>NC_071103.1:21362500-21682500 GCF_024256425.1 Clarias gariepinus | reverse complement strand
GTGTGTCTGTGAGAGTGTGTGTGTGTCTGTGAGAGTGTGTGTGTGTCTGTGAGAGTGTGTCTGTGTCTGTGAGTGTGTGTCTGTGTGTCTGTGAGTGTGTGTCTGTGTGTGTGTCTGTGAGTGTGTGTGTGTCTGTGAGTGTGTGTGTGTGTCTGTGAGTGAGTGTGTGTGTGTCTGTGAGTGTGTGTGTGTGTGTCTGTGAGTGAGTGTGTGTGTGTCTGTGAGTGAGTGTGTGTGTGTCTGTGAGTATGTGTGTGTGTCTGTCTGTGAGTGAGTGTGTGTGTCTGTCTGTGAGTGAGTGTGTGTGTCTGTCTGTGAGTGAGTGTGTGTGTCTGTCTGTGAGTGAGTGTGTGTGTCTGTGTGTGAGTGTGTGTGTGTGTCTGTGTGTGAGTGTGTGTGTGTGTCTGTGAGTGAGTGTGTGTGTCTGTCTGTGAGAGTGTGTGTGTGTCTGTGAGAGTGTGTGTGTGTCTGTGAGAGTGTGTGTGTGTGTCTGTGAGAGTGTGTGTGTGTGTCTGTGAGAGTGTGTGTGTGTCTGTGAGAGTGTGTGTGTGTCTGTGAGTGTCTGTGAGTATGTGTGTGTCTGTGAGTATGTGTGTGTGTCTGTGAGTATGTGTGTCTGTCTGTGAGTATGTGTGTGTGTCTGTCTGTGAGTATGTGTGTGTGTCTGTCTGTGAGTATGTGTGTGTGTGTCTGTCTGTGAGTATGTGTGTGTGTGTCTGTCTGTGAGTATGTGTGTGTGTGTGTGTCTGTGAGTATGTGTGTGTGTGTGTGTCTGTGAGTATGTGTGTGTGTGTGTCTGTGAGTATGTGTGTGTGTGTATGTGTGTGTGTGTATGTGTGTGTGTATGTGTGTGTGTGTATATGTGTGTGTGTGTGTGTGTGTGTCTGTGAGTATGTGTGTGTGTGTCTGTGAGTATGTGAGTATGTGTGTGTGTCTGTGAGTATGTGAGTATGTGTGTGTGTCTGTGAGAGTATGTGTGTGTGTGTCTGTGAGAGTCTGTGTGTGTGTGTCTGTGAGAGTATATGTGTGTGTGTGTCTGTGAGAGTATGTGTGTGTGTCTGTGAGTATGTGTGTGTGTGTCTGTGAGTATGTGTGTGTGTGTGTGTGTCTGTGAGTATGTGTGTGTGTCTGTGAGTATGTGAGTATGTGTGTGTGTCTGAGTATGTGTGTGTGTCTGAGTATGTGTGTGTGTCTGAGTATGTGTGTGTGTCTGAGTATGTGTGTCTGTGAGAGTGTGTGTGTGTCTGTGAGAGTGTGTGTGTGTCTGTGAGAGTGTGTGTGTGTCTGTGAGAGTGTGTGTGTGTCTGTGAGAGTGTGTGTGTGTCTGTGAGAGTGTGTGTGTGTCTGTGAGAGTGTGTGTGTGTCTGTGAGAGTGTGTGTGTGTCTGTGAGTGTGTGTCTGTGTGTCTGTGAGTGTGTGTCTGTGTGTGTGTCTGTGAGTGTGTGTGTGTCTGTGAGTGTGTGTGTGTGTCTGTGAGTGAGTGTGTGTGTGTCTGTGTGTGAGTGTGTGTGTGTCTGTGAGTGTGTGTGTGTGTGTCTGTGAGTGAGTGTGTGTGTGTCTGTGAGTATGTGTGTGTGTCTGTCTGTGAGTGAGTGTGTGTGTCTGTCTGTGAGTGAGTGTGTGTGTCTGTCTGTGAGTGAGTGTGTGTGTCTGTCTGTGAGTGAGTGTGTGTGTCTGTCTGTGAGTGAGTGTGTGTGTCTGTCTGTGAGAGTGTGTGTGTGTCTGTGAGTGAGTGTGTGTGTCTGTCTGTGAGAGTGTGTGTGTGTCTGTGAGAGTGTGTGTGTGTCTGTGAGAGTGTGTGTGTGTGTCTGTGAGAGTGTGTGTGTGTGTCTGTGAGAGTGTGTGTGTGTCTGTGAGAGTGTGTGTGTGTCTGTGAGTGTCTGTGAGTATGTGTGTGTCTGTGAGTATGTGTGTGTGTCTGTGAGTATGTGTGTCTGTCTGTGAGTATGTGTGTGTGTCTGTCTGTGAGTATGTGTGTGTGTCTGTCTGTGAGTATGTGTGTGTGTGTCTGTCTGTGAGTATGTGTGTGTGTGTCTGTCTGTGAGTATGTGTGTGTGTGTGTGTCTGTGAGTATGTGTGTGTGTGTGTGTCTGTGAGTATGTGTGTGTGTGTGTCTGTGAGTATGTGTGTGTGTGTATGTGTGTGTGTGTATGTGTGTGTGTATGTGTGTGTGTGTATATGTGTGTGTGTGTGTGTGTGTGTCTGTGAGTATGTGTGTGTGTGTCTGTGAGTATGTGAGTATGTGTGTGTGTCTGTGAGTATGTGAGTATGTGTGTGTGTCTGTGAGAGTATGTGTGTGTGTGTCTGTGAGAGTATGTGTGTGTGTGTCTGTGAGAGTATATGTGTGTGTGTGTCTGTGAGAGTATGTGTGTGTGTCTGTGAGTATGTGTGTGTGTGTCTGTGAGTATGTGTGTGTGTGTGTGTGTCTGTGAGTATGTGTGTGTGTCTGTGAGTATGTGAGTATGTGTGTGTGTCTGTGAGTATGTGAGTATGTGTGTGTGTCTGTGAGTGTGTGTGTGTCTGTGAGTGTGTGTGTGTCTGTGTGTGTGTGTGTGTCTGTGAGTATGTGTGTGTGTGTCTGTGAGTTTGTGTGTGTGTGTGTCTGTGAGTCTGTGTGTGTGTGTGTCTGTGAGTATGTGTGTGTGTCTGTGAGTATGTGAGTATGTGTGTGTGTCTGTGAGTATGTGAGTATGTGTGTGTGTCTGTGAGTATGTGAGTATGTGTGTGTCTGTGAGTATGTGAGTGTGTGTGTGTGTCTGTGAGTATGTGAGTGTGTGTGTGTGTCTGTGAGTATGTGAGTGTGTGTGTGAGTATGTGAGTATGTGAGTATGTGTGTGTGTCTGAGTATGTGTGTCTGTGAGTATGTGTGTGTGTCTGAGTATGTGTGTGTGTGTGTGTGTGTCTGAGTATGTGTGTGTGTCTGAGTGTGTGTGTGTGTCTGAGTATGTGTGTGTGTCTGAGTGTGTGTGTGTGTCTGAGTCTGTGTCGGAGTCTGTGTGTGTGTCTGTGTGTGTGTCTGTGTGTGTGTCTGTGTGTGTGTCTGTGTGTGTGTCTGTGTGTGTGTGTCTGTGTGTGTGTCTGTGTGTGTGTCTGTGTGTGTGTGTCTGTGTGTGTGTCTGTGTGTGTGTCTGTGTGTGTGTGTCTGTGTGTGTGTCTGTGTGTGTGTGTGTCTGTGAGTGTGTGTGTGTCTGTGAGTGTGTGTGTGTCTGTGAGTGTGTGTGTGTCTGTGAGTGTGTGTGTGTCTGTGAGTGTGTGAGTGTCTGTGAGTGTGTGTGTGTGTGTGAGTGTGTGTGTGTGTCTGTGAGTGTGTGTGTGTGTGTGTCTGTGAGTGTGTGTGTGTGTGTGTCTGTGAGTGTGTGTGTGTGTCTGTGAGTGTGTGTGTGTGTCTGTGAGTGTCTGTGAGTGTGTGTGTGTCTGTGAGTGTGTGTGTGTCTGTGAGTGTGTGTGTGTCTGTGAGTGTGTGTGTGTCTGTGAGTGTGTGTGTGTCTGTGAGTGTGTGAGTGTCTGTGAGTGTCTGTGAGTGTCTGTGAGTGTCTGTGAGTGTCTGTGAGTGTCTGTGAGTGTCTGTGAGTGAGTGTGAGTGAGTGTGTGTGTCTGTGAGTGAGTGTGTGTGTCTGTGAGTGAGTGTGTGTGTCTGTGAGTGAGTGTGTGTGTCTGTGAGTGAGTGTGTGTGTCTGTGAGTGAGTGTGTGTGTCTGTGAGTGAGTGTGTGTGTGTCTGTGAGTGTGTGTGTGTGTGTCTGTGAGTGTGTGTGTGTGTGTCTGTGAGAGTCTGTGAGTGTGTCTGTGAGTATGTGTGTGTGTGTGTGTGTCTGTGAGTATGTATGTGTGTGTGTCTGTGAGTATGTGTGTGTGTGTGTCTGTGAGTGTGTGTGTGTGTGTCTGTGAGTCTGTGTGTGTGTGTGTCTGTGAGTATGTGTGTGTGTGTGTGTCTGTGAGTATGTGTGTGTGTGTGTCTGTGTGTCTGTGTGTCTGTGTGTCTGTGAGTATGTGTCTGTGTGTCTGTGAGTATGTGTCTGTGAGTATGTGTCTGTGAGTATGTGTCTGTGTGTCTGTGAGTGTGTGTCTGTGTGTCTGTGAGTATGTGTCTGTGTGTCTGTGAGTATGTGAGTATGTGTGTGAGTCTGTGAGTATGTGTGTGTGTGTGTGTGAGTCTGTGAGTATGTGAGTATGTGTGTGAGTCTGTGAGTGTGTGTGTGTGTGTGTGAGTCTGTGAGTATGTGAGTATGTGTGTGTGTGTCTGTGAGTATGTGAGTATGTGTGTGAGTATTGAGTTTGTGAGTATGTGTGTGTGTCTGTCTGTGAGTATGTGTGTGTGTCTGTCTGTGAGTATGTGTGTGTGTCTGTCTGTGAGTATGTGTGTGTGTCTGTCTGTGAGTATGTGTGTGTGTGTGTCTGTGAGTATGTGTGTGTGTGTGTCTGTGAGTATGTGTGTGTGTGTGTCTGTGAGTATGTGTGTGTGTGTGTCTGTGAGTATGTGTGTGTGTGTGTCTGTGAGTATGTGTGTGTGTGTGTCTGTGAGTATGTGTGTGTGTGTGTCTGTGAGTATGTGTGTGTGTGTGTCTGTGAGTTTGTGTGTGTGTGTGTCTGTGAGTATGTGTGTGTGTGTCTGTGAGTATGTGTCTGTGTGTCTGTGTGTCTGTGAGTATGTGTCTGTGTGTCTGTGAGTATGTGTCTGTGTGTCTGTGAGTATGTGTCTGTGTGTCTGTGAGTGTGTGTCTGTGTGTGTCTGTGAGTATGTGTGTGTGTGTGTCTGTGAGTATGTGTGTGTGTGTGTCTGTGAGTATGTGTGTGTGTGTGTCTGTGAGTATGTGTGTGTGTGTGTCTGTGAGTATGTGTGTGTGTGTGTCTGTGAGTATGTGTGTGTGTGTCTGTGAGTATGTGTCTGTGTGTCTGTGTGTCTGTGAGTATGTGTCTGTGTGTCTGTGAGTATGTGTCTGTGAGTATGTGTCTGTGTGTCTGTGAGTATGTGTCTGTGTGTCTGTGAGTGTGTGTCTGTGAGTATGTGTCTGTGAGTATGTGTCTGTGAGTATGTGTCTGTGTGTCTGTGAGTATGTGAGTATGTGTGTGTGTGTGTGTGAGTCTGTGAGTATGTGAGTATGTGTGTGTGTGTCTGTGAGTCTGTGAGTATGTGTGTGAGTATTGAGTCTGTGAGTATGTGTGTGTGTGTGTGTGAGTCTGTGAGTATGTGTGTGTGTGTCTGTGAGTATGTGTGTGTGTGTGTGTGAGTCTGTGAGTATGTGTGTGTGTGTCTGTGAGTATGTGAGTATGTGTGTGTGTGTCTGTGAGTATGTGTGTGAGTATTGAGTCTGTGAGTATGTGTGTGTGTGTGTGTGTCTGTGAGTATGTGTGTGTGTGTGTGTCTGTGAGTATGTGTGTGTGTGTCTGTGAGTATGTGAGTGTGTGTGTGTGTGTGTGTGTGTGAGTATGTGTGTGTGAGTATGTGTGTGTGAGTATGTGTGTGTGTGTGTGAGTATGTGTGTGTGAGTATGTGTGTGTGAGTATGTGTGTGTGAGTATGTGTGTGTGTGTGTGAGTATGTGTGTGTGAGTATGTGTGTGTGTGTGTGTCTGTGTCTGTGAGTGTGTGTGTCTGTGGGAATGGGACAAAGTGCAGGGGCATAAGGGAACATTGTATGTGCACGTGTGAGGTTGGTTTATCCCATTAGACAGGTGTTAACAGGGTGTAAAGCTTGGATTCTGGATATGTCCATGGCTCAGCAGTTTCATTCACACCTGCCTAAATGTCTTTCAACTCTGATCGCGTTGGACCCTCACCTTTTCTGTCCGTTTTCTCACTCTCTCTTCGACTTTCTCTCCGTCATTGGTCTCTTTCAGTAGTACATTCTCACTCTTTAATCTGGATGTTTCGCACTTATAATGGTTATTTTTGCATAAGCAGTTACTGATACAGGGTGCAAACAATAGCACTATAATTTGTTTAATGAAAAAAGGAATTATGTCTATCACTTTGGGTATTTAATTCATTCTCTACACACTGTGTAATGATGGCATTCTCATCGTGTGGAGTTCTAAGGACAGGTTCTGTTGGACTTGGGTAATGGTGGCAGAGAACACATGCTTATAGAGCACACACCCTTGTCTATTTAAGAAAAAAATAATAATGAAAGCACACTTCACTAAATTGTCTCCTCTGCCTCTCCCTCTTCTCTTTTTCAGAACTGGGAAGGGTTTGGGAGTCTGTCTCATGGCAAAGCGATTGTGTTGGGGAAGGGAGGGGGGGTCAGGGGGGGGTTCCATGCATATTTCATGCAGTGGCTTGTTAACCTGACAGAGGGATCTTTGGGCTGACTGACGGTGTGAGAGAGTAACCGCATGCTCGTAATGCATTAACATATGGTAAAGCCTGCCTCACCACCATCTTTTATTCATCCACTTCTCTAAGCGCTTGTTGATATCATGCAGCCGAGACGAGTCGAGCCCTGTGTACAGCACACATCATAGTTTTCTGAAGCTGATTGAAAAAAAAGAAAATGTAATTAGGATTGTCCTCCTGCTTTTATCCTCTTTCTTTTTCTTTCTCTCTTTCTTTGCCAAAATTGATGGTGTTTCCAACAGACTTACAGGTTGGGGCCAGTTTCCAGAAATTAATAAATATGACTAACACTGTTTTGTATACTGCCTGGCTCCAAAAAAAAAAACAATTGCACATGCTAATATTTTGTTTTATCGCCTTTAGTTTTGATTATAGCAAACAGTTTGGTGGCCGATCAAAAAGTCCTGTAATATACTCATCCCCTCAGGGAAGGAAAATATCCATAGATATGTGTAAGCAACCCCAGATCATAAAACTGCCTCCAGAGGCTTGTACACAGAGGCCACTATGTATGATGGTTCCATCACTTCATGTGCTTCCCTTCTTACCCTGGTGGACCCATCATATTGGAATAGGATCTGTCTGGACTCCTCAGACAACATGACCTTTTTCTATTACTCCAATCTTTATGCTCCACGGTGAACTGAAGCCGTTTTACTGAAAAGTCTCACCAACAAGTGTTTTTCTTATGGCCGCACAGCTGTTTATTTCCAATCCTGTGAGTTCTCGCTGTGTTGTGCATGTGGAAAAAGTCTTACTTTCACTTTTAAACATGTTTAAATCACGATCCAATTTCAAAAATTTTAGTGATCTCCAATCATAGTCATTCGTTTTTTCAGTTATTGTTGTAGCGTTTTACCCTGGCCACATTTTTTCCATAGTTAATCATTCAGCAAATCCTTCAAGATTTTAATAATGTTAGACAGTTCCTAACCCAATATCAGTGACTTTAGCAGTCTTCTTAGCTGTGTCTCTTGCTTGATGGCGGCCCTTTAAAAATGTTTTTTTTTTTTGCCAGGCAGTGTATATTGGCCACATCAAATGCTACTTGAGTAAGTAATCTTAGTGAATGTTTAGCCTGTTTCTTTCATCTTCACTCTTGCAGAAATGTGAAACTGTTTGGAAAACTAGTCAGAACTTCTAGAGCATGATGGTCCCAACAGGGACTGGTTTTAGTCCCTGAGTGGCCAGAGACATGAGATCCATCATCCAGACATTGTTGGGTCCAGAGGTTAGAGTTCTGTCTGCTGTGTTGTCTGAAAGTACTGGAGGAAGACAGAGGAGTACACCAGGATTGAAACATTAGATTATAATTTGAATCAGTTTTTTTTTAAACAATGGAGAAACTCTAATTAATAATATCAATTATAGTGTTCTAACAATTATATAGTTTTTTTAATGAATTGTTAGACATCCTGGGATAATGATCATTAGATCACTTGAATGAATTAGCACATAAAGCTATATACCTACTGATGCATCGCAGTTCTTTTGTGTAGTAGTTAGTCTATCGCGACAATGACTCCAAAATCTTTTATTGTTATTAAATTTAAGTATGTTTGCATTGGTGGTGGTTAAATGTTGCAGTTCCTCTATAATCCCACAGGTGGTCCACTCTAATCTGTTCACACGTTGACAGGCAGCACAACATCGTGTGTGGTAGAAGTTAATTATAAGTTTCTTTAGAATTGTAACAAAATCTGAAAAAGGTAATATGAAATCCGGACATTTATAAAATCTTAATGTTTACAGAATCACAATACTGCAGCTATAATAATGTATTGTGTGGTCCTTGGTGATTCCCCTCTCTACTGAGTAAACCAAGTGTTGTTTTTGAACAACTGTCAGGAGGAATGAATAAGTAATCTCTTAAATAGTGGGAGAGATCATAGAAATATATATATTATATTGCAATGGGTTTAGCATGATGAAATGCAAAATTATCTGTAGGAATATCTGACAAAACCAAGTATTAGAACCACATTTTGTAAATTGGACTTCATAAATAGTCTTTGGCTTTGTGTGTGTGGAGCAGAGACAGCCTTTAATTATGCATCTCTATGCAGCGGCCTCTTTGTTTTTATGATTACTGAGGATTGGGTAAAGAGGTTACGAAGGTGAGGGGTATCTCATTGTTTCTCATTAGCTTGTGCTCAGAGGCCGCTCTCACAGGCCTACTTCCACACCTCTACGGCCTCTGAGGCCACCGCCATGGCTATCAGTCAGAGGCCTCATTAACAGCCCTTATTTGTAAAACACAACCCATCAGCCTGCTTGCGATGGCTCTGTTCAGGAAAAAACTGAGAAAACCGGGCATTCTTTACTACAAAATTAATTATTCATTACAAAATCTGTTACAATGCAATGTAACATGATATAGCATAATGGCATTACCCATTACCTCAGAACAAACTGTCTTTTTAGATTATTGTGATGATGCATTTTGTTTTGTTAGTTGGTGAAAAAAAAATTGCAGCTATAAAATCTGTCTTACATGATGGTTATTATTGGCAAAAGTTCTTAATTTTTGCTGTAGGGTCATGGCATGTCACAGAACAGCACAGGTCAGCAAAACATCACATTTCATTATTGATGGATTAATAGGTAATAATGCTGGTCTCTATGGAGCGATCACTTCTGAATGGCTCTCTGGCCTGTTTGTCATGCGTCTTCATTATTGTCATTTAGTCTCATTGAGCACAAGCATGGATTTCCATTGGCTGTGTCACAGTGGATTGTGCTGTAGACTGAGTAGTGTGTCACAGCTCTGTGCTGTTTAGATGCACTATTTGATGTATAGTGTCTGAAATGGGAGACTGAGCCTATAAGTAATCTGTCACTGGTAATGACTGAAAATACTTGTGTTGTTTTCTTCTTCACATCTCTCTTTAGTTTCTTTTTATTTTCGACTTTCATTTGGTTACCTGCGTCTTTGCCATGCAATCTCAATATACATATGTGTGTAGTGCTTTAAATAGTCTTTCAATATGTATTTTACTACATGCATAATTCTCGGAGCATGCGAAACCCACCACTAATGTGCCGATTACAGAGTTTTTAGTGAAAAGATCTAGTGAAGGAATCGACAGTAAGTTACAGTCGGGTAACCAAGTCTTAAAGGGCAGGAACTTCAATCCTGTTTCCTTTTATGTCAGGGGACTTACTATAAATATTATGTTCATGAGTACTTTTAATGGGTTTAAAAACTGTGGTTCTTTTTTAAATCAGACTCTTAAATACCAATCTCATAAAAAGTGAACTACCAAGCTACATAGCCCCTTCAATAAAACTTTAATTTAAAAAAATTACATTTATTGTAATAAAAAAAAAACAATTTAACAAAACCCAATGTGTCACAATGATTGGCACTTTTGCAATGAGTCTGTAGAATGTAGAGCAATCAACCAGAGACATTTGTCCGTACCAAATCTCTCCAGACCCTCCAGGGTCCTACTCTCTCCCTTGTGGATTGTCCTTTTTAGCTCATCACACAGGTTTTCAATGGGGTTTACATCAGAGAACTGGGGTGGTCATGCCAAATAATTGATTTGCACCAATTGATATGAACCATTTGGTGTAGACTTGGAAAAAATGGGTTAAAATACAGCACAGATAATTGGCAGATTGTTTGGTTAAAATGTATATTGAAGTGTTCAGGTCAGAAGATGAAGGTTTTCTCAAAATATAATATTATGCATTATGTATAGATTGAGATGATGGATGATCTATAGATTTTGTAGACAAATAAATGTATACATTTTTAGCATTATAAAAAATGTAATAGCAAATATCATTTCTGGTTGAAATTCCGAACAAGTCTTCTGATTCCTAATATACTGAAGAAGCCCTTTTATGATGAACATGCTGTTTGACACTAGTTTTTCATTGAACCCCTTAATTAAAAGGCACAAAAACATAATTTGTGCTTTTAACACTATATAAGACAGAACAACAATGAAAGCAATAGAAAGTCTTTTGGTCCCAATTAGTAATCAATGAGCCATGGTTGGATTACGTTCATTAATAGATTAAGCAAATTTACTGTGCATGCTGAATCCCACACACAGAGACGTACTCACTCGCACTTCAGAAACACATGCATATGCAATGAGCAGTCATTACCCAGAAAAACACACTTGTGATAGAGTGCACTGTATGTATTGGGCAGTAACTGAGATTAATTAACCTGACTGGGTTTGAGGAGCCTGTAGGAATCACATGGCCACCTCAGAAATCAGATTCCGTTAACCGGGCAGTCCCAGCTCTTGGCTTTAATTGGCTTTAAACATTCGCAGGGGCAGTTGAATGGGAAATCTTTGTGTTTATGTTGAGGCAGGGCAGTGGAGCAACACTTCTTTAGCAATAACACTCTTCATTGATCTGGGATCACAGATCAAGAGTCTGTGGCTGTTTTTGAGAAAGCTGTTGCCACGGAATGCACACAAACGCTCAGTTATGGTGTGATAAATGGTGAAAGAAATGTGTAAACGCCCACTTAAGCTTTGCTTCATGGTGGATTTGTGTACCGTTTTCATAATTCTGAAAATACATCCATTTCACAGATGAAAGGCAATGTGCTCTCTGACTCTTCAGGCCTGACTCTTGAAGCTTGTCATGTTGTTGTTTTCTGAGTCTGCATTAATAATGCTGATGTGGTCCTCTAACTCTTTCGGGGTTTTGCCGGTCTCGTTCATATCTCGTTCATGTCTGGTTTCTCAGTATTCATTCCATGCTGGTGGGCTTGTCAGTGGTGTTGGATGCTGACAGAGAGAGAGAACGCTCCAGTAATCCCTACGCACCCCGCACATATTAGCCTGATGTAAAACAGACCAATTTAGCCTGAGCCTCAGCACCAGTATCTACGTGCATCTGTCAGCTCTGATCCCTCTGACTGTCCCAGCCCAATCGGTTCACAATCCTTGTCGTTGCACGTGTACAAGTTTAATACATGCAAACATCAATTCCATAAAATGCCCTCTTTAGAAAGCTGGTACTCTGTCCCAGAGTCAAACGCATATAAGATGCTTCCAGTGCTCACTAAGATAGTTGATTAGATGGGGACAAAAGAGGTAAATGGTTACCTCATGACATTCCTGGTGTTAGAGTTTATACTTATACTAATTAGGTGATTCTCTAGATTATGCAAGTGTAGTGGTTCTTTCTCCTTGATTCACAAAGGTTTCTGATATTTACAGGCTATGTGGTTACATAGGAGCTGGAGTTGAGCCCTCCCATTGGACACTTTCCTACTCGCCTCACTGGGCAGCTGTGGTGGAACGGAAGCCTCCGATCCTCAGGAGAGAGACAAAAGACAGGAACTTGCGATGGGAGAGGGAGCGATATATAGAGAAAGTGCAGCTAGACTAGCCTGGGATGATAGTTAAGTGCACTTTGTCATGTAATCAAGTACAGGAGCTACAGACTGGCACATTGTGCTTCAAAAAATTATTGTTAATGCCATCATTAGTATGTAAACCTGTGCTCACTTTGTGTTTGTGTGTGTTAGTGAGCGGGACTTTCCTGATTAACCACACACTACTCCAAAGCATTTTGTAGTCATCTGCAAATATTAAATATGAACCCTAGCCTTGAAGCAGCACTCGGGCTTGACATTTTGCTCCTCTGCAATTAGAAGTATTTCTCTAGTTGCATTCTTTAATTACACCCTGAAGCCGTTCAGAGGTTTAGCGCTGGGCTCAGACACCACCACCATCAGCCACTTTGTCAACAATCAATCAGAGACTCTTATTAGTGTGGCAATGACTTGAGCACAGCATCAATTAGCCTGGCCCCTGCAACCACCCACATATGTTCTTGCTCTCCCCTGTCCATTTCTCTTTCTCTCCTTTCTTGTGTCACTTGGCTCAACCTTTGAGTGCCTTTTACACAGAGAAAGGCAGTGGACTGGAAATGGCTCTTCCCCCTTTTTTTTCCTCTCCCGTCCTCTCACTCTCTTTTTTCCTCTGTTGCGGTTTCCTTATCTCTATTCCTTCAGCAGCCTGCTTTTAGATAATTGTCTCTCTGTGTAGTTTTCTTATGCAGTACACAGCTGTGGCTGGACAGCCTTAAACAGCACAATGAGCCTGCTGTCTCAGTAGGGGACTCATCAGTGTGTGCCATTCTCCATTTTGCCTCTTCCACCCTAGCAGCCCCCAAAATGCTCCTTCTTCTTCTTCTTCTCCTTCTTGCTGCACTCCTTATTAAAAGCACTTTTACTTTTTGCCTATTGTTATTCATGTCTTTTTGGTTTCTAAACAGTCCATTATAATAACACAGACCGTATGTTTTGCTTTTCAGTCTTTATGGGCGACACATGCAGGCTAATCCCGAGCCACCGAAAAAGAACAACGACAAATCCAAGAAGATCAGTCGCAAGCCCCTGGCTGCCAGGAACAAGTGAAGATGAGAAGTGTGGATAAAGAGGCCGTTGTCTGCCTGTCCGAGCTGGACCTCACTGCATGTGCCTTCTTCCACTTTTCTATTTATTTACTGCAAGAACACACTTTTTTATGGTTACTGTATTGTGTTGTGGTATACATGTGTGGGCTCACAAGTTGCCCTCGCCATGTCCCAAGCAGCCATTAGAAAATTCTCTATTTGCTTTTTGTTCCTTTTGTGTATTTTCTACATTATCTCTGACTTTATTCATTTGCTATAATATAGTCATTGCCTTATTCTCCTAATGCTGCATACTCAAGTATTACTTTTTTTAAAAGCTTATTTCTTGCATGATGTTTTTTAAATATTATTGCAATACTGTAAAATCAGACAAGTCTTTAAAATGATGATTGGATAGTTTGTCAGATATTAGATATTGTCGAAAAGAAAAAGCCTATAAAAAATGGAACATATCATAGGAAGCACTGCAGTGTCATCTAGACTTTTGTCCTCTTTCAAAAATGTTTTAGTAGAATATTATATGCTTGTGATCCTCTACGCATTGTAATGTGCATATTTTTAAAATCTTCACACATTATACGGACAACTGTTCAAATACAGTGAAGGAAAAAAAAACAATATCATACTCCACTGTTTGATTTAAGCCATCTAAACAAGGCACACAGCTTTCCACAACAGCAATTTGTACCCTCCAGTGCCGGGCTTGGCAGCGGGGCTGTTGCGTAACCGGTGGGGGATTTTTGGAGGGGTTTAGCAGACTGAACTAAGTCTGTGCAGGATTGTGTCTTGCCTCAGAGGACGTGTATCTGTCTGCTCCCTCTGCCACACCTCTTGCTCTTATGACTCCTATGAATGGCTGTAAATCAGAGTATTGAATAGTTAACAAATAAGGCCAGTTAAAAAACGGCTCCAAACAATGGACGGCTTATATAATACACAGTATCGGTTTCCTTTACAGCATTGTCTGGATGTGCATTTAAAACGAGCTTGTATTGAATCAGGTCATTTTGACTCCTACTGTAACGCTAAGTTAGTCTTCACCATGAGCTTTGTTATTGATCTATGCAATTATCAGAAGTCACACCAAATTTTTATTATTTTTGTCATTTGACAGAAATGTTGTCACCATATGCCATGCATTACTTCTTTTTATTTTAACTGGTTTGAATAAAATGCTCCATTAGACTTGTATTGTTTGTGTCTTTTTCGTTTACTTGATTATCAGTTAATTTTATATAGTTATGTATGAAGCCTAGATCATCATTATTATATGCTGAACAGCATTACAGAAACAAGAGTTATTGTGGGATTTCCACATAACAATCTATAAAGTGTACATAAACTGGTACAAAATCAAACCTCCAGGCATTAAACGCTCTTTAAGTGGCAATGCCTTGTTGCTAAGATAAGTTCCAATGGTTGGGAGCTAACAGGATTTCTAAAGTGAGTGATTTACTCATTCACTTGGTCTTTTTTCCTAATCTTTGCTTGAGTGTCAGTGCATCTGTCCCCCTAGGTTGCAGTTCTGGGATGACAGGAGATCGGCAGCTTTTGAAATAATCAGACCTGACTATCTGACATCAACAATCATGCCACAGACAATTTAACCAACATTTAATTTTCCCCCATTGTGACGTTTGATGTGAACATGTATGACATGCCTTGATCGGCATCTGCATGATCTAATAAACTGTGCTGCCGCCACATGATTGGCTGGTTGATTAGGTGAATGGATGAGCAGGTGTACTGATGTTCTGATTAATGAATTAACAGTTGTTTAAATTGTGACAAACTGATGTGTTCTTTAAGACCAGCAATGTTGTGTATTTTGACAAATTTCACAGAACCCTTGAAGTATTGTGGTTTAGTTACACTTTTGATGAAATAAATTCTGAACCAATGAGTTTATATAGCTCTGAGTAAGATGCTGTGTGAAACAGTGATGGAGAATCATCACACATCTAAAACGGATCTGCCCATGGGAAGTCATGTCATAACCCAGCCCACCCCAGTGACAGGAGATAAGGAGAAAGTGTTGACCTTTCACAGCAATGTGCCTAACAAACCTGTGTGTGTGTGTGTGTGTGTGTGTGCGCGCGTGTGCGTGCGTGCGCGTGTGTGCATGCTAAGACTCTAGAGAGGCCCCGTCACACACCTTTATCTGTGTTATTACTCTCTCATTATTATTATCCTGTCTCAGGTGCTGTGTGTGTCCTCATGTCCTCCTCATTCACACTCTCCATACACTCACACGCTCAGCAGGCACATCTGTCCATGGCGCACACACTTTCTTCCATCGCTCTGTCATCTATCACCACCTTTCATCCCTTCAGCTCTCAGAAAATATCCCTTTTCTTTTCAAACTTTTTGTCGGGTTCAATTCGGGAAATGCATCACACCCCTCACACTCACAAACACACCACACACACACACACACAGACCACTTAACTTTCTTTGTTCAGCAGTTGGAGAAGATAAACTTGTGGTTTGAAAGTTAGGACCAAACTCTGTGCTATTCATTACAGGACCGGACCCTCACACAATCAATCTCTTCAGCTGCCTAGAAAAAAAAAAGAAGAAAAAAACGCCTCTCTGCCTCCTTATCTTGGTCTGTCCAATCCTTCTGTCAGTGTCAACAGCAAATGGGATATTGAGGTTTAAAAATGACTCGGTGGCAATGGATCATTATGCATGCCACATATCCGACTCTGACACCAATTACTCACTGACCTTTCAAAGTAATCATTTTGTGTACTTTTCCCCACCCAAAGTCAAAGCTATTGCAAGAAGCCGTGTAGATTTTGGTCGATGTGATGACTTTTTTTTTGTTTGTATGGTTCGTTATAGTTGCACTTGCAGCCTCGTATATAAAGGGATACAAACATTTTGTCTATGCATCCCACAGTCCCTAAGACACAATGGCTGCCAGGTTAACCAAACCCATTGATTTTTGCCCGTTGATTTATGGAGGTGAGGGAAAGCCATACTGCTATAGAATATGCTCTATGCCATCCAAGCGGAGGCAGGTCAGGGGACAATAACCGGAGCTGTTCAGAGTGTGTGAAATCTAAGCTCAGTGTTAAAAAGTACTGTTGTAATTAAATAAATGCATGTGGGATTTAAAGTATACTTTAGACTTAGTAAATCCTTATCAAAGCAACTTGGAACCAGTCATGGTACATTAGCCGTGACCAATAATTATTAAATTAAGCTTTATATGTCAAAAAGGCAAAACATCCAACTAGGTTGAATAATTTTACTAAATAATAAATAGATAAATCTTAATATGCTTAACATTGAAACACATAAGCTTGAACCAGCAATGCATTCTTTATCACTTTTAATCTGAATAGTTTACACTGTAAAACAAATTCCTTTTGACATTATTTTGTGAGTGAGTGTGTGTGTGTGTGCTCGTGTGTATGAACACAAACTACCAGTCAAAAGTTTGGACAAACCTTTTAATTCCATAGTGTTTCCTGATTTAATTTTTTTTCCAAATTGTAAAACAATGCTGAAGGCATATGCAAGATATGCAATAATCTCCTTTGAACAGTAGACATTGAGATGTGTCTGCTACTTTTGCTCTGTAAAGCCTTCATAATGTCTCTTGCCTAAGGTGCTGTTATTTGGTGACTTTTGAGGCTGGTAACTCTAAATAAACTGTTCCTCTGCAGCAGAGGTAAGTTTTGGTCTTTCTTTTCTGGGATGGTCTTTAGGAGAGACAGTTTTCTCATGGGACATGTTAAGTGTTGCAAATGCACTTGGCAATACTGTTTTTGCAATAACCATTCCAGAACAACTTCATGTCTTAAAATAACAACTGACCATTGTTGTCACTTAATTACCTAATGCCATATACGTTATTTCATTGTTTTGAAATCTCCAGTATTGGTATGGAAGATAGAAAACTAAATCCAAACTTGTGTTTAAACCTTTGACTAGTAACATATTTTTAGTCTTAAGCCTGAAACTAAACACTTTACTGTCACTGTCAATTGACGATTGTAATTAATGTACTGCTAAAAGTACACCTCCCTTTCCCCATAAATAAATAAATCCTTGGGGAGGTTTAGTGGTTATAATTGAATAGAATATATAATAAAGTGCTGATGTATCACTGTGTGGTTTGGCAGTGACACCTGAACATACCCTCTTGAGAACAACTGGATCGATTATTGCAACAGAACATGTATCCACAGAGCAATCTGACAGATCACTGTAGAGGCAAGGTCTGTGCAATCCTCAAAAGCCCTACACAGCAAGCATTATAACCCAAAGGAATAGGCTTTTACCTCAGGACCAGGGGTATACAATCAGGCATGATTTACTGTGGATTCCCACACATTAACCCCCAAATAACCACACACACCCCTGACCTCACACACATACCTGCATACTTGTCCACTTATTTTTTATGTTTTAATGTGCTTGTACTACTGGTGTAAATGGACCTAAATATCTGAATAATTGACAGTGCTGAAGTAATTGAACTCTTTAATACAAGAACTGTCTGTAATCTAGAACAATGTCATACAATGTCGTTTTCCTCCACAACTTATTTAAATAAACGCTGCATAATTACTTTTGATCTATTTGGACTACTCATGTCACCTTTTTCGCGTTCTTTTGAATAACTACTTGACAAATTTGGAGGATAATCAGAAGAAACAAAATTACTGCAGCAAGTGATTGTTTGTGAGTAAGAGTCGATTCTCAGGAAATGATTTCTCCTTGTGTTTTGGAGGTGCAATACATCACTTGCCAGTCCACTATTGGCAAAGGTGTCATGTTCATGATCGCTTCGTTACCTTCTAGGCTCGGAGTACAAGGCATAAGTACAAACTCCTGATATGTGCATTTTTCACAAAGCAGTGTCCTAAAGAATTATTAAATAGCTTATAGAAAGCTTCTAGCCACAAAAGGTATGTATGCATGAATGAATGAATGCTGGGTGTCCAATTAAAACCACACAGGGTGCATATCTACAGGATTTGGGACAATGTGCAATATGTTTAACATCTACAGTTTATTGTTTAAACACAATACATGAAAAAAATTCTGTGGGTGTTCATTCAAGCTGTAGTTATTAATTGTTTTGCTGTAATTGTAGTTCCTTATGAGTTACAGTTTTCTTTCGTTGCGCATTTCGAGCCAGGGAAGAATAGGAAGATGGGTGGCGGCCAATATCTTCTTTTTCTAGCTTGTTAGGAGAGCGCTTGGATTCTCCCTCCCTCCTTCCTCTCAATCTTTATGCTGCGCTCTCAGCTCTCCGCGCTCACAGCGTCTTCCGCTCTCCACCTCGCTCTGAAAGCGAAGCGTGCGCTCCACGCCGTGCCCATGCCGCCTCCTCCTGCCTTTACGCACGGAGGAAGTCTTTAGAAGTGAGGATACCTTCGCGTTTTAAGGATACAGAAGCAAATTGTGGCTTTTTTTCCCCCCACGTGGCCGTGGAAATTTAAAGGCGCTACAGGCTGTCTGAGATGGTGAAGAAAGTCTTTTCTAAACTACAGGCGACTAGAGATAGATAGGCCTGGGGAAGGCTGAGAAACTTTTACGGAGACTTGAAATAAGCAAACATCAGCACAAAAAAAAAAAAAAAAGTTAAGAGGAAGAAAGAAAAGCGCTGTTTGGGCCCTGCCCAAGCGGGTTCATTAACATTAACAACAAAGCCAATAGGTTGTACTTTTTTTTCTTAAGGGGGTCCCACACCAACCAGCAAGATTTCGCCCAAAAGCAGACAGGAGGAGCGTCCCGCGCTGACGAGACTGGTCGGCAGGAAGCGGTTGATCGCGGCCGGGGTGCTCGGAGTGGTCATGGTGCTCGTGCTGGTCGTGCTCATCCCGGTGCTGGTGAACTCGGCCGGGACTTCGGCACATTACGAGATGCTCGGCACGTGCAGGATGGTGTGCGATCCGTACGGCACCAAATCCCCGAGCAGCACGGCCACGGCTGACACAGCGGCGCGCGACACCGGCCTCGTGCAATCACTGCCCACATTTATCCAAGGTCCAAAAGGTGAGCCGGGACGACCAGGGAAGACAGGACCGAGGGGCCCGCCTGGAGAGCCAGGTCCTCCAGGACCCGCGGGCCCGCCTGGAGAGCGGGGAGAGCCGGGACGGCCAGGCTTACCAGGACCCCCGGGGCCGAACGGCGCTGGCGCCATCAGTGCGGCCACCTACAGCACCGTGCCAAAAATCGCCTTCTACGCGGGCCTAAAGAAGCAGCATGAGGGCTACGAGTTGCTCAAGTTTGACGACGTCGTCACTAATCTGGGAAATCATTATGACCCGACCACAGGAAAGTTTACCTGCTCTATACCGGGGATCTATTTCTTTACTTACCATGTGCTGATGCGGGGTGGAGACGGCACCAGCATGTGGGCAGACCTCTGCAAAAACAACCAGGTGAGAGTTCACATCCAGTGTGTCTGTTATTAGATATACTTTACGATTTATATCTTGCTTGCTGAATGCATTAATGCTTGGCATATTGTTCTAAGAACCGAACTTTAATGGTCACTTTTATTTTCCCCTTTTTTCCTCTTTTTTTTTCTTACTATGCAAACAATTAGGTGTTTCCACCTATGACCTTAAAAACGCCCAACACACGCCTGCTATTATATATTTTATTTTTTTCTATTATTATTATTATTATTATTATTATTATTATTATTATTATTATTGTTGTTATGATGTTTAAAATGCCACTGGGACACGAGACAGAGGATGGAAATGCATTAACGTTTGTCTTTTTTAGCTATTTCCTTGCGTGGAGACCTGTATTCTTTTTTCGTTTATGTATTTTAAACAGTATCTACCATCTGCAGTCAATTATGTGGCACTTATCACTCCACGATTATATAAAAAATACACTATGATCTATAAAAACTGACACAAGTGATGGGGCCTTTTCATATTTTCCTTAGGGTAATTAAAGGCCTATTTCTATTACAGCTAATTACGTCTCTAAGTGATTGACAGTGGTGAGAAATGTATTAATTTATAGTACTTTTGTTCCCTAAGAAAGACGAAAGAATGGTTTATTAGATATAGACTGGTGTAAAGCGTTCTGTAAAACTACTCTGATCAAAATCGATTATAGAGATATTTGTGAATAAATCAGATCGGCGCTGATACAGTGATATACAGTGACATAATGATATATATTGATTCAGTGCTATACAATGATACTTTCTGTTAAATATAAATGTAGGGATGCTGTCACAGTGACACAGTGAGAGTCATTTAGTGATACAGTGAATCAGTGATACAGTGAATCAGTGGCGCGCGGGTACGGGCCTCTGTGTTGCTGTTCGTGGTGCTGAACTAAAGTTATAGGGCTATGGGCGTGATGGTGAGCAAACATTTTGCTATAATTATACTTTCTCCGACCAGACATAAATACATGCTTAGTCAACCAATGAGGCATCCCAGGAATTACAAATGACGTTGTTTTAGAGTGTCACAAACTGGCATTTTACCTCCACAGGTGCGTGCAAGCGCCATCGCGCAGGACGCGGACCAGAACTACGACTACGCCAGTAACAGCGCGGTGCTGCACCTGGAGCCCGGGGATGAAGTCTACATCAAACTGGACGGCGGCAAAGCGCACGGGGGCAACAACAATAAATACAGCACCTTCTCTGGCTTTATCATCTACGCCGATTAGGACACGAGCTTTCTTTTTTCTTCCCGGGCTTTTCCGACCCATGTCCTCGTTTTCGCACTCACTTTTTTTCTTTTTCAACCTCGAGTCTCCCCCACAGAGCCAGTGGCTGGTGACATCCTCCGTCCGCCATTCAACTTCCACTTATTGTACGAGTGTGTGGGCGGGACGGTCGGTCTCTCCGCGTTTAATTCAAAAGTCACACACTCGAAGGACTAGTGATATAATCACGATCACTGAGAAGATCGTTGAAGAACATAATCATCAGTCTGTAAAAAAAAAAAAAAAAAAACATCCCGCCGCTCGTCAATCGCCAAAGCACTTACTTGTACTGTAAGTTGTTGCTTCTGTAGTTAACAACGGAGTCTATCTGTTAAATGCATCGTGATTATGGGAATGAGATCACTAGTTTGTGCAATAATCCTCACAAAAATTAGGCTCATGACCATATCTGAAAATATTCAATTGGTAGTGTCTGGAAGGCCTAATAAAGTTCATCTGTCTCCCGACAACTTACACCCCCTGTAATATCACTGCTCATTGCTGCAAACCCTTTAGAAGGCAGCTGCCTTATTAGTTAACCTAGATCTGGCAGCATTTTACCCAGCAGCTAACTTTTAGTATTTATCACACATTTTATCTGCTTATTCCTAATGCACCTGTGACACTGAGCCTGATGCCGTATTTCCGATTTGGTTTAGCAGGGTAGACCTAGACGGCACAACCGATATTACATGGTTTCAACTTATCAACATGCACAAAGGGTTACACACTGGCCGCACTAACCACTGAAGGGGTATCTTGTTAAATTTTGTTTTTAATTTCCTAATGGTGAAGCGTGGCTATAACTATGACATGTAAGTTGTAGCATATGGCCAGGAGGCAAAGGACATCAATAGTCCACAGCTGGTGTCTCATGCTATACTGACACATGTTCTAATTAAACTATATTCTCTTATCATTCTTTTTACACATTTTCATATGGTCATGATTATTATTCTTTATTATTCTTTGCAGATATTTGTTTTCGCATGTTAATCATAATGCACATATACACATTTGCTCAAATTTGCACATATCTTTAGCACGTACAATTATAAATTTTTGTATATTTCTTTACATTGCACTTTACTTTTTAATTTGGGTTTATATTTTTATTAAGTAGGCTATCCTTTACTTCTTGTGTGCATTTTCTATCTCACTGCATATAAAATAGTTAGCCATAACATTATGACCACTGATAAGTGGAGTGAACATTGCTCAGCAATTATATACTATTAAACTAGTTACAGGATTATTGGCACCCAAGTCTCAGAATGCTCGCGAGGACAATAGGCTAGTCCATACAGTCCAATCCCAGAGAAAAAAACAATGCAGCACAAATCACAGAAAAAAATTATGCTGGCTACAATAGCAAGGACAGATGAAAAGCAATAGAAATAACCCATAGGATGCACAAGAGGGGTAAATCCAACCCACTAAGGCTCCACCCCAGAACCCACAGCACCCACAGGACCTGCTGCCAATGTCCTGGTGCCAGACACCACAGCACACTTGCAGAGGTCTTGTGGAGTCATGGGTCCAGATGTGCTGTTGGCAGAAGGAGAACATAAAACCAAGGTGGTTTTTAATATAAATGGATTTAATGTTATAAGTTGATCGGTGTTCATACACAATTCCTTTTATATATTGTTTCTCTAGTTTGAAATTCTAAAAAATACTGCCAAAATAATGGTGAATTTGGCACTTTTCTTTCAATAAATGCCACAATCGCTTATATATAAATATATACTGTGGAATCTTTGGTGATGTTCACCCTGCTTTGGCTTACATTTTTAATTCTAGACACAAATGTGGCTTGTTTAGAGGTTTGAATTTAATCCCTAGCACCGTGCACGGTTGGATTGTTGAGCCGACAGTATTTGCTCCAGAGATGCGATATCATGGCTGACCCTGTGTTCTGAACCTAGCTTCATAGCAAGTTTGGATAATTGATTCTACTGTAATGTATAAGTGACAAATAAAGGCTGCTTCTTTTTTTCTTATTCTGAGTTTAAAAAGGGCCTATTGTGCCTTGTTTACCCTGCTGCCTATAGTGAACTTTCATGCTAATGTCCAAAATCCAACCAACACAGCTATCTAAATTTAATCAAGGAAATGACTTGTTAAGCTGTGGCAAGCTGTTTATTAAAACAGTTAAGAAAATTGTTACTGGAATTATATGGTTAGTAGGAAAGGAAATTAGCTGAAGATAGCTATGGAAAATCCAGCAAATAGCAATCTTGCAGTATTCTCTTCCAAACCATCTGGCTGTACCTTAACTTATCATGCAGTCTTTTGTACTATTTAATGAAGACTTTACTCCACTCATCCTGTGTCTTGGACCCCCCTCCCCCCCTCTCTCTCTTTGTCTCTCCAAACTTTTGAGGTATTGTCTATTCCAGCAGTGCATGCACAAACATGTTCAAAGTCCTGAACGTCTGTCATGGATGTCTTTGCCTAGTTATAATAGCCAAGCTATGAACAGCAAGTCACTGTTTAGGTGTTGGGTCGATAAAATTTGCTATATATTTAAAGCTTTCATTGAGCATTAGTCCTGCAACTAGGAAAAATGTCATCAAACCTATAATTCCAAAATTCTGCTGGTCTGATACTTTGTTGCTGCCTTCAAATCTGGCCAGAAGGTTTGGACCTGTTTATGCTGCATTCCAAATATTTCTTTAGCTTGGATGGGCACAAATTCTGCATCCAAACAATTCTTCCTAAGCAGCTGCCTCCCAAATGAAATAAATGACATAGAACAATGTCTTTACTAAAACTTGAATAGTCACAAAGCTTCATTTGTAGGACATGTCCTGAAAGATCTATGAACTGCTGTGTATTATCAGTAAGAGCTGTATACGTAAATGATCTAACTGTAAGTCTGTCATACTTTAGCTACAGTATGGTTATAGGTCCAGTTTTATATCATAATCCTGGTGCAGTTTGGCGCAACTTGCAATTGCTTGCTTGTAGTTGACAGAATAAAACCTGTAATGTCACGCCTGAACTTTTATATCATGCTGATAAATTCTACTAATGATACCATGACCCACTGAGTGATCATTGGATGTAGGTTATTCAATGATCTGGCCAGTGAAACAGGTATTTTAGGTAGACTAATTGCAGTACAGCATGACTTTCAATGTATTTGTCACAGCAGAGTTGTCTATGACTTCAGTATTGCTAGTTTTTATTTTATATCCTATATCAGCTAAATTCAATATACAGTATGTCTTGAATTTTAGATCATTCAGTAAGATGAAGGTTTAATAAAAGAAAATATGTCTGTTTTTACACAGACCTGCTAAACAGAGAGAGAAAGAGAGAGAGAGAGAGAGAGAGAGAGAGACGGCGCTTTGTGATGTTGAGAGCTCTATGCAGAAACTGTGTTGATATGTAAATGTGTATCTATCTAAGAGAATCCACAAAACACGACTACTGATATTGCTACTTATTTTTTATGTACATATTGTAGTGATTTATTTTTTCCCCCTCTAAATATACAAATGGCTGGAAAGCACATGAGAGTATCATTGTTTTCGGATTGTTGAACTAAAAATAATAGCATTCATATCTTATGTGACCTGAGGGTGTGGGATTTTTTTTAACCACTTAGAATGCACATCATCTGTAAACAGAATACACTTCACCTGTACACTATTTACATATGTTTTTTTCCATTAAATGGAAGTTTGACCCAATATGTTTTTTTTTTCTGATTTATTTAATAACTTATATATGGTCAGTTATTTCACAAGTAGATACATAAATTAAAAAAATATAAATTCCTCAGATTAGAGTCATTATGATGCCTTTATAGAGCATAAGTAGCAGGCACATTTAAACAATATCAGCTGTTTAAAATAAACAACAGTGTAATGTAATTTTTTTACAGTATAATCTGCAACTTTTATAATATAAAAAGAAATATAAATCAGGAAAGACTATGGAATTAGAATGTTTGTCCTGCTGACACTTTTCTCATGTGTGTGGGTGGGTATGTGAGACCAATACTGTGCAAAGGTTTTGGACAAATGGGAAGAAATGCTTTAGGGTAAAAATGCTTTAAAAAAAATTATTTACATTGATTATTTTTATCAATGCAAAGTTAAATATTTGGTGTAATTGGCTTCAAACCTGCAAAATTTCTGACACTTACAAACTCAGTGATATTGTCAGGTGTACTGTATGATTACCCAGTTATACCAAGCAGGTGCTTTTGATCATCAGTTTCATATGTAGGTTTAAATACAGTCATTAACCGAAACAAAAACAGCTGTGTAGGAGGCATAAAACTGTGTAGGGAACAGCCAAACTCTGCTACTAAGGTAAGGTTAAAGAAGACAGTTCTAGGTCACAGGTCATACATAATGGCAGGACTAAGCCCAGCAACAAGATACTGCATTAGCAAGGTCTCTTTCAAGCAACTATTGTTAAAGCAGTCTGGAATTTTAAGATGTGCTGTTCAAGCTATTTTAAAGAAGCAGAAAGGAGTGCGCCATGTTGAGAACCATAGACTCAGTGGTCGGCCAGGGATAATTAATGCAGCAGATGAAATGCACATCATGATTACTTCCCTTTGGTATCGGAGGATGTCTTCTGTGCCATCAGGAAAGAACTGGCAGAAACCAGTGGCACCCAGGGACACCCATCTACTGTTTGGAAAAGGCTGACAAGAAGAGGTCTTCTTGGAAGAATTGCAGCTCAAAAGTCAAACACTACCTCCAATGTGCAATTGAAGCTAAGTGACTCAACTCTGTACAGTATGAAAACATAGGAACTGGGGCAGAGAAAAATATCAGCAGGTGCTCTGAATTGATGAGTCAAAATCAATGAAATGTTTAAAATATTTGTCTGTAGCAGGAGGCAGGCTGTTTGCCGAAGGGTTGAGAGGTTTAATAATAGTGATTGTCTACAGCAACAGTTGAAGCAGTTTGGGGTGGCATTTCTGCAAATAGAGTTGGAGATTTGGTCAGATATAATGGCCTCCTCAGTGCTGAGAAATATAGGCAGATACATATCCATCATGCAAATCATCTGATAGGGCCAAATCATTCTGCAGCTGAACAATGACCCCAAACATACAGCCTATGTCAGTGTAGAGAAAAACAAGATTTTCTGAAAGTGAGGTTTTGGCCCGAACAAAGCTCTGATCTCAACATCATTGAGTCTGTCTGGCATTACATAAAGAGACAGAAGGATTTGAGGCAGCCTATATAGGCAGAAGATCTGTGGTTAGTTCTACAAGATGTTTGGAACAAGATATCTGCCGAGTTGCTTCCAAAACTGTGTGCAAGTATACCTAAAAGAATTGATGGCAGTTCTGGTTTTGCAGGTAAAAGGTTCTTCAAATACTTGATTTGGATTTCTCTCCTGTCAATTTATTTTCCATTTTGTTAATTGATAAAATAAACTATTAGCACTTTTATTTTTTTGTAAGTAAATTTTTTTTTGTAAATTTCTTTGTTTTTACATTCTACAACAATACTGGGGATTTCAAAACTATAAAATAACACATATGGAATTAGGTTATTACGTAACAACAAGAAAAACAACAGTTAGTTGTTATTTTAAGACACAGAGGTCAGCCTTTCTGTAATAGTTCTTGCAAGAACAGTATTGTCAAGTGCATTTGCAAAATCCGTCAAGCACCATAATGAAACTGGCTCTCATAAAGACCATCCCAGGAGGGCGAGACCAAAACCTACCTCTGCCGCAGACGAGAAGTTCATTTAGAGTTATCAGCCTGAAAAATGACCAATTAACAGCACCTCAGATTAGAGGCGTTATGAAGTCTTTACAGAGCATAAGTAGCAGACACATCTAATGCATTTTTTGGACGCCTTTAGCATTCCTTTATAATGTAGAAATAAATAAAAATCAGGAACTATCATGGAGTTAGAAAGTGTTCTAAAACTTTTGAACAGTAGTGTACATACATACATACATACATACATGAAAAAGTTTTGAAAAAGTACATTTTCTTCTGTATTTTATTTACATGTAAAGTGAAAAAAATTTTATGTAGTTGATTACTGCTTACAGTATTTTTTCATTTTTGTTTTAACCAAATTAATATTCATACAGTATAAATATCATGTATCTCTCAGTCTATTGGGGAAGACTGCTTACTTGACAGTTGCCCAGAAGATGATCATTGACTATCTCCACAAGGAAGGTAAACCACAAACGGTGGTATATTGATGTACAGTATATTCATGTAAAATTGACTGGAAGGGGAAAAGGTGGTAGGAAAAGGTGCTCAAGCAACAGAGATGACCACAGCCTTAAGAAAATTGTCAAGCAAGCCAATTCAAGACTTTGGGAGGGCTTCACAAAGAGTGGATAGAGGCTGGAATCAGGGCATCAAGAGGGGTTGTGCACAGACATCTACAGGAAATGGTCCACTATCGTTGCATTTCTAGTATTAAGCCACTCCTGAATCAGAGACAGTGTCAAAATAATCTTACCTGGGCTATGGAGAAAAAGAACTGGACCATTATTCAGGGGTCC
Source organism: Clarias gariepinus (assembly GCF_024256425.1). Taxonomy (NCBI): domain Eukaryota; kingdom Metazoa; phylum Chordata; class Actinopteri; order Siluriformes; family Clariidae; genus Clarias; species Clarias gariepinus. Next base: position 21,655,545 of record NC_071103.1, on the reverse strand, counting down.
AAAGTCCTCTTTTTAAATAAAAGTAAATTTGTATTTCATTTGGAAATCCAGAGTTAGGAGGAAACACGGGCTTCATGTTTCTTGAAGTCTAGTGTGAAGTTTCCACAGTGGGTGATTGTGTGGTGTGCCTTGTCATCTGCTGGTATTTGTTTGTAGAGTTTTATTAAACCCAAAATCAAAGTAACCATGTACTGGGCGATTTTAGAGCAAGTCATGTTTCTTTCTGCTGACAAGCCTTTTTGGAGATGCCGGTTTCTTTTTCCAGCCATAGAGATTGCCATAGAGATCTATGGAGTATTTTCGACAGGGGAATGAGAAACAACCAACCTAATATCACAGAGGAATTGAAGGCTGCTATCAAAAGTAACCTGGTCTTCAATAATACTTCAACAGTGCCACAGACAGATCACTTCCAAGTCATGCCACACATTGCAGTTATTCATGCTAAAAAAGCTTGGAAATTCACTCTGGTCAGTTCAATCATTTGAACCTCTTATGACATCACAGGCCCTTTTGTGCATAAGTTCAAGTACTCAGTGTTTATGACTATATTAACATCCAGAAGGCTTCACAGCTGGATTAAGAGAACTAACGTCTCTAAACAAAAGCTCCACATTTCCACATTTCTTGATTTGTAAGGTGGGAACTCTGATTCTGGTCACCTCATTCTGAGAGTCACAATGGGAAATGGATCCAGCCACACACACATACACACGCGCTCACACACACGCGCACGCACACGCACGCGCGCGCACGCACACACACACACACACACACACACACACACACACAGTTTCTTTTGTTTCCCAGTCTCAAATAAACCCACTGAGATCTTTGGGCTTTAGAAGTACTTTACACCATCCAATGTCATCTCTGTTCAACTTCACATAAATCCTGTGAAAAGATGGAAAAAGAAGAAGAAGAAGAAGAAGAAGCAGCTGTTGCTCCAGCTGCTGCTGCTGCTGAAGATGACAATCAAGGGTGGGTTAGGGCCTAAAGGCAGTACAGCAAAGTAACAGGCTGACACCTTACACAAATTCAAAATTGAGATGTTTTTGTTGCATACAATATTTAATTTTAAGCGGATAGAGAGACAGACTGTAACTGGACAGACACACAACTGCTCAGTGCCAACCAATCCCCCCCTACCATCTATGTTTATCCGTCTGTCTGTCTGCCTCTCTCTCTTTCTCTCTTATTCACACACACATATTCTATTTCTTTCTCTCACTCTCTATTTATCTCTTTCACTTGGTGATATCACTTTCATGTGAATGCATTGGTTATTCTTTCATCTTCCATTTATTCTAATCATGGCTCTACCAGTGACCTTTGCCTAAGTATGATTCAATATTTAGTCATCACTTCTGTAGCAGCAGTAGAGGCCTTGGAGTGCTGACTTTATTAATTAGCTATAATGGCCAGCTCACATCTTCAAAGTTCTGGGGATATAAAAGAATGTGGATGGCAGGAAGCAGGTCCATCAGAGGTACAGAGAAGAGGTGCTACAAAGACATGACAGCTTTCCCAGTGGCCAAATGATTATTTTCCTACAGAGACTTCAATTAAAATTTGCAACGGTCCTGCTAAATTAAAGTCGTTACTTGCAAAGTAAACCACCTGACTCGACATTCAATGCAACATGACATGACTGAATGGCAACAGCAGTTTGTTCAATGCTTTACCAGTGATGATTAATTTATGGCTAAAACATAAAATAATTTAAATTGGATCATTCGATATATACATACATATAGGCTATATGTATGTACAGCATCAATTTGTCAATTTGTCTTGGGAATGACAGATACAAGTCCTGCACAGTGGCCAAAGGGGTTTTTTAACCCATTCTTCTTGCAGAATAGTCACCAGGTCACTACAAGATGCTGGTGGAGGAAAACGTTTTCTTAATCACTCCTCTAAAACACCCCAAAGTGGCTTAATAATATTTAGATCTGGTGACTGTGAAGGCCATGGGAGATGTTCAACTTCACTTTCATGTTCATCAAACCACTCTGTCACCAGTCTTGCTGTGTGTTTTGGTGCATTATCATCCTGATACACGGCACCGCCTTCAGGATACAATGTTTGAACCATTGGGTGCACATGGTCCTCCAAAATAGTTCGGTAGTCCTTGGGAGTGACGCGCCCATCAAGCACAAGTATTTGGCCTAGGGAATGAGAATTGGGCCGGAATATAAAGCTGAACATAAAACTGAACTGGTTTATGTGTATAACATTAGAGGCACTGAAATAGAAGGAAAATTTTAAATCTTTATCAGCACACACACGATGCCCCCTTCCCATCTCATCCCCCACCTCCCCCCCGCCCTAAATAATTAGTCTGGTGTGTCGACACTTTGCCGATTCCACATAGTCGTCCACCAGCCTGCAGCTTTCTTTCAAACGCCAAAGTCAGTTTTAGATGTAATTTTCATACTTAATGAACTAAGTTCATTCTACATATTTACACACAACAAAAGCCTCTGTTAGTATCTCTCAGCTGATTACTGCATGGGGGGTCATTCATCACATAGAATCCTCTCTGAGAGGCCACCTGTTCCAAAGCTACACTCTGTCCTTCATCAGACCTAGCCGGCCCCTGAGTGAGCATCACTGACACATCACTCAGCCTCTGAGCACTGTAGGTGGGCTGGATCCTCACTCACTCATTCTCATTCTGAGCTCATGAACTGAAATAACTGGACATCCTAGTAAGATTGCCAAAGAGGGTAAAGCTAACAAACAGGAGCAGTTATTTGTTAAAATAAACAATAATAATAAAAAATAGGATAAATAATATTAAATACTTTTTTCTTTAGCATTCAATAATATTTTTATTTCACATCCATTACTATATGATTCATTTGATGATTTGAAAGAAAGTATTGTCATCATATATGGTACAATAATTACTGAACTAGTATGTGCTAAGATGTTCTACTACAATGGCTGATATAAACCTCACCTCCTTGCTCCATCTTTGCTCCATTTAGTTTTGTGTAGTGACCCAGAAAGGCTTAGTAATATTTGCCTGTCGCTTGTACTTTTTGTTGAGCGTGAAATGCAGGTCTGCTTTAAGTGTCTGGGAAAAAAAGGTCACACACATATACTGAATGTAAAGAAATTAAATGGTTTTATTTTTTAGAATCGTTGCCTTGATAGGTACCATGTTGGGGTTTATATTTTTGTATCTACATACATTTACATTGACTTAATTATAATGTATATTGTATTACTATATATAATTTTTTCCTTTTATATATATATATATATATATATATATATATATATATATATAATTTTTTAAAATTAGAACCAGCAACCTTTAGCAGCAGAAAACAAGAAATGACTTATCCAGAGTTACAGTCGAATGGTAAATGGTATGTTGTCCAGATCATCACCAAAAAGAACTGGGAGATTTGGGAGTGGGTATAGCAGCACTCTACATTGTATAAGTGTACATATCAGGGAGAACAGACAATACGTCGACAAATACAGGGTCTTAATTTTTAAAAGAAACATTTGCAAAGACAGTAGATTTATTGTTAGGAAAAAAACAGAAAAGAGAGTTGTGAAAATTAAGACGAGACACACCGGCTGTGATGATCCTCTTTTATGCCAAGCTTCAAGTTCTGTTGAAACCTGTTGGTGTGTTTCTGAATATACTGGAAAAAAAAAAACATCTTAAACGTCAGTAAATGTTTCTTGAGTAACATATAAAATATATATGCATCTTACATTTAAAATGTAATTTTATTCATATAATTTTTTTTTACACGACAATTCTTTTGTTGTTTTAGAAAACAGATGTCACCTCTCTGACCCATATACAGTATGTATGTACTTCAGTAAGCACAACAGGGACTTATTACTGAGAGAAAAGGTTCTTGAATAAAAACCAATACAAATTGATAAAAAAAAAAAATACCATGAGAATAGGCTCCATCTCATTTATCTAACAAAGGAGGTAAAAACCAGAGAAGGACTACAAGCCTGGAGCCGCGACGAGAGGGGTAAAATCAATCCATATGTTTTATTTCTGAGTGCTATTATATCTGAGGGCATTCATAAATCTGGCATGTTGTGCTACTTATTTAGGGCTACAAACAAGGATGAGTACAGCTCGAGCCTGTAGCATCTTCAGTTCTCTACTGCACAACTGCTGTTGACAAGATTCTGAGCTGCGGAAGGGTCAAGTATTAATAGTGATTATGTATGATACAAAGACATGGGTTCTGCATGGAGCTTCTGCTAACATAGGTATTTGTATGCTTTCATATGGCCTGCTGAAACACACATTAAAAGTGGGTGGGCTTTTAACAAGAGACATTTTTACTGTAAAATTTTAAGTGCAAACTAATCCACAGTTTTCTTTTCCAGCCTAAAACTAGAATTTTCCTCCCCTAATTATGTACAACTGAATACTAAAAAGTATATTAAATATGAAGAATGTTTAAGTTTGCACTGCCTGCTTTAAATCTAAAATTCTGACCTTCTAGAAACTCCTTTAATGGTCCAAACATACTTAAATGACCTGAAGCAAGGTCAGAACTATACGGGGAGATGTGGCAATAACTCCAAACTGGGTTCCTGTAATGTGCAAGTGGTGAATATTCCCACAGTTACGCGCAAGTCTCACCACTGTATTGTGCTTACACAGTCTTGTGTAAACGTCAATTGGTTTTACACCGTCATTAATGAGAAATTTTATTGTTTAAAATTCTTTGGGACAAAATTCATGTCCCAGTTTGACTTAAATGCCCCTTACAAAAACACGAATGTTGTGGTATTATCAAGACCAATTCATAAAAAAAAAAAAAAAAATACTGTACAGAAATAAACCCTGTTTGTATTAAGATAAGTCAAAAATTATCCACACTCTGGCTGTAGGAGTTATTTTAATTAACCTTTAGGAAAAGACAAATACCTATTTTTTTTTTTTTACATAATGTCCTTGCTTTTTTATACACCTTGTCCATCTAAATTGCCATGCTAAATTAAAGTCGTTGCCTGCAAAGTTAAACCACCTGACTGGACATTCACATACAACATGACACGACTGAATGAGCACTGGTAATTGTTGAACTTTTTTACCGGATTTTTTTACTTGAGAATCCCAGAAAACTGTAAGCATCAATTTTCCTGGCGATGGTTGACTTTTGAACTTTTTCTTGGTCGGCAATTAAAGATGATTCCATTCTCTGATCTCAGATCCATGCTCTGCCATTTACTCTCAGACTCGTAGTGATGAATCCATGTCTCGTCACCAGAAATTGATTCTCTTTAAGAAACCTTTACCTTTCTTAGAGTGTTAGTGCAAATTTTGATGCAAATATCCAAACTTGTTCTCCATACTGCGTCTTCGATAAATACAAATACACCCATAGACCACAAAAAAAAAAAATCACTGCTCGATGCTCTTATTTTGCGCAATTCACATTTTTGCTTGCAGTTACAAAGGACCTGATATAAAATATTCACACCTGCGCAGCAGTAATCTTGAACAAAACGTGCTGATAACACGGCCAACGTTTTAATATAATTTTTGACTTAATCTCATACAAACTATATTTTTTTGTCTAATATGTGTGAAATCATGGAAAGACTTATGCATTATGTGACACAGTATTTTATTTACGTACTTAGATGTTCTAGTTTTGGTGGACTATAACTAAAATACAACACAAATACATTATTTACCATCAGTAATCTCTATACCAGCTTTCATTTATCCCACAGCAACTAAGGAGGGAGAAGGCTATCTCTGCGCATCTTTTTAAACTGATGCAGTGTCAAGAGGTAGTGTAACACACTTAAAGGGAAGTGTTATCTCCTCACTTTTGTATGCATGAGTCCACAGATGCTCATGATTGCGTATTGTTATGATTGATAGGGGATAGAGCACATGCCATCCCTCCCACCCTGAGACAGTAGCTCTCAATTTAGCAATTTTTCATCCACTCTCATGGACGACTGGGGCATTTGCAAACCTTAAACTTGCGATCTCTAGGCGATAGGGCGAATGGGTTTCTGTTGTGTCACTCGGGGAACCTCTGAGTGAGAGACATCACTCTTACACGTCAATCGGATGCGCCTAAAACAGCAGGAACCTGCCTCACCTGCAATAAACAAAGACAGCAAGTCAGAAATAGTTTTTTAAAATGTTACAATGTGCTGCTGGGTGTCAGAATTATAAATGTGTTTGTTTCCTTGCATACCATCTATTTGGAAACTGTTCCATGTAACTAGAAGATGACTGAAGAGATGATAACACCATTAGCATTATGCTAATTGCAATACTATGCTAACTGCATTGTTTTGTTTTGATAATGGACACTAAAGGTGTTCCTGCACTACCTGGGTCTTTTGCTGAAAAAGATGCGTGTGTGTTTAATATGAAATGTAGAGATTGTTTCATGCATAGATTGTCAGAAATAATTTTTTGTTATATGATATATATCTTTTGTTTTTCAGAATTCAGCTACAACAACATCTGGCAGGTTTTCCTAAAGTTTATCCATACTGTACGGTGCCCAAGTCCTGAGCCGCTCAACTTTTTTTTATATTTTGCTTCCAAAAAGCTAGACTTTTTTGTATTTTTTTTGTAATAATGTAATCTTGAGGAATAGTTCTCCAGGCTTCCTGAAAGAGTTCTCTGGCTCTCATTTGCAGTCCAGTCCATGTTCTTGACCAGGGTCAGAGGCAAGTTTATTGTTTATTAAGCCAAACAATGATGTTCTGTATAAATCATTCAGGAATAAAATCCATCTAAGCTAAAGAATAAACCAGTAACATACGGGTGCAGATGATTACAAATAATCCGGCCAGTGATTATTATACTAGTGATGCTGAATATGGTGTGGTTGAAACAAACCAGAGGAGAAATGAGGTTGCTGCTGAGGTTGTTACATAAACAACTAAGTTTATCTTACATTTTTAGGTACTTTGCAGCCTGTTACAGTATAATAAAATTCAATTGAATATAAAATAAATAAAAGAGGGGTGGCTCAAGACTTTTTCACAGTAATGTATATAAACATGTATTTGTAAAATAATTATATCTAAAAATTATCTCTAAAAATCAGAGAAAGTGAGAGTGAAGATATGTATTTTCCTGTTCGGAAATAATCAACTGCTATTTTTCACATTCATGAGCTCGGGTATCTATAACTGTCTTACTTTAATAACACCCACAGACGCACACCCTCATAAACTTCCTTAATTACGGAAGGTCAAGGAGTGAGGAGGGAAATTGCCACATGTTAATATAAGAGGTAACATTTAATGATGAGGGGGCGAGAGGGAGGATACACAAGAAGCGTCGTCCTCATGCTAGAGGTTTGATTACAGCTGGTGGAGTGAAATGTCACTAGTCTGCTTTCATCACACCACACTTGAGCCTGTAGGCCATAGACTCACATAACACACATGCCATCAGAAGCACTACTAGAGGATCCAGTTCTGTGATGATCCTCATTCACAGTGGCAAATGCAAACAAAAGCAGTTTTTTCTGCATATTCATGAACAGATGTTAAAATATTGTGCAAACAGGTTAAAGGGCCTGAGTTTGATTGTTATTAGAGTATTATCAATATGTTAAAAAATAACAGTAACATAGAGACAGTGACAGTAATAGTAATTATTCTACTCTTTGCAGATTTGCAGGGTGTAGGCCTGCAGCTGGTGCCTGGTGGAGTGTGTGAATGCAAAGCATGCTACCCAGTGTGATGAGAGACGACCCTGTCTTGGGTTGATAGACTCGAAATCTTAAAGCTCTGTTTTGGAAAACAGTTTGGTCCACTGATACTATTGTCCCTGACAGAGCTCCAAGGAGGATAATTAAAACCCAAAAGGAGGCAGCCCTGACAACCCCAAAATCCTCCCAGACTTTGACTGATCTGCGCTGCGAAAAAAATGCCCAATTACATTCACCCTCATCCCATCTCCCTCAGTCATGTGAAGATAGATAGATAGATAGAGAGAGAGAGAGAGATAAAGAGAGAGAGAGAGAGAGAGAGAGAAGGGGGTAGGGGTGTTCATGAAATTGTCATTACTTTTAACAAGGAAGTAAATTGGACTCAGTAACTGTTTATTACCACACTTTTAAACTCTCACATCTTCTTTTTTTTTTTTTTTTGCTCTTTGTCATTGTACATTGAATTCATTGTATATGAGTAAGATACTGTCAAAAAAGTCATATTTATTTTGTTGTAAGCTCTAATAACGTGAAGCATTCTGGGATGAATAACATTGCAATACAAGAAATCTGGAAACGATTCCAGAGAACAAAACTGACAGAGAACAACACACACACACACACACACACACACACACACACACACCACCTTGGCTCTCTTCCCCCTGCTTTGATTTTATCACTTGTGACAAGTGCTGTGAAACTATTTGGATGGGGATGTGATTCACTTCGCTCCATGCTTATCAAATCTCCAGGAGAGGAGACTATTAACTCAAAGCAAATTGTGCCAAGTAGCTTAAAGGGTCTCTTGTCTGTTCTAATATCACTGATATCTCAATTTGTTGTCAAGGTCTAAAAGAGTATGGTGTTTTCAGTTTTTTGGAAACTCGATGGAAAAAAAAAGCATGTCACATCCCACCATTGTCCTTTCTTTCTTAAAGATTATATATGTAATATGTATTTGCATGTTATTATTAATATTGCGAAAACTCACATAGACAGAATGGCATGGTTGTGTATGAAGTAAAAGTATCTCCATCTCACCATACCAATATACTGTAGATGGAACCTTAATAAAATCTAGAAATCACCATACTGTACAAGCATAATCATCCACACAAACATATTCGGTGGTAAAAATGAGCTGTAATATTCTGGGAATTAAATAAAATTGGACAAATTATTATTAGTTTATTATTATTATTATTATTTTTTTGGTGACGGGATATAAGGGGGAAAGGAAACAATGGGACCTGGAGCCTATCCCAGGAGACTTAGGGCACGAGGCAGGGTACACCCTGGACAGGGTGCCAAACCATTGCAGGGCACATACACATACATAGACACAATACTGATTATTTAAACATAAAGCAAAATAAATAAGTAAAAAAAAATCTCATCCTTACTAATCAGGAATAGTGAGTATACAGTAAATATTTATTAGTGTTCATTCATTTGCAGGGCTGTAGTCGTTCCAGCACCGGGGCGAACATACATTCTGAATGGATGCCATTACATTGCAGTGCACCAAGCATACATACATTTAAAAGTATTTTAACACAGCCACTGTTTTTGGAAGTGGGACAAAATCTGCATGAACAGGTATGAAAAACCTTTACAGAGAGTAACCTAAGCTTATGATCACCCAAGAACCCTGGAGCTGTAAACTATCAAGGCTATTTTATTTCACTTTTTAAGTCCTTCTTTATGCCAGTAGCTGTGACCTCAAAGGAATCTCAATTAGTGCCCTCATTATCCTGATCTCTCTGACACTAGTTGAGAGTGGACCCTTCACACCAGATCATGCGAGGACTTATCTGATATGCCTATAGCTACAGTATGTAAGCAGGGCCTGTCCAACAGAAGATAATCTGGCATCATGGAATCTGGTTCAGAAGCAGACCACTGAGCAATCCTGACAAGAGCAGCACCACAGAGACATGGGGAACACTGGGCTGGACTTCAGACTAGTCAAACAGGCCACTCATGGAATCATTCCCCATAGGACCCATGTTCAGATAGTCACCATGACAACAAAGCAGAAAGTGAAGCACTAACAAAGACATAGTGTGCCATGCAGCAACTGATCAATCTTCTTACAGCAAAAAACTCTTTAGGAATCACAGTGTGTTGTTGTTATTTAGTCCTGAGCCTGAAATCACTCAGTCTTAGGACTCTCCAGGAATCGCCCTTTGTTGTTATCTGATTAGAATAGTTTGTTGTATACTCACTAAATGGGATCACCAAGCTAATCTGTGTGGACTACATACTGTACATACAGTATATACAGTGCATCTTAAAAAAATTCAACATTTTATAGTTTATATATATAAAATATTGTTTTCAAGTAAAATATTTTAATACTTTTTGCATTAATTTCAATTAATAAAAATTTCAATGTCTTATATCTCAAGAAAATCTAAACTTATTTTATAAAAAAATATTATAATATTTAATTTTGAGCTTGAGGAAATTATTTATACAGGATAATTACTATGAATCTTTCTGTGGAGTTCTGTAAACGCATGGGGAAGACTGCTGACTTGACAGTTGTCAGCAAGACTGTCATCGACACCCTCCATAAAGAGGGTAATCCACAGAAGGTCACAGCTGGAAAGGCTGGCTGTTCACAAAGTGATGTGTGAAAGAACATTCATAGAATGGGAAATGTGGCAGAAAAAGGCACACAAGCAACGGGACTAATCACAGCCTTAAGAAGATTGTCAATGTGCGAGAGCTTCACAAGGAGTGGAGTAAGCGTCAGTTCATTAAGAACCACCATGCACAGACATCTTCAAGACACAAGCTAATACTGTTGCTTTCATAGTAACATCATGCCACACCTAAACCATAGATAAAAAGCACCTGTTGCAGGTAGTGCATTTTATGCAGTAATTAAGCAATTAGTTACTAAAGTTTAGTGATGCAAGGAAGGAAAGCTGGCAAATCATTTATAGAGACTTGGGCTTCCAAGCTTCAATGATTCACCTGGGGCGTGAAGGGTAGTCCATCTGGGCCAATCCCACAGATAAGCTACTGTAGCACAAACTGCTAAAAAAAAGTAAATGGTGGTTGTGATAGAAAGGTTTTGGAACAAACAATGAATCACATTTTTGTGCAAATGGACCTGTGTAGCTGCCGACAGGTCAGGGTGTTCATGTTGATCCCTGTCTTTCCCGGAAAACTCCTACAATGGGCATGTGAGCCCCATAATTGGACCATGGAGCAATAAAAGAGGTGTGTGTTCATCTACGAAAAAAGATGGTCCCAGAATGCACTTTGGGAAGAAAGTACTTGGAAAGAAAGCAAACCAATGGAGGCAGTGTGTTACTTTGGCCACTCTTCTGTTACAAAGCTTTTGGTCCTGCTATTCATATAGATGTTACTTTGACACGTACCACCTACCTATACATGATGAGTGTGGCTTCTTTCAACAGGATAATGCACCCAGATAACAAGAATGGTTTGAGAGTTAAAAGTGCCTTAAAAATCTTTAGATCTCAATCAAAATAGGTATCTGTATATATATTCCAAGATTTAAGTCAAATGTATTAACCATGTGTGAACCAAAGACTAGATACAATACCTGGATATATTGACCCTGTGGTCCTTTGTCAATAAAAACTCTGCTCCAAATATGTGACACTGGCTTTTCTCTCGCTAACTCTACAGTGTGATTAACTACATTCTACATCTCAAGAGTGTATATGACTGTATTTTTCAGTCCAAAAGCATGTTCATTGTTTGGATTAGTATTTTCTTGGCTTTATTATTAGATAGCATTAATATTTGGCTTAGAAACTAAAACAAAATAAATTTTGAACAGTTAAAACATAAACGAAAAATGTGTCCAGACGATGTCAATGTAAGCTAATATCTGATAAAAATACACCATATCAATTAAAAAAGCAATTTCCATGACATTCGTATGGACATATATTTGTCTCACAACACCACTTCCACAAAAGAGAAGCAATAACCTATTTAGTTCTTCTTGTGTATACACTAAAGTGTCTTTTCACTGAAGATGATAAATTGATTGTGGCATTCTTGGATAGAGTGCAATTCATTTAATTAGTCCAAGATGCACTGGAGAAAGTAACACTGCCCTGCATGGTCCAGCAAAATCAGGCGGCCTGTTAGGATAGTGCTTTGTGCAGTTATGTTGGTGTACTGACTTTTGATATTGGCAACTTGAACTATTTTTGTTTTCATCCAGCAGACCAATGCTAATTTTGCTGCTGTCTGTTAGAGCTACTGGATCACCTAAGGCTCCTCCATATATTTGTGGGTTGTCAACCCTGACAATGGTGCTGTGATAATATGACACATATCTTAATATAATCAATCAGTCATCATCACCATTCAGCAACACTCACAGACAGATCTCAGCCTGGGCTTTAACTTTTTTTTTTTGGACAGGATAAAATGTCTACGGAAGATGATACGGATGAGCAAGAAGAGCAATATTTGTCAAAGCAGCTTGATCATTACATAGTCCTATAAGACTCTGAATAGAGGACTGTATTGACTTGCTCACTCCCTAGAGTCCTGTTGCCCTTCTCCTCTCTGTTCTGCTGGTCATTTGTGGTGTGCAACTGTGGTAGAATGAGATAATTGGAGGTCTGGAGTTTCCTTAAAAGAAGAATGTATTGATTGTAAACCTATTTGTACTGGTATTTGAACGGTAAAATGTTTTATATTTAAAGAGTAATCTCAATACCTTGGTTATAGCAGTGTTTGGGAACCATCAGTCATCTGTCTAGCCAATGTTTCTGCCATAATTTGCACGAACATGGCCAATGTGATAAGTTTTAATTAAATCAAGGTATAATCATAAGTAACAGGCAGATATTTGTTAAACAGCATTTGTCTTCCCTCAAGCGACTCACATTGCACAATCTGGTTCTGGATACAAGAGAATAAAAAAGACGCCTGCATACCTAGAGGACCAGCTGAAGTGTCACTCATTCAGAGCACATTTATATAAGATATTATTCATTTGTCCATGCCTGTGAAAGGTAAGTATCATGCCCTGGTAAATGAAAGCATGACCACTATCCGCTCAAGCACACATTAGCATGAACCCTGTCATGTCTCTAACTCCGTCCTTGTCTCCCAGTCTGCCTCCTTCTCCTGGGTCCCAGCGGAGAGGACCAGAGCAGGGAAATCGATCGCTCCACAGCCAATTTGTTAGCTGTGCATGCCTGACTGAACCGCTCCGTGCTAATACATCACAGACATTTACAGCAGGACGAAGCAGAACACACACACACACACACACACACACACACACGAACACGAACACACACACACAAACACACACAAACACACACACACACGAACACACACACACACACACACACACACACACACACACACGAACACACACACACACACACACCCCTGAATGGTGCTCACACCTACAGATCAGACTCACACACACACACACACATAATCACCGGATGTGGAATCAAAGCACATTTTGCTCAGTTAACCTGAATATAGTGACTAACTATCCAGAAAAGGTGAATGTTTTTGTAAATGAGAAAAAAGAACATAAAAAAATCTCCTTTTTCATATCATCAGGACCAATAAGGAAAACTAATTATAACAATCCAAGCAACTCACATATTTGTATGTGCATATTATGCTCTCCTTTTCGAAATTGTTTTAAAAATTAAAAAATATACTTAGAAATTCTCTTCATTCATTCATTCATTCATTCACCAAAGCATCATTCATTTAATTATCATTAGTAAATGGTTTATCCTGGTCAAGGACATGGTGGGTCTAGAGTCTACCATAAATGTGAGATGAGAGTACACACTGTATGGTAGGACAAAAAATATACACAAACACACACTGTACATCACATAGTCAGTGCATCATCACTGTTAAAGTGCACTGTGTTTCAGGACTGTATTTTTTATTTCCACTCATGCAGTTATTTTTTCATACCTGCCATGCAATTTTTGAAAAATAAATTTAGTTAGGTTCATTTCCCAAAATATAACAAAATCTCATGATGGTCTGAATGCATCTTTCTTCATCTCACTTGTGCCTGCATGAAAGAAAGAAAGAAAAAAAAACCTCTCATTTTTGTAATATTTGTTGTTGTTGTGTCCCACAGGTTACCAGTCCAGATGTGCAACTTTAGCCTCAACCATATGCTGTGTGATGATTTGTAACAATCATTCTATAAAACCTGTATCTGAAACTATTGTATCTGTATAGCTGCACATTATCTGTTCAGTTAGATATATATATAGTTGTATTAGATTGTTGCAGAGTATGTAATATAAAAAATAAAAGTATGTAATGTGCTGGTTACTGACACTATATCTTTAGAAACATTTGGGAAGTTATCCAGTATTAATGGTCACAGAAAAACCACTTTAAAGACTCAAAAGATCAGAGAATGAAATGAAAGATGAGATCACATGATATTAATCTCCCATTGATTTTCTCCTAGTGAAACCGCACGAGACTTCCTCTTTTCTCCCTAGTTTTAGGATGCATGCAGATGGGGAGGACTGATCCAATTCTATGGTACAGCCTGGGGAGATGTACTAATTAGTTAGACTAAAAAATGTGCTATTTTACCTCCATTTAAGTCTATTAGCTCTCATATGGAGAAATGCTTTTCCGAAACTTTAACCTTACTGGCGTGGCTATTAAATAACAGTAGCCTGAAAAGAAAAGGTACGTTCTTGTGTATTCAAGTCAAAACAAAGCATCAGTATCAAGAAGCCTCCACGTTTCTGCTATTTGGTGCGGGGTCACATGTGCTCACATTTGTGAGTGTGTTATGTTTGAGCGTTGTGTCTGAGCAGCTTTCACACAAGCACCCTCTAATAACAAAGTGTAGACAGCTTGCAGCATTGTGTCAGTAACTGTGGCCCCTGCAGTGACCTGTGCACCGCTCGCGTTCTCACCCTGCTGCCGAGGAGAGGAAGTTAACGAGTGTCAGCCAACAGGAGTGACGGACCTAAAGACGAGTCCACGTCAGAACGAATTGTCGCTCCTGCGGCACTGTTTTGGTGGCTATTAATAGAGCACCACAATGGTTTGGAGAAGATCCGCACGCAGAGATTATGGCTTGCCAGTCTGAGTGCCACTGGGTATAGCTGGACTGTGAAATCGGGAGCCTGATAAAGAGATAGAAAGCGAGGGGGAGGACTGATTAAACGCACACTTCTGGAGGTTAATTGTTTGTTTGTGTGAACGGTTTGCTCTGCTGGGTGCTTTGTACATCACAGTGGTTGCTCACAGCTGTGAGAGGTGGAATAATGATCAGACAGGGAGAGGAATTAAGAATCTTTGTACAGGCACATTACCAGATTTAGTCACAGTCTTTCTCCCTCTCTCTCTCTCTCTCTCTCTCTCATCTGATAGTCTGATTGACAAAACTGGAGTAAAACATGGACTCAGAAAGAGTGTTATCTGGGTGATTGAAATGAAATGGATCACTTCCTATTATGGGTGTCATGTAGGAATACATAAGGATGTAGCTGTTATTGTGCACACATTGGTGTGTGTGCCTGGGGGAGGGGGGTTGGGGGGTGCATTTGGCTGGTTGAGACACAGCAAGAAAAAAATGCTGTTTTTTTTTTTTTTCCAAAAAATAAAAACAACATAACCTAAATAGCCTGAAGGTCTTTTCTTTCAGTTACCAAGGTTAAGGTTCAGTGTGGTAGGTCCTCACAGGTTTGTGTGTGTGCGTGTGTGTGTGTACATATCACTAATCTAAGACTCTGTGAGAACAGTGAAGTTATCCTTGAGATTATCTTATAAAATGCTGTATCCCACTACTGAACTCTAATCCCAGAATCCTGTCATTCTTCCTTACCTCTGCCTTACCTCTGCCTTACCTCTGCCTTACCTCTGTTCTACACTGCCTCACTCCACCTCTTGTCTCTTCTTTATTAACAGCCTCTTGTGTTGTTGATCTCATTTGTCAGTGTTGCCACTGTTTCCTCAAACCCCACTCTCCCTTTAATGAATAAAGATGGCTCCCATAAGTTTCAGTCACCATGGAAATGCCGTGCTCGCAAGGATTTAAGAGGAAGAGGCTGTTGCCAAAATCAGCAAGGAATGTTCCGGCACGCTCCAGAGCAGCGATCGTTCTGTTTCGTTGCCGAACACAGCTGTGCTAAGCCTCCCTGCTGCCTGACAGACATCCGCTAACAGCTTCTGTGCTGCTTAGAAATACAGTGCCGCCCTCAGGGAGCATGAGATTCCAGTTAAATTGCTCTTTATGAATTGCTCACCTGGCATGCTTTATTAATAGTGTAGCCGAGGCTGGCCGATTGTTCTATTCAACTAGTCTCTTTACATGCACAAGTAGGTTATTGTCATGAAAGAAGTCATACAAAGACATATAGTACACACTCACACACACACACATACACATTCACACAAGCATTCATACCCACAGGCATGTGAATATGGTATATGATTGTCAAAAATAATGGGCAGACAGTGATAATCCTCAAGGTTAATTAAAACTTTGAGGCAGAAAGAGTGGAGGTAAAACAGGATATTCTAGCTCTATCATGGAAAGAGAACTCATTTAATAAATAAATCAAATATATCTGCACCAGATTAATCGCTTACAGACTTATGCCACAGACCGTAATTATATTATACAAAATCTTGTAAAAAGAGTTTTTTAGGTTTCTTTTTGGTTTGTACCCTTTTCAATACAGAAACACTATGTTGCAGGGATCTACAGAGAGATTCTAGCTTTACTCACTGTCAGCGGTTCCAAAACAATTGAGAAATGACTTTCAACTGTTCTTTAATGCATATCAGCCAATCACTTGGCAGTAACTCAGTGCATTTAAGCATGTAGACTTGGTGAAGCCAATCTGCTGAAGTACAAACCAAGCAACAGAATGGGGAAGAAAGGTGATTCAAGTGACTTTGAATGTGGCATAAGTGTTGGTGCCAGACTGGCTGGTCTGAAACTGTTATTTCTGAAACTGCTGATCTCCTGGGATTTTCACACAAAACAGCGAATGGTGAGGAAAAGAGAAAATATACAGTGAGTAGCAAAAATGCCTTGTTGATGTCAGAGGTCAGAGGGGAATGGACACGTGGATAGCAAGGCAACAGTAACTCAAATCACATCTCGTTACAACAGAGGTATGCTGAAGAGCATCTCTAAATGCACAACATGTCACGCCTAGAAGCAGATGGGCTCCAGCAGCAGCAGACAAAACTGGGTGCCACTCATGTCAATTAAGAATGGGAAACTGAGGCTACGATTCCCATGGGTCCACCATAGTAGACAATAGAATATTGGAAAATTATTGCCTCGTCTGATGAGACTTATTTTCTGCTGCAACATTCTGATAGTATAATTAGAATTTGACATAAACAATATGAAACCATGGATCCTCCCTTGTATCAACGGTTCAGGCTGTAGTGGTGCTGTAATGTGTGATGGAGATTTGCTTTAGGCCCCTTCATACCAATTGAGCATTATTTAAATGTCACAGCCTATCAGCCTATTCACAAAGCTCAATCTGGTTTCTTAAACATGACAATAAGTTCACAATGAGTTCACTGTATTTAAAGGACCTCCACAGTCACCAGATCTCAATCCAGTATATCCACATCTTTGGAATGTGGTGGAACAGAAGATTCACATCATGGATGTGCAGCTGACAAATCTGCAGCAAACAGCGTGATGTTCTCATGTCAATATGGACCAAAATCTTTAAGGAATGTTTTCAGCACCTTGTTGAATCTATGCCATAATGTTCCTGGTCACTTTTGATTGTGATCCCTTTGCTCCATAATAAATCCAGAGTACTACATATATTATTACCTAATGGTGTATCAGATCTTTTTATCAACTTCAGCTCTTGTGATCATTAAGTTTGGACTTGTATTTGCTGTATGTCCTGCAGGCCTCATTTACCTCAGCTCATAATAGGCTTTTTTAGGAAGGGATAACATTACATACTGTAGATATTATTTTGACTATAGCAAATACTAAAATAATGCCTATTGTACTATTTATCACAGAATACTTCACTGACATGTTTACCAAAGTCACTTTTATGAACCCAGTTAATTAAAAAAAAATGTGGGACAAAACAACAACTTTTATACCGGTCAAAACTGACCGGTATTATGACATATTATTATTACATGTGATATTATTATTAATAAAACTGGCTTATTTCCTTCTGATCACTGTCGTTGTCAAATATAATTTCAGAGCTTCACATGCAGTATATCTCTTGGCCATTGTGCTGCCAATGACTGACTTGTGAGTAAGTCCTTAAAAAACGCTTTATATACCAGAGCTGTGAGAAAGTTGAATGATTGAAACAATGTTGCAGTTTTGTTTTTGAACAGGTTTAGTTCCCTTGGGGGGTAAAAATTATATTGTCGACAGGTTCCCATGCAGGTTGCCATGGTAGGCAAAAAGGGGGCATAACATGTGTGTGTGTGTGTGCATGTGTCACCTGCATGTTAAGGTGTGGGAAAGGAGTGTAGAAATGTGCTTAAACTCTGTTTTGTACACGTATTTTAGTCTTAACCAATTATTTATTTTAACTGGAAACACCATGGATGGATACAAGCTCCATAAAATGCACAAACGTTTGTAAAAGTCTTTTTAATTTATTTTATGTGTTCAAATGCCATGTGTGAATTTCCTACACCTTTTAGAGAGAAAACTTATAAATTGGTCAGATTTGACCAGAAAACAATAGAAGGGTTAAGGCACTCAATTACTGAATAAGTGTGGAAAGGCATGGAGCCATTCAGCCTATGACACTGCCCAGTTCTTACTAGAGTCCAGGTTATTTTGATAGTTGCCTTCAGCTGGTCTGTATTGATTGGTCAGGTGTTTCTTATCTTCATGTTGACACCCCATAGAAAATCAGGTCAGGCCAGTTGCCTGCCCAATCAAGCACAGTAATCTTGTGGTCAGCAATTAGTGGTAACTTTGGCACTATGGGAAGGTACTAAGTATATATGACACTCAAAACTCATGTACCAGAAGAGTATGTGATAAAAGAAAAACACAAACTTTGAACACCTGACAGAGTACTACATTTAATCTATTATTAAGAACTATAAAGAATATGCTATAACCACAAATCTGTGTGGAACCAGTCATCCACCAATAGTGAGTACCTAATTGAGGACAGGACGCAGGGATGCCACTAGAGATTCTTGGCACAATAAAGGCCTAATGTTTGTCACCCAACCGTGACTCTGCCAAAAGTTTTTAACGGTCAATTTAGGGCCCCTAAAGGGTCACTTTTGCAAGCTATATAGCCACTCTTATCCCTATTCCTAAATATCATGATTTGGTATATATATATGTTATACTGTACAGCTTAATTTCAGTTTTACTGTATGTGGTAACTATAAAATGTAGATAATTTCAGTTATGCAAGCTTGCATACTTAAACAAGTCACTCTACATTCCTTCCTTCCCACATGCTGCTTTACTACTTTCTACAGCCTGCTTTTATTATTCCTTTACTATTGGTTTCACTAAAGTTTATAAACATTTCTAAATAATATCATTTACAAGGAGTTACAGCATTAACTTACAACTCTATAGAGGTCATCATTTTATGAAATATTTATGGAAGACATTTTTGATGTAGCATATCACCAAGTTTATTCTGTCATCTTTCACCTACAAAGCTTACTAGAATAAGAAAGCAGTTCACACCCATGTCTTGTCACATTTCCAGATCTCTGGGTTGAGCCATCAGCAGACTTAACTAAAACAGGATCAACTACAATCAGTTTGCATTCACACTCTATGGTCTTTCTATTCTAGTGCACAAGGAACAGAGGAGGGATTTTTAGACATTGGTTAGCTAGCTTAACAGCAGTATGGTGAGTGCTCTACTGCTGTGCTAGCTTTAAATGAAATCCATTTTTTAACTCAATTAAGTTTAGCTGTATGTAATTAGCACATACTGTATATATACTAAAACTAACTTTTACTGGATACACCACATCATGGGTTCTAAGCAAAGCAAAGATAAAATGTATTGCAACAGGTATTTAAATGGGAATGGACCCCCTTCATTGGAAGACCAAGGTATGTTATTATATTCTGTTTCTATACTACCCTAATATCTTTCTATGGTACTCTTTGGTGCAAGGTGTAAACAGTAAACTTTTTAAACAGTTGCAGAATCTACCAATAGACCTAGTAAAAAAATAAACTCTAAAATAGTAAATGGAAACCAGCCAGATGATGGACGGATGTCAATAACGAGGCTGAGGAGGAATGTGGAAGGATATCCAGACTGTGATGCCATACAGATGAACTTTGAATTTGACGATGGAATACAGGCGGTTAGCTTATAATGCTTTTTTTTTTTGTAATTCTACATAAAACACTTCCCAAAGCACTGTGTGTGCATGACAACAGTTTCATTTAATTCAGCTGAAATGTAAGTAGTCTCAAACATTCCTCCTTCACGTTGCTCTGCTCTGTGAAATTTGGCTCAACCTGTTTCACTGCCTAAGGCTACAGTAACATTTACACATTCATTACAAGCAATTGCTTACAGTATAATAAAAATCACACCACAAGCAATCAGAGCAAATGGCTCTCTGTATTTAATAGTGTGTTTAAACTTTGACAGTATGACTATCATTCTTGTGATAGTATTTCCTTCATTCGTCTAAAGGAAAATCATCCTAATCCCGGGCAGAAGTACTATGGTCTTAAAACCGAGGCCTTTGTGCCTCACAACCATAAGGGAATAAAGGTGTACCGGCTGCTTGATAAAGCATTCCGGCACAAGCTGCTGTTTAAAGTGGCAACCACTAGTTCCGGAGAAGAAAGAGTTACCTTTACTGACATTCCATTAAAAACCAAGGTGGAAGGAGGACATGACAGGTGAGACCAGTGTGATGTCATGCGGTAATACAGTTGGTAGCAAAATTACCTGGATGTTCTGTTTGAATTGTTTAAATTGTTTCTTACATCACATTTTCTTTGCCAGCTTCAGCTATCCAGACCCAAAATATCTGCCAAAGGTGACAAAGATCCTGATCTCTAAAGGGCTCAAATAAGAAGGAAAGTTGGACAATGAACAATATTCAAGCCCAAAATATGAACTATGGAGTGTGGGTAGGATTTAGTAACATGATGTCCAAGACTGCTAATGTTAAGGTAAAAAAAAAATAGGCTTATACTGTATGTGGTGTAAAACAAATGCCTAGTTAGAGTTATAAAGATTTTGGAATTTCCAATTAGATAACATCTGGATTGTTCCAATATAATAAATTAATTTCTTATTTAACTAAAGTCTGGGTAAAATTTTGAGGTATTACTGTAAAAGATCATGTACTGTAGAACTAAGAAAAATATAGAGCGTTATTTTTTAACCCTCTATACAGTGTTTACAGAGAACTCTGTCATATCTGATATAGATGGTATTTTCTTTAACACGTTTTGTTAAGTAGTATAGAATGTTGTTGATCAATTGACTATTTGACTGAATGTGATAAGAAAACACATAGTTTATACTGTACAATGCAGGTTATTTAGTCTCCATTGATACTTGTTCGAATCCCTCTTCCTCTCTTCAATATTTCTAGTAGTTTATTTTTCTAGCACAGTTTGTATAACCTTGCAAAATTCTCCATTTGTAATATTTATAGTGTAAATAAACATGTTTCACCAAACCAAGGATTCATATAATACAATATCCTTTACCCATTTACCTTAAAATTTGAGTGGATAGGTGTTAATTACAAACTAAGGTGACACTCACACCTCAGACTCATGGGACATGCCATTTGATTCATCAGGCAAGATGGAAGATTGAGAGTGTAAATTAAAACTCCTAATTATAAGAAAAGTGTCAGCATTAAACGTTCTATGTCTTTTGATTTTAGTTTGTCAGTAGAGATTGACCACAAATCTATTCTTCTTAAAGCCAGAGGGTAGACTACAGGTAGGCTATATATATATATATATATATATATTTTTTTTTTTTCTGTTTGTCTGCTATCCGTCCGGCAGATTGCAGAGTCTGAACTTTTTCAGGATGATGGAGGCCCTTTTGTTCTCTTCAAACTGAATTATGGGCTGGGCTTCACACAGACAATAAAGTCTAATCAGATTGGCGGGACCCATTAAAGAGGCCTCTGTCATCTCCACAGGCGTTCTTAAACCACTTTCTCCTGCATGCTCCACCAGGAGTCATCTGTCCCAACTGTCAGACGCTACCGCTGCTGTGACAGCTATCAAATCTGGCCAGGCTACATCACCTCATCTTCGTCATCCTCCACCACCATACACTCCTCAGTCCTGCCATCACCCCTGCTACTGAATAGTAACAATAGCCAGCCTGCATTTATCACCACAGCCCACATATGAAGTAAATAGCACTTTATGTACCCATAGTATCCATACATTACCTTTTAATTCATACTACTGAGCTTGAGCTTACTGTGCCTGACACTGGCTTCTCTAACATCTAATAACTGCGTTGGGGAAAAAAAAAAAAATCAGACACACATACACTTTTTTTTTTTTTAAGTCAGTATCCTATGAGCTGAAATCATCACCTACTACATCTCCTTTATGGAAACAAGTAAAACTTAGATTTCCAACAGAAATTATTTTAATGCCTCTTTGTCATACAGTTCCAGTAGGAAGGCATAGCGGTTTTCGGCTTCCTACTTAGCAGTGATAAATAGGCTTTCGGCTTGATTTCATTAGGTTCTTTAATTTGGAGCACAATTAGACTTTTAGAAGACAAAGCAGAATCCAAACTTGTTAATTAGAAGTGTAGAATCACAGATGCTGATGATGGATGCAGCTTCTGGGGCTCCACTTACAGGATGAAGTTGAACCAGAGAAACCTTTGCTCTTTTATTGTAGGCCTTTTCACCAATCTCCTCACCGTGATTAATTACATTGAAAAGGCTGCTTTGTGACAATGTCCATATTGTTAAAAGTACTATATAAATAAAATTTAATTAAAATTAATGAAATTTAATTTCGATTTAAACTATAAAATAAACATTATTTTATTGCACTAGCACCTAAAGCCTGATAAACAATCTATTTCAATGTTGTCTGTAAAAAATCTAAATCACAGCAAAATGTCCAGGACAGGAAAGTGTAAACCTATAGAAGTCAAGAAATCTACAGCTACAGTGTATTTTTTTTTAGTGTAAAGATTGTTGACTATAGATGGGTTTCTTAAAGATAAGATAAAATATTACCTGCTGGACCAGCTTTGTAACAGCAAAAGTAAGCATCAGTCACATTGGAGATGAACTAAAAATGATATTAAAAGTTAAAAGTTTGTCAGTGTACAGCTTCCTTAAGGTTCAGGAAAAAAGCATGTCCCACGTATTTATGAAATGGTCTAATTTAATTAAAATGTTGTTGCTCTCCATGACTAATTTTATGAAAATGTATTTGTGTGTGTGTGTGTGTGTGTGTGTGTGTGTGTGTGTGTGTGTGTGTGTGTGTGTGTGCGTGTGTGTGTGTGTAAAGCAATTCTGTAAACCATTGAACGCAAGCAGGCTTGTTGTGACAGAGGGAGGGCATTCCATTTGTGTCATGTATTGTCCTTTTTACAGGCTCTATAAACCTTACTGACAGGGAAGAAGAGTGACAATATACACTGTGTTAACCTGAACCGTATCCGTAAAAAGAACAGCAGTTGCCACAAAGGTGAGGGGAGTCAATCTTACAAAGGAAATGGTTTATGAAGTGATAAATCTTCCGCAAGAGATAGAACAGGCATTTTAGCCACTTGTCTTTTGTACTTATGGGAATATGCTTTACCTTTAGGCTATCAAAGAGCCAAAATGAGAAAAAATAAAATTTATGGAGAACCTTCCTAATGCTGACTCTAATTCTCCACAGGAGTTGGTTTTTATTTGAATGTTTAAAGCATTGTTAAGGCAGGTGTTAAGGGGTACGACAAGTGATATTACATGATAAACAAATCTTTGGTCTTAGGACCTGTTATTGGATTAGACACCTTTTCTATTAGTTTCACAGAAGGTACTGAATAATTCATAATAGTTACAGAATAATGTGATATAAGACGAATAACTAAATAATAAGCCAAAATTAAATCCTCAGGTATTAATATGAATTTATAAAATGGTTAAAAAAAAGAAAGAAAGAGAGAAAGAGGAGAGAAAGCGAGGCTATCCATCTCAGTGATGTATGACTCTTTCTCTCCATCAGTCCCCTCAGAGAGATCCAATGTTGTGCTTTCATAAGGCCACCAGCCAGCACAAAAGCTCCAGCTTTATACCATTCATCTGAGGAGTAGGTCCCATTTGCAGCTCTTTGGTCATCTCGTACTCTTTTCATCAGACACAGAGACCTGTCAGACACCCAAGGCATTTGGGGACACATGGCTCTTTCCTCACTGAGTCAAATCAAAGCAGCCAGAGATCAGGCTCTCTGATAACCCACACGCTCTTTGTGGCCTAAGGTTATTCCCCTTCTGTGTTCATCTGCCATGCGTCCACATTCACAAAGTACTGATATCTCCATTACGGCTGAATGACACTGGGACTTCGAAAAAGAGCACAGATAGGGCCTTGTGATACTGTTGTATCCTTTCTTCATGTGGCCTTTAACTGGACCAGAGCCTCAGTAGAGAGGCCAGATTCAGAGAAAGCATGTTTTTATTTCCCTTTTGACTTTATACAAAGGGCTCTGCAGCATTGACCAGAATATATGGGAGACAGATAAATAAGTCTTAGCAACTAAGAAATAATAAGTGTTCTCTGCTTTGTTATCTGTATATTTCTTTCTTTCCCATTCACACATAAAGAGATGAAGCATATTTAATGGTTTGTGAATAGCAAGTTTTCAGTAATTTACAAACTTTAGCCTTTAAACAAACAGAAGAGTTAAAGTGCATAGTTAAATGCTTTAACTATTATCCTTTTGCTACTGCTTATCCTTCGTCCCAGTTTATGTAATACATTGATGACCTGCTAACAGGTGAGTAGGAAAGGGTGATTATTTAGCAGACCAACCATCCGTATTCGTTGAGACATTTTATATTGGACTCAATAAAGCTGGGATGAAGTGCCCTATCTTTCACAGAAGACCAATGGGACTAGTAAACTATGCTGCCTGTTTATCAACTCTTATGAAGAAAGGAAAGGTGATGGGCAAGAGATGTAACCATGGACACCAGGAGTGATCATTTATAAACTGATGGAAGGTTGAGTTATGGTAATTCTGTTATTTGTTTAACAGATGTGATGTGACCTATTAATTGATTTCTGATATGCACTGATAAAATCTACAAAGAAATACGTACTGATATGGTTTGAGCTTAGTGACTTTCTTGCAATAAGCCATAGAACTTTTTTATTGGACACCCTGTTACACAATGGGATACTAACTTTGTATTAGTGAGGATTAGGACCCACAGTCATAAGAATTTTAGCGTATTGTGGTGGTCCAACACATAATTCCTCAATACCTTCCCTGTGTTGAAAGTTCCTCTGGGTGGTTGACTGGGCTGGCTTAACTGCCCAAACTCCCAGCACTTTGTGATTAATGACCTTTAAGGTGACAAATCACCACAGTAACAAAGCATTGGAATAGAGGAGCAATGGGGCCGGGCTCCCCGAAATCGATGCTCCATTGTTCTCTCTCTCTTTCTCTTCTATTTTTTTCTGCCATATAGAGTGGTTTAACAGGGACACCATCACCCAGATCTGTAACTGGGATACAAGTTGCATAGTGTGGATTTTTAAAAATTCAGTACTAACCACAGATGGTGAATTTTATAATGCATACAAAGCTTTGAATTGTTTGTAAAATTTTAAGAATAGAAATGTTCAAAGTGTAGTATTACAAAGTTCCTTTTATTTTTCAGAGGTCCATTTAGACATAACCAGCATTTTATGTACCCTGTGAAAATGTCCATTTTTGCTCTTTAGCCTACACCAAGCAAACATCTAGGAAACTCTAAAAAAAAAAAAAAATAAATAAAAAAAAACAGTTTCTTACTCAAGTAAAACTTCAGATATTTATCTACACAAACACTCCTGTAAATGCACCTTTAATAGTTTATCTTTGTCTCTTACACTACCTAATACTCAAATATACTAAATATACTGATACTTACATCACTCCATGATTTATAAAAATATGTAAATTACAGAGAGATGCAGCATAAAATTTTTTTATTTTAAAATTTTATTTTTTCTTCTTTTAAAATGTAGTAAAAAGTATTTATTATTTATTAGAATAATAATTTATTTATATTTTTTTTCATGTTTTGAAAATAGAAGTTATTTGTATTATGTACTCCAGCTTTGTGTATTTCTTTTCCTTCTTTTGATGGTATTACTGATACAGATATTAACCATTCTGTATCAGTAATACAGCTCTTTTGGTGCCCTGAGCAGACTTCTCATATGGCTTTATGTAAAATTTTATTCATTAAACAATAAAACCTTTATTTTAGTCTAAACAATTTGTCATTTTTTTTTAATCAATGCTATTATTTTTTTTGTTTGTTTCTCAAGGTCAAAATTTTGAAATGATCATCCAACTGGATGCACTGAGAGCTATTCTGTGTTGTGTTTCCATCATGCTCCCCTCATGCTCTCATCTCTCTCTCTCTCTCTCTCTCTCTTTCTCTTTTTCTTTCTCATGATTTAAAATCAATATCAAATGCTATACAGTCAGAGCTTAAGCTTCTACATGGTAAATACATACGATGTTAGATTATATGTCTTCCCTCTCATATATAAATTGGAAACATCTGTTGCCAAAGTTCCTATTTATATTGCTGCTCATTTTATTTATATAACAAGATTAACAAAATCTACATGTGTACATGTGTCCTTTTCATTTTTCCTCTACTATTTAATTCTGCATGCATATAGGTGATAACTAATCACTTATATCTTTCCTTATATCTTTCCATATTCTAGTTTTTCTTAAGAGACTATATCAGATCCACCCATTCAATGCAAATGCTTTGTGTTCGTTCCTGATTTGTTGGGGTATTTAAGCTATAGGTTACGTTTGTTGTGTTGTGTAGTACGTATATACAATAAGAAAAAGGGTTAAAGGAGTGAGGAAAGGTTGTGAAGGTGTGCACATGCAGGTCTTGTGAGGTTTAAGGGCCTTGTCCATGGGTCCTACTGTGGCAACTTGGTGGTGGTGGGGTTTGAAACTAGTACTTTCATTTACTAGTCCTACACACACTGTGTGTGTGTGTGTGTGTGTGTGTGTGTGTGTGTGTGTGTGTGTGTGTGTGTGTGTTTTCCCTGAAAAATTACTTTTTTCTCTCTCACTTTTGGTTGATGACCAAACCAAGTTAAACTAAAAGCCGGCTAAGTTGAATGTCAAGTAAACATTCAAAACTTATTTGTGTCTTTGTGGGTTCATAGCATCATGGGTCCCAAGAATATTACCAAGGACAGTAGCAAGAAGCAAAGGAAGCCACTTTCAGTTTCATTTTAACTGTTTTTTTTTTTTTTTTTATTTAAGCTGGTGCCAAGAGGAATCATAAGTGAGTTTAATGTCTTTTATTTAATATTTTACTTTATTTACATGTATTTTCTAAATGTTTTCATTGTTTTCATGAGCAAAAATATGATTATATTATTGGAAATAGGTCATATTGTTAATAATTTTGGGTGGCTGAAATGGATTAATCTGCATTTACATTATTTCCTATGAAAAAATGCGTTGCCCTTTGCCTTAATACCTTGCCTCTGGAACAGATCACATTTGTATGCAGAGGTACTTACAAGATTTACAGGACTGTCCACGAGCTCCATGTTTTTATCTCTTCAACTTTTGCCTACATACTACTGGTAGGAATTAAGTGAAATAGTGAAAAACTATTGTCACCCCCATCAGTTAATTACACTAACTGTTGGTTAATTAGGACATGCTGTTGTGCTGGATATCACCTTGGCTGTGATGCCTTCGTGGCTTTGTCTGCATCACAGCCGTGCAGAACAGCGCAACAGCACTCCCACTTGTGTGTTATCGCTTGATAAACATCATCATGAGCAGTCGACATGCAGCTGAATGATGTCCATTAGGGAGATCTAAGAGGCAAAACTACAGGGTTTAGGACCCATGTAAAACAACAGGGTTTAAGGCAAACATTTAAAAATTCATCTCGATGAACATGATATTTACCAATATATATTTTAGCTAAATATAATCAGACTCAGACTCCTCCTCTTTAATAAAATAAACTGTTTTTATGTATCTGGTGTGTAATAGTCCTGAGACACTGAACTGTTTGATAGTTTAACATTAATTATTATCACAGCCTGTGGAAGCAAAATTTGTAAAAATAGCAAATGCAGTTGGTTACACCTGTTGACTGAATAAGAGATGATTTGCTAACCTAACCATATATGTCCCATTAAAGAAAATGACTACTAGCAGAAAATCCTTACCTCCAAGTCTTTGCTCTGATTTGTGCAAGACGTCATGCAAAAAGAAAATTGTATGGAAATGAGGCAAGGAAAAGTCATTTGAAAATTTATGTTTTGTTTTGTGTGTGTGTGTGTGTGTGTGTGTGTGTGTGTGTGTGTGTGTGTGTGTGTGTGTGTGTGTGTGTGTGTTCAAAGTAAATATTTGAATTAGGGCATGGGTATTAAAGTAGTGAGTTGGAGTCAGGACATTCTTCTGCTTTTTTTTTTTTTTTTACAATTGCTTCATAATGTATGTTGTTTTTGAAATAATAACATACCATATTTGCTATCTAATAGGTGAAACTGACAGGTTTTTTAGTTCTTTAGTGTACAATATATTTTTGTTTCCATTCATAAGCAAGGAGGAACAAAAGATGTTGCAAAAGTAGTGGAGTATAATATTTTAGTGATAGATAGATAGATAGATAGATAGATAGATAGATAGATAGATAGATAGATAGATAGATAGATAGATAGATAGCACTGTGGGCTTTTATTGTTGTCATTTTTGTTGTTTGTTTGAA
This sequence comes from Clarias gariepinus, assembly GCF_024256425.1. NCBI lineage: Eukaryota > Metazoa > Chordata > Actinopteri > Siluriformes > Clariidae > Clarias > Clarias gariepinus. The sequence continues at coordinate 21,626,864 of NC_071103.1, read as the reverse complement.
AGATAGCAATAAGGAATGCTATAACAGTCCTCCAGCAAAAGGTCACATCAGCTGATAATAACCAAATAATGAACCTGTTAATGTCCCTGATGTAATGTAAGGTCCATCTAGGTAAACGGTAGAAAAAAGGTACATAATTGTACTTTTGACACTAGTCTTGTGCAGATTAAAGACAATTCACAATACATTTACATGACAATTTGCCTAGATGTATATTCACACATTTTTACATGTCTGGAAAATAAAAACGCCTTTGTAAAATACCCTTTAGTTGACATTTAAGGCTAAGATTTTCTCATGTTTTCATATACAGTCATGTTTACAGTCATCAGGAAAGAACATGGCATGTGATCAATGTACATTTCTGTAATAATAAAATGTTTTCTAACATCAAACTAAGCATGTTTGTAACATGTCCCATGATTTTGTTGGCTACACTGGATACTCTTAATTAACGGCTTTTCCTCCAACGAATCCTGATAGATAGCTCCTTTTTCTGCTCACAGAGGAGGGGAAGCCCAAGGAGGATATGCTTCCTGACAGTGGGTCTGTCTTCTTAATGACTGGGACTGCACATAACCTTCAAACTATACTGTGGCACCACCCAGTCGCTGACAGCTCGACCATCTCCCAAAGCTCCAATAAATGTCAAGCACTCATCTCTCTCTCTCTCTCTCTCTCTCTTCCTCTTCCTCTCTCTCCTGCTTCTATCTGTATTCCCAGATTAACAGGGGTCTCATAAATCTAAGTGGTCCAACTTCTCCCAGGTCTATGTGAGGCCTAACTGTTGGTACTGGCACCATATTCATTTTCATTTTTCTTTATTTCATATGGCTCCTTTCCTTTCAGCCCGTCTTTCTTTATGACCTTCATTTAAGACGTGATGCCCCGTCTAAGCTGCTTTCTGTCCATAGGGCTTAAAGGGAGTCAGGGGGATGTAATATTTACAATGTGAAAGACTTCATAGCTCATCTCAAGAAGAGCGAGAGATAGATAGATAGATAGAGGTGCCTTATAGGGTTATTTCAGGGGCATAGTAAAGTGGTTGCTTCATAGCTTATAAGGTTGTAAGGTGGTAGCTTTTAGTGTAGTCTGTGGCTTCATTTACCTTCATATTCATATACGTATTATTCTACATACATCATACTAGAGTCATTAATATACACTAAACAATTAACTGAATATTAAGTAACCATGATTATTTCATAGAAAATTTGATCACTGGTATATATTAGTGACCATGTTTAAAATGCTATGCATTCATGAAACAAATGTGATGAAACAGATTACACTATTGGACATAAACAGTCATTTACCAGGAATTCCTTAGTGATTTTACCAGGCAGTCTTGTTGATCTATTGGTGGAGCTGGTTAGTCACCTTTAGTAAACCTGTCTATATGACTCCTTCCAGCATTTCAAGTGGGCTATTTCTTAAACTCCCAGGATTACAGTAGGTCCTGACTTATTTTTATACAGTACATACTGTACTTCCCTTGGGTAACATCATTAGAAGATGTAGGATTAGTTTCCATTGCTATGCTGATGATACCCAGTTATACATCTCATCAAAACCAAATAAAATATCCAAGTTGTCTAGATTAACTGAGTGTACCCAAAATATAAAAGATTGGATGACCGATCATTTTTTTTTTTTTACTAAATTCAGATAAGACAAAAGTATTACTTATTAGTCCGAAAAACAGTACACAAAAGCTTTCTCAATTTAGCTTGCATTTAGAAGGATGTACTGTTATTAATAGATGGACAGTGAAAGACCTGGATGCAATATTAACAGCAATTTGTCCCTTGACAATTATATTTCCAATATTACAAAAAAAGCCTTTTCCACCTTAGAAATATTGCCAAACTTACCGTAGAGACATCTTATCCGTATCTGATGCAGAAAAGCTAGTTCACGTATTCATGACCTCCAGATTGGACTATTGTAATGCATTACTAGGTGGTTGGTCTGCATCCTTAATAAACAAGCTACAATACAGTAAGTCCAAAATGCACCTCTCAGTGTTCTCACCAGATCAAGAATATAAGATCATATAACCCGAATAATATTATCACTGAATCGATGACAAATTAGCATTACTCGCACAAAGCTGTACAAGGCGCCTAAATGATTTAACTTCCACGTATCTAGCCAGTCTTCTGACACGTTACAATCCGCCACGCTCCTTAAGATCTCAAAACTCTGCTAGTTCCCAGAATTTCAAAATCTACAAAAGGTGGTAGGGCGTTTTCATATTTAGCTCCTAAGCTTTGGAATAGCCTTTGTGACAGTGTTCGGGGCTCAGACACAGTTTCCCAGTTTAAAAGTAGACTCAAGACACATCTCTCTAGCCTGGCATACATATAATTTACCCCATAACCTCATACACCAGTATAGCTAAAATGCATAATCTCATCCAGTGCTGCTAATATAATAAACAGCAGCTAAGTTAATTCTTTTCCACCTGTTCTTTCTTTTTTTACTCATCCTGAGGCATCTGGAGATTGTGCCAGCTCCAGTAGACAGAGGCCAACCCTGTGAGGATCCTGAGGCATCCAGAGAAGAACCACCTCCAGCTGGGATTCTGCTTCGTGATGGTTTGGAGCGACACATGCTGCTCCTAAGCTCCCACTGATACAGATGCTCTCTGCCCTCCGACCTATCTGACTCATCCTGGTCGCCATCGCCCATGGCTTGCTCATTAGAGACAATCTAATCATTATGATCTATATACATTATTCCCACTCATACACATTTTTATAATTTCTTTAAATTTTGTGAAGCTACTTTGAGACAATGACCAATAATTCATTAATCAACATATGAATAAATTTATTAATGAACATATAAATAAAATTTAATTGAATTGAACTTACTCCTTGGATTGCTATTGTAACCATGGGCGAAAGTGGTCGAGTACAGAGTACCAGAAAGAGGGGAGAACATTCACCTGCTGAAACCCCGTCTTAAACAAAACTTTTTGTCATTTTAAACAACACTTTGTCTTATTATTTGCTCTAAGGGATTCTGAATTGCTTTTGAACCATCCATGTCATTTTTTGATCTTTCATAAGCTTCTGTCAATGCTCTGGCAGATTTACCTCATCACTGCTAATGCAAGCTATGAAGTTAACCAGCTTCTAACACAAGACTGAATCCCAAATCCTTTTCTAACCTCTGAAACAAGGGCACAATTTGATGTGTGGTACAAGGGATTCTACACCCAACATAGTGCACAAGCTTTCAAGTTTATGGTATTTGGGGGGGTGAATGGAATAGGAGTTTGGGAGAGTGCTTATAATACGCACGGAAAGACCTTTTCATTTGGAGGTGGGATTATTGATTAATGAACTAAAAGGAAAAATGTTTTTGTGCGGTTCCGCCCTCCAGGAGACCTGTGTCGTCACAATTTGAGACCAACATAGAGCACTAGCTTTCAATTTTATGCTATTTTGGATTCAACCCAGGAACAGTTAGTTAGCCGAGGCTATTCTAAATAGTTTTTTATTTTTTATAGTTGTATTATTAGTTTCAGTGTAACTAATAAAATATATAGAAGTATTATTCTTTATGATAAAGAGCTGAATAATACATGGATAGTTTAAGGAGTTAAGGTCAGGAGACAGAACAATCTGTACCCCTCCCCTCCCCCCCATATGCGTACATCAATCCTGTACTAATGCCTTTACAATAGCAAGTTGCGTTTGAGTTTGCTAAAAATAAAACAGCCCACAGTAATACTGCATGCCATGACAGACAATGTACTCTCTATATATGCAAACTTTTTCTCAACAGATTATTTAACAATCTCACAAAGAATATTATTAAAATGTTCTGTAAATATTAGACTGTGACATTCCTGGGTCAATATACTTGCAATGTCCTGAACTACCGTATTTGCTGTAATAATGGTTTGATGCTTTGTTCACATAATCTCAGTTAGGCAAACATGGTTAACATTCCTCTAATTAAAACATTACCAAAATGGTGTAGGGATATTTGCAAACAATATTGAAGATAACCAAAATATGCAATAATCTTATTTGAACAGTTATGATATTGAGATGTGTCAGCCTTTATAATGGTTTAAATCGGAGGTGCTGTACATTGGTGAGTTTTGAGGCTGGTAAATTTTCCTCTGCAGCTTTTCTTTCCTGGGATGGTCTTCTTGAGCTTCAGTTTAGTCATGAGTTTTGCAAATGCACTTGACAATACTGTTTTTGCAAAAACTATTTCAGAACAGCTGACATTCATTTTTCTTAAAATAACAATTGAATGTTGTTGTTGTTACTTAATTACCTAATGCCATATGTATTATTTCAAAGTTTTAAAATTTCCGGTATTGTTCTAGAATGTAGAAAATATCTAACTAAATAAAACATTGGATTAGAATGTGTTTCCAAACTTTTGCCCGGTACTGTAGGTGAAGGTCTCTTAAACCAATGACTCAACAGGAAACATTTTGTGCAACACACATCACAACAGATGGAAAAGCATTGAGCCATTTTAATCTTTGACCCTATGTCCCCATCTTTGGGGACACTTACGGTATCATCTTTGTCAAACTGATGGGAATCAGACGAACATTGAATGATGTCTGTTTCAAATGCATCCAGCTGCTTGTCTGAGATTTATGGACCAGGCAACACATATGTGACTCAATATATCAAACTGTCAAAATTACAACCATTTGTTATTGACTAATGTTAATTACCATCATAAATGACAGAACAGAGTAGCAAGGTCAGTTTATGACCAGTTATGCATGTTCATTGTGAATACTGTAAACTGCAGTGTGATTTCACTATTTTAAAACCGTTTGTCTGTGCAGTCACTATAAAAGCAGGAGGATGAACTTGGTGAAACTCAACTGTTTTATTTTTTGCCTAGCAGAAGTGTGGAATTGGGAATATACTTCCCAGAACAATGACCTGCAAAACTAAAATCAAGACCCAAATGACATCCACTCTTTATCTGAAGCACTGGGTGATGAACAACATGGAGACATCCAGATGACACCAGCCATACATTCATCCCTCTGTCCAGCACACCACAATGTTTCCCCCTTGGACGACAACCGCAGCCTTCACCTGTGCCCACCTTGGCACTGACACCACCCCCTCCACCACAGAGACAGCACGGAAATGCAATCAGCCTCCAGCTCCCTGCTGGTAATCCCATCTCCCAGCTTGTGTCAGGGTGTTTAGCCCTACGTGAGGCAGTGAGTGATAGCAGTGAAAAAGTGAAGAGAGGCTGAGGGATGGCTTGCAGACTCAGGAAGAGCAGAGGCTGGGCACACATCTAAAAAGAAGCAAGGGTCATTGCTCTTCAGAAAACTCAGAATGGAAACACATTTTAAGACATCAGGCAGTTCGAGTGCAAATCACACTTGGATATATGTTGGATTTGTTGGAACTGCTCATGCAATCTGGATTTTACCCAATCAAACAATAGGGAATAAATACACAAAAAAAAAAATTAAATAAAATTTAAAAGTATCCTTTGTAGAGGACCTACATAGGAAGAATTCACATGCATGGTTAATAAGTACAGCTTTTCTCCAGCAAGATTCTACAGAAGGCTTCTTCAGGGAGAATGCTACATGGTATAAATATGAAAGAATTTCACTGTCACTTCACTGAAAGTATTTTTTTTTATGTTAAGAACGAACGAACGAACGAATGAAAGAAAGAAAGAAAGAAAGAAAGAAAGAAAGAAAGAAAGAAACCTTAAATATCATCATCTTTACAAAATGGAATTCAGGTGGATATCAGAATCATGTGATGGTAAATCAATCAATTCACCAATAGTAAAATTACATTAACTTTTACATCTTGACTTCTACCGTTGATTAAATACCCCAGACCCAATCAAACCATAGCTTTTAATCGTTCACTGTTTCTGCCATTATACCCTGTGTTTCCAGCATATTGCATATAAAATAGACTTAATCACTCTCCTTCTTTCCTCAATAATTTCAAATAGTACCTTTCTGTAATGCGATAAGGCATCAGCCGTCTAAAAGTGGATTACAATTATTTGTCATACTAATATGTCACGTGTGATAGGAAAAAGGACAAGAGCGTATGTTCAACTTCAGTGTTCTAAACCTGTCATGCTTGGTCATACTGGTGATTCATGGCTCTGTCTCAAGGGCTGGATTAATATTTCAGTGTAATTATTACGTCCCATTAATACTCAGGCCAAATGAAATTATGTAAGTGAGGGATTTCATTAAAACAGAGAGTTTAAAGGAAAAAATAATTGAACAACTACCTGTGTAAATGAGCAACTGGACACCTTAAATGAGAGTCCTGTTCTGCATTTTGATTGAGGGTGCTACATTCCTTACAGCAAGCATAAAGCAACCTAGAGAAAAGATGAGGACATTTCTTGATTTACTGTAGTGTTGGAATTAATGACACCTTTTTATAGCAAATATTTATTTACAATAAATATTTACAATAAATATTTCCAACTTAGCACATACTTTGAAAAAATGAAGGATTTTATTGGTGCACAATACTTATAATAATAATACTAATCAACCCAATGCATTCTTTTAAATGTTTTACAAAATTAGAACACCTGTATAACCTGGTTAAAAATGTATCCACTGAAGAATTTACCAAAGGCTTCCATCCAAGCTTGCTTACCTTAATGCTGTTTGATTGTTCGTAATCTACCATAATATAGGTCCATACGTTTCTTACATTAACAGGGCAGAATTATTCTCAATGATTTCCCTGTATGAAGATGGGACATGAACAGTACTGGCAGATCCAGTGAAGGGGAAGAAAAGCTGGGCGTATGTTGGTGACAAGCGTCATGCTGTCATCTAGCGCACACTCTGCCTATGCCTTGGGGATACACAGGCCACAGAGAGATGTAAGTCCGATTTAATCTGCACTGAAGGTGCACCAGCATCTAAAAATGTATTCATGACAAAGTGCAATTGTTATAAAATATGTGTGTGTCTGAGACTCAGTCTTGCAGGTGGTTTGGTCATTGGGGGTCTGATTGCTGAGGGGGTGATGTTCAGTGTTATTGACTGGGGCACATGGAGCAAGCCCTCCAGTTACATTCTTCACATCCCTTGATCCGATGCCATGTCATGCCAAATGAGAGCTGCACCACAAGACTTACTGATAGGATCTGACTGAAAAAAAGTTTGAGTTCACTTTTTGAAAAGCTTGAAAATTCACCCAATGTGTAAATTAAAGGTAACCACACGTCACTGTGTTATATCCAACATCTCCAAGTTTGTATAATGCTTACTTAGAATGAGCTTTACTCAAACAATCACCAAAACTGAGCCTGAAGTCCAATTCCTTCATTTCCTCTTTAGTGAAATCATAATGCTTAACAGTTACATGCAGATCATTATCAGTCTAGTTTATTAACTTATAATCTGTTTAGAGTTGTACATCAGCATGCAAGGACAAATAATGTAGAAATTGTTTTTTTCAAGGTGGTTTCTGTGCCTGAGAGAACAACCTGTTTGTCCTTGAGAGCACATATCCACTGTAGCTCTCACAGTGATTTATTGTGTGGTATTGTTGTGCTTTTCAATATTGTTCAATAGCCAAGTGCTGATTACCTTTCTCCACTTCCTTGTCAGGCTGTGGCTTGCTGCCCCGGAGGGCCAGAGGCTTTTTAATTGGTTCTGAGAGGATTTTGCACCCTTTCATCAATGACAAATCTGATCATTTGGAGAGTTGGGTTAGGAAGCAGGGAAAAAGACAGTCACAAATGCTACAACTCATACCTTGTGGTCCTAGAGGTGTCTTTAAGACTTGTCAATCAAGGCTGATCTTATTTTTAAGAGAAAGGTTTTTAGGAGTGTGATGCATTTTACCTGATAGGTACAGAATATCTGTTAGAATTAAATAAATATTGCTTCATTAAATGAGAGGATAACCTTTGTTAATAGAGAAACATGAATGATATATTTTAGTCCTCTTATAAATAGCTAATATAGATAAATATAGATATAATATAGACAAATATATAACATTTCCTGACCTGGTGTGGAATGAGAAACATTTTAGTAGTATCTCCATCTTTGTCCATATTTATATAATCACTACAAGACATAATGGGCTACATAAAAGGTTTTGGTATCAATAATTTCAGAATATGGCATAAATTATAATGAACATACTTATCACTACTAAACCCTTATGAAAACCTTTAAAGAAAAACATTTATAGAAAAGAATACAAAAAACAATACTTACTAAAGTGTGTTACTAAATCATTCTTAAAGTCTGTAGCTTTAATAATAAAAATGACACAATTTGTGCCACAATCAAATAAACGATGGGCGGGAGTGCTTGCAAACATTGCCCTCTTCAGGCCAGCGCAGTCCACATCAGTCGTAATGTTCAGAACAGACACCGGCACAGCAGGCCAACAGTGTCGATTTGAGGCATGCTGGATTCTCTATGATGGATGGCTGAGATGGGCTGACTATATTGCTGTCCTAATAAAAGCTGCCCTCCAATCCACATGGCTGGGAGTGGATCTCGAAAACGCTGCTGTCTTTAAGAGAAAAACTGCTCTATGCGTCAAAAAGAACAATGTTCCTCTGAAGACACTGCCTCACCTCAGCAGCACTGAAAGCCATATTTGCCCCTTACAATTTCGTTTTTGCAAAGGAAAGCAGGCAAAATATAATGCTCAGACAAAGACGTGAAGAAGCAAATTCTTGAAAATCTCTTAATGTTCCTTACAGGTCACATAGTTTATACACACACTGAGACACAATAATTGATGTTATCATTTACATTTACATTTATGCAGAGCGATTTACAAAAGCGCTTTGAAGATTCCATTATTGGTTCATTCTTACACTAGGTTACTACAGCATGTTACTAACTAAATACCATCATTCAAACACTGTTGAGAAGGATTTTTTTTCTGTATGTCTAACATTTTTTATGCATATGTCTGTTGGTATAATGTTGACCTGTTACCTGCAGCTAATAATTATCTCAAAAGGAAACCGACATCAGTAAACTGTAGAATTGGAGGATCACTGTGTGCACAGGAACCTTATAACCTGGAGCCTCAGTCAATCCACTCCATATAACAAATAAAAAACCTTGAGTCAAGACAACTTGAATTATTATTTACTTTATGTAAAGTTGGTGATGTAAAATAATAATAATAATAATAATAACTTTATTATTTTTTACATTAAAGGTCAGTAGTAGTCCAATGGTTAATGCTTTGAGCTAGTGACACTAGTTTAAATACAGGACTGTCAGAGAGCCTCCTGCTGGATTTAACCTTTAGGTATGAATAAATGTAAGAAATACAGTAGATGAACTGTGTGTGCGTTGTAATGATTTACCTCCTATTAAGTTGTAGAGGTTGCAGTAATTAGTGCCACGGTTTGTAACAGCATACCAAGTTACTGAGACAGACATGGCCTATGGAGAAGGTTAATGCTGTTCACATACACTGTTGTTCTCAAGTTCTATGTTAAAGTGATATATATACAAACTCAGCAAACTTAGTGCACATACAATTAATGCTTACCGATATGTGACAATGCGTGAAGAATTTATAGGGCATCAGTCTGAAGTTTATATCTTTCACATACTTCTTCCATGGTGCCATGTACTTAGCTAAGATGAAGTGGATGGAGGCTGATGAAGCTATGATTAAGGTGTTTTCATTAATTGATTCATTTATTTATTCAGTATATGTATATACACACATATTTATATACACACACACACACACACACACACACACACACACCTTTTATAGATACTTCTCTCCACCCATAGTGCAACCTTCCATAGTCCTCCACTTTTTAATCTGAGTGACCAAGGCTACACAAGCCTGACTGCAGGAATCCCCAAAACAAAGTACTTAAAACAAAACATTTAGCAAATGTTCAATATATAGTAATTTTTTTTTGGAAATTTTAAGTTATATAGCCTATTTTAAACATTGACGGTACATAGGGTACAATGCATAGAGAAATGAAACAACATTCTCCCAGGACCATGCAGCCAAACATACAGTAAAACAACTAAGCTACATAAAACAACACATAACTAATGTAAATTATAAACTCAAGCCTGAATAAAGTGCACCAGTGCAAGCATGTGCAACCAATGCAAGTTAGTACCATTAATATGGACAAAAAAACAAGAACAATCAGCACAGTAAAGAACAGCGCAGTGCCGACCTGAACAAACTTCTAGAGCGAATAAAGTGCATAGAAAAAGAGAAGCCACAATATAATACTGTACCAATGCAGTATGTGTAACCATTATATGCTGCTTGGCAGCCATACTGCAGTTCGATATACTGTAATACAGTATATTGTGTATTGTGAATTGTTTAGAAGAAAGAAGGAAATATATGCGCAATTTGCAAAAAAATATGTGGAATGAAATGCTGCTCAGTTGAGTTTGAGTGTGTGCATGTGTGTGCGCACATGTGTGTGTCATCAGGTTCATTATTTAAATTTGTACAATAGCATTCTCTCTTTTACAGCAGAAGAGCTTTTTTATTCCTGATATTTTCTTTAGACTGATTACAGATTGCATTTTGTGCAGGTAGACATCATTTATATGCCTAGTTTTTCAGATACTGAAGTTTGGATTCAATCCATTCAGTTCCATGACCCTTCAAACATTTATTCATTTATATCCATCCCGCCTATCCCAGGAGACTTTTGGACACATAGCTGGGTACATCCAGAACCTGGTGCCAATTCATTGCATTCAATGGCAATTAACCTAATCTGCATGCCTTAGGACTGTGGAAGGAAACCAGACAACCCAGAGGAAATGCACCAAGCACTGGGAGAACATGCAAACTTCATTCACACAGACCTGAGGCAGGAATCAAACTCATTACTTTTACAATGCTAATCACTACATCACTGTGCCTGCCTCAACTCAAAAACAAAATTTAAAATGTCGTGCTGTAATTACTCCCTGTATGAAGCAAAAAAAATATTTCACCAGACTCCCCTTTATAGAACAACTGCACTCCAGCACTTCCAAGTTAGGAAAATATACAGTATGTAATCTCTCTGGTCAGATTTGACACTTGCCCATCTGAATTCAAGTGCTGCCATCAACTGGAAAAAAGAACACATTGCTGAACACATTTTAGCTTCAGAAATTTGGCAGCTCACACATACCATACTGTTCTATGAATTTTCAAATAATGACATTTCCATTTAATTCATTATTTATTTATGTGATAATGTGAAGACAGAAAGGGATATACATGTTTATTAACCTCTTGCAGGGTAACAAACATATTAGTTTCAACCTGAGAGTAAATTACACTATAACCTTTAAGTTGTGTTTGTTTCTGTGCATGTTCTTCCCATGTACGGGTTTCTTTACAAAAACATGCAGGTGGGTGGAGCTGTTATGATAAATTGGCAATTGGGTGTGAAATTAATGCCTTGTGACAGACTGGCATCACATCCAGAGATAAGCTCTGCAGTTGAGTGTGTGAGCAGATTTATCTAGTATATCTATATTAGTAAATAAGTGCATTTGGATGTTTTCTATTGATAAGGACAGCGAAATAAACAAGACAATTAATTAAGCATATGCTATACTATGTCAAGTAAACTAGGGTAAAGTCATTCTTTGGGTGATTTCACAATATTGTATTGTGATATCTTCTTATTTGTTTCTCTACCATGGCTCATCCAACAATAGTTCATTTTCCTCTTGTATTCTATAATCTTACCTGTAACATTATCCTATTGACCTTCAAACAATGGTCTTCATTTTAGAGTACAATATGGTTCAACTCAAATACATACATTTTCGATGAATTCACATCATGAGATGAGGGTCTTTGCAGAATCACAGGACATCATGTGTGTTGTTTTAAGGGACCCTAAAATTTAATTAGAACACAAGGCAAAGCAGAAGCAAAGATTCAAATACTGTCCAATTCACTGACTTTAGATGCTATCTATTATTTGATTTTCTCCAACCCAGCCTCAACTCAACATGGCATGGATACCACAAGATGTTGCAAAGATTTCATAAAGATTGTAGTCCATGTTGAAATGATTACAGTGTGTCAACGATCATGCAGATCGTTCAGGTTCCCTTTCATGTTGTGAATCTTTCATTCTAACCTATCCCTAAGGTGTTCTATTGGATATAGATCAAGTGACTGTGAAGGCCACTAAACTCATTCTCATGTTCATGAAAACAGTTTGAGACAACTTTTGTTTATGCTGTGCTGCGTTATCATTCTGGAATTAGACATTAGAAGATGTTAAACTGTAACCATAAAGGGATGCACACTGTATAGCCATCTATACAATACTCAAATAATGTGGAATTCAAGCAATGATTGATTGGTATTAACCAGCTCAAACTGTGACAAGAAAACATTCACACCTCTAGACCACATTACACCACCTCTAGATGCCTAGGCTTATAAAACAGGCCTTGTTTGATGCATGCTGGTGCTAAATTCTGATCGTACCTTCTTTGGGGTTTTAAGCGAAGTTCCGACACACCAGGCTAGATTTTTTCAGTATACATCCATGTAGTTTTGGTGTGCATGTGCCCACTTCAACATTAGCTTTCTGTTCTTGGCTGACAGAAACTGAACCCAACACAGTCTTCTGCTTTTGTAGCTCATCCACTTTAAGGGTCAACATGTTTTGGATTCTGAGAGGCTTTTCTCTTTACATCAGTTGTACAGAATGATAAGCTGGGTTGCCATAGTCTTTCTGTCATTTCTGGCCAATCTACATCAACCCCTGTAGCCAACAAGGTATTTCTGGCTGATTTTTAAACACAATTTAACTTGGTGTGTGGGAAATCTTAGGATATTGCTAATTATAAAAATACTTAAAAGCAAACATTGTTCCTATTTGTGTAATTATTAAATATATCCCTAGAAGCAAATGTGTTTTTCACTAGTAGCTATAACAGGGCTGTCGTCAGTCAATTGAGTAAATAATTTATTAAATAATTAGAGGTTAAGAGTTTATTGCAAAAAAAACAGACTTTACTGAAAATATATTTAAAAAAATTCCTATGTAAAAAAAAAAAACTTTTTTGTTTTTATTTTATTTTATTGCAAGTGTAAACAATTAGCTACTTTTTTTTTTTTAACAATTAGCTACTTGACCCCCTACACATGGTGTTGTTGTTTAGTGGGTGCGGTCTATGACGTATGTTAACTGTGATTGGTAGATTTTTTAGAGGCGGGGCTAACGTAAATGAGTCTCCGCCTTCGCCAAAGGACTTGTACTCTGTCAAAGAGGTTGAGAGAGACACAGAGAGAGAGAGAGAGAGAGCGAGAATTTCGTTCATTTATTTGTCTTTGCTTTATTTCACGCAACGCATACACACGGGTAACAGCTGCACGGACTCTATTGTGGACTAGTAGAGAAGTTTATGTGCTGAGGTAGGGCTCTCACTTTTTGACTAACATTAGACTCACTTGGTGCATTTTCAGTCATATCTTTGTCAGGATGTCACCTTCCGTGCCATCTGTGTGTATTAGTTTTGCACACTAAGCATGAGTGGAGTGATATACAGTATATATAGTTCAGCTAAGCTAAATATTGCAAAAAGAAAATGATTTCCATCACCAACCTCAAACTCCATTACAGTTAAAGTAGTTGGAGTAGTTACAGTACTTGATAGGGACAGAGAGTTCAAATATTCAACAGAGCCATGTGTAGTTATGTATTAGATTAGAGTGTTACATATAGCTGTATAAAACTAGTACAGTTTTAATAATCATATTACACACTTTGACTACTAGAGTCCTACATTAGGATGAATAACCTACGGAGTGTTTAATAAAGATCCTGAATGTTAAGCCTCTTAACACCACTTGCTGTTAAAGTCTCTTCATCTCTAAGAATTATAGCTTTGGTTATTACAGGGAGGTCATGGGACTGCCAGACTTTGTCTTTGTGCCTCCATGCTTAAAGGGTTCTTGGCATAGGAATGTATTACACTAAAGAACTGTAGAGTTTGTCCATGGAGGCCTAGCATAATAGTGCATTTTTGGTCATTTTGCAGGGTTTAATGCTGGCTGCCCTATGATGGAGGAATGTCCTTGTGATTTGGGAGACATAACCATGTACAGTGATGAGCCGAACTTTCAGCCATCTGAAGTGGATCAACGACTACAGTTGGCGCAAAAGGCATGGCACACTGCAGCATTGAGTGAATGACCCATATAACAGGGGTATAAAATAAATAAGATGCATGTATCTACTGTAACTCTTCCCATATGTAAGAAAAATATCCTGTTTGGTGTGCTCGTCTCAGTAAGCTGATGTTATGAAGTAATATTTTCATCATTATTTTCTTGTGAACAGAAACTGTAGAGAAACTTAATCATTCGATATTCTTTATGCTTTTTAACTTTTACTCAGGCTTAAATTTAAATTAGTTTTAAGGGTTTTGTAATCCTTAAGACTGATGAACAGAGGGAAAGTGAAGTGAAGCATGACTGCATCTGTAATTGTAACTATGAAGTTGAAAATGAATGGTGTTGTTTTGTCAGTGTGAGTAGAACGTCAACTTTTCCACTGAATATCACTCTTATATAAACTTTTAAATAGCATTTATTTAGTGCAGCACCATGTCATCTTAGGACCACAGGTCTCCATAATTAAAATTAAGACATTTAATACAGCTTTTGCTTTCTCTCAGGAGCCCATGAAGGGGGAGATAGAGGATGAGGAAATGTCATCAAGCGTGAATCCTTATCCCTTTCTGTCTGAATTTGCACTAGAGGAATTTGAGCTCCCTATAAGCATTCGCTTACAAGAGATGCCCCTTTTCCCCAAGTGGCACCTCCCTCTCAAGCTCATGGCTGTTTTTTTCACTGTGGCGTTTATGTACACATTTCTTCGGGATGTTCTACAGCCTTATGTGTCTGAGAGTAAAAATTACTTTTACAAAATTCCCATTCTGGTGTTAAATAAAGTTCTTCCCTGGACATCTATTAGTCTTCTGGCACTTGTCTATCTACCTGGGGGTCTGGCTGCTCTACTGCAACTACATAGAGGTGAGCATCTGAATGTAATCCTTAAAATTATTGTGTTGAAGGTGAAAACATATACTATTGCAACTACAGTACATTTAAAAAAAATTCATTGCCATAAATAAGACAAATGAGACAAATTTATATAGTTATCCAAGTAAACCAACACCGAGTTGTAGGTCTTCGCCACTTCTATACTGACACTATGTATGTACAGGGGACTTTGTATTTCCTGCAGATGACATGACCTAAAACTGTTGATATACAGGTTGAACAGGAAATGAGACAGGACAGTATCATATAATGCTACCTGGTCCTGTGGCTTTGATTAGTCGATAAAGTACTGGTTCCAGTGCCAGCTACCAGTCTGAATGTAGTGTGGGTGGAGCTGAATATAATCTCCATTACTAAAATTGAATAAAAGTTCAATCCTTATAACTTCACTGCTAAATGTCTAAAAGAAGTGCTTGGTGAAGTACAGTAGTGTGCAAAAGTCTTAAGTAGAAGACTTAATTTAAGTTAAAATTAAATAAATGGGAATAGATGTTTTACTGGCCTAAGGATACAATTCAAAAATTGGTTGTTTTTGTAACAACCTCAGCAGCAACCTTATTTCCCTTCTTGTTTATTCCAGCCACTCAGGCTTTAAATTAAGTTTTTTTGTTTGTTTGTGACCTATGAATCATTTATGCATAAAAACTTAACTTTAAATCATTACTCAACACTCAACTCAAGTTGGAGAAATATTTCTAAAGACTTCATTAAACACAAGAAACTTTCTTAAAGCCAAATATGAAGAAATGAGGGCTGGCTCAAGACTGTTTTTTGCATAGTATTGTATGTTAATAGAATTACTATTGAATTATGTCATTAATATTTCATAATTGAAATAGTACATGGCCACATTAATATATTCATTTTAAGGTTGTTTGTCTCTTAAGCAGTAAAAACACAGTTTAAAAAAAACACATAATAATAATAATAACAACAACAACAACTTTTGTTGACCCAGTACTGGTAACTGCACCATTTTGGTGAACATTGGGTGTGGTTGAGGTTCATCATCTCTTTCCAAAGTACGTCAATAAAAAATAGGATTACTGTGTTTTGAAGAATTATTGCTTAGTCATAAGCCCTACTTTGCAGGTTCACACAAAAACACCAGTCATAAGAGTTTTCATATGCACTGGCTCCAGTTTGACATTAGTAAATCCACCCACTGTTTTCTCATGAACTCATTCGCCACTAAATTTTCCATCATGAGTGTAAAATGCAACTTTGTCTTTATTTTTTTGCGTTAACAAACCTAATATTGTAATGTACTATATACAGTATCTAGTTACAGTAGATACTTCTTTCTGTCTAAAATGAAATAGCTCCCCTCTTTTGACAGTAACCTGATAAATCAGGCAGGCTGAATGCGGCAGTAAGGTGTAATGTTTAGTTTTCAGTGTCTTACTCTAATGCAAACTTCCTGTGTATGAGCCACCATGACCAAATGTGTCAATTTATCCACCTTTCGTGCCTGATATTGCGCAACTAATAAAGAGCAAACTAGTTGGCATGAGGTGAATACATTTACTCTTCATCATCAGGAACTAAATACAGCTCTTTCCCAGTTTGGCTGGAAAATTGGATGGGTGTGAGGAAACAGTTGGGTCTTCTGGCTTTCCTTCTGGCCTGCCTACATGCCATTTACAGCTTGAGTTACCCAATGAGACGCTCTTACAGGTACAAACTCCTTAACTGGGCCTACCAGCAGGTGAGAAAACCATAAAATTTAAATCCTTTTTACATGAACAAAACACTGTTATTAGCCACTTGCAAATTACAGGAGATGACCCTTCTGTATTTCATGGGTGCAAGATCAGGGCTGGTATATACTGTATAAAGCCATTTCTGTCTTAAGTGGTGAAAAAGAAAGCACATTTAATTAGGTCTAAAAATAGGAACAAAGTACAAAACTTCCTTTTAAATAGGTGAGTTTTTAATAGTAATGAAAAACAGCACTGAGACTGGAAAGATGATCACTTGTGCTTATTGAGATGTGTTGCAAATAATTCAGAGTTTATTAACACTTTGCTTTTTTCATAGACTTAATCACTTATAACATTATTCAATAATATAAAAAATAAAATAAAGAAAACACAGTACTGTAATGGCTGATTGAGGCACAGTCATTTCAGACATGTTTCATGTGGTCATCTGGCCACATTTGCTCATGGTCAACACTTTTGGGAGTTAATTCAACAGCCTAGGTATTTATTTAACACTGGGGAATTTGCTGTGCTGTAGTAGTAGAAGCAGTATTAGAAGAAAAAGTCAAAAAAGAAGTAATCACATCACACTAATCACATTTATTCAACACAATGGACCCAGATTGCTAAATTAACTACTACTACTACTACTAATAATAATAATAATTATTATTATTATTTTAATATTTTTATAATATTAATATATAACATTATTATTTTTATTATGTTGTATTTTCTATTTTTCTCCATCTTCTGTTTATGGTGCAATATAATCTATATATAAAAAAATATTTTTGACTAAACTTAGTTCAGGTTCTTTAACTTTGTCTTAAGTTTGATAACTTTAATTTAGCATAATAAAATTTGTTCTCTAGAACACAAGTGTACTTTATGTGATAGGTACAACAGAAGAAGGAGAACTCATGGGTAGAGGATGATGTCTGGAGGATGGAGATCTACATATCATTGGGAATCCTAAGTCTGGGGATTCTGGCCTTGGTGGCCATCTCCTCCCTGCCTTCAGTTATGAACACACTAAACTGGAGAGAGTTTCAGTGTGTCCAGGTAGGTGTGAAACATTAAACACTAAAATCTAATATTTTAGTTGTACAGTCTTGGTCTTGATGTTTCCTCTTACATTTACTCTGGACATTATGTTTTGATTTGCTTGATTTTACATAGGCTCTCCCCATGTTTCTGTAGAGAACTTTAGGACATGCAGGCCTGTTTTTATGCACAGCTCATGCGCTGGTTTATGGCTGGAGGAAGTGGGTAGAGCTGAAGCACTATGTTTGGTACACACCACCATCATTTATACTGGCCTCCTTCCTCCCAGTTGTGGTGTTACTGCTCAAGACTGTGCTGGCTCTGCCCTGTTTCAGCAAGAGACTAGAGCGCATTCGACATGGCTGGGAAAGACCTGGGCAGAAGAGGTTAATAGACAAGGACTTACTCTGACTTTGACCCTTCAAGGTGTAGAGTTAAAATTTATATTTTATGAATTTTGTGTTTTAAATCGTAATGGTTTTGCAAAGTGGTGTTTTTTTTTTTGGTTTTGTTTTTTTTAACAATGTGTTAAAGATGTTTGTTTTTTTATTATAATGCATCAAAAGGTTTGGGTATGAAATAATGATCTCTCTTTTCTACTTATTTTACAATAGTAATTACTGTCTATATTGTTACTACAGCATACTGTTCTTTATATAAAAAAAAAAGATTCTTTGTGAGTGATATATGATGCTCTGTAATGAGTACATTATTAAGCATTAAGCATTATTAAGAAATCACAAGAGTTATAGGCAAAACAACAGCTATCTTGCACTCATATTTTAGATCTTAGTTAGGCCAGACTGTGCCTCACTCTTGAAAACTGCATGTGAAATGCAATAAGCTGGGCACGGCCAGACTATCCCTAATTATACACTATTGTACTAAATAGTATGTTCAAATAGAACATCAATGGTGACACTGAAAAAAGCATGTTTACTCGACCATCTTTTTTGAAAGGTAGTGTGTGAATAAGAATTCACCATTGTTTTGAGACTGCAATTAAAATTGCTGCTTTTAAAGTTTTTTATCAGTTGTGAATTTTTGCTAATGACGTATTATTACATTAAATCAGCAGTGTTTAAATCAGCCATCTGAGTACTGTATTTTTGTGAGACTTTAAAGTGCCATTAAAAAGAGCTTTTCAAATTTTAACATGCCCTAAAATGAACATAGAATATTTTATAGCCCTAACGAGAAAATATTTAACTGTATGTATTATAAAGTGTAGATAGTGTGAAAATGTTGAATTGTGTGTACAAATTTAAGTGAAATGAGTGAAACAAAGCAGAGAGCCTGCAGGCTTGAGGTTAACAACTGCTCTAAATTGTTTAGCTTCAGCTTTACGTATCTTCTAAAACAGGGGATATGAAGTACAAATGTGCTCTAAATGTTTTAAATCCAGATTAAAAACAAACCGGTAGTTTTTTACGAGTATTTCTTAGCACTGTTCTCACTCCTCCAGGGTTGAGCATGTTTTTGTGTGATTTGAGGGTTCTTCTCACAGTCCCAAGACATGCAGTCTTGACCATGCTGATTGGTGTTTCCAAATTGCCTGTAGTTTTGGTTTGTGATGTTACTACTTCTGCTGCTTCTGCCCCAGCAGATAGCAGCAAAGATTAATGCACTTGCAACAATAGACTGATCTGCAAAATTTTGCTGCAGACATTAAAGGACACAAGTTCCTCAAGAAGTAGAGTCTGCTTTATTCTTATAGACAGTGTCTGTTTTGCATTTCACCACCTCCTTCTCACCTATAAGTTAGATTGTTTTTGGTGTAGTCCTGGTCCCCCTGACATCCACAACCATCTCCTTTGTCTTCACCATGTTCAGGTCAAGTTTGGTTTCACCAATCCACCAAACTGTGCACTAGGCCTCTGTACTCTGAACTTCTGCAGATGGCAGTATTCAGTTGTACTGAAAGCCTAAAGTGTACTTTACAATGTAAAAAGTAAGGGTGAGAGTACTGTCCCCTGTGGCGCTCCAGTACTGCTGACCACTTTTTCAACCATGCAGTCCTGCAGCCTCACGAACTGTGGTCTGTCCATCATTTAGGCATTTGGCAGACATTTACATTTAGGCATTTGGCAGACGCTCTTATCCAGAGCGACTTACAAAAAGTGCTTTAATGTTTACAACATTGGATACATACTTACACTGGGTTAACTAGGTTAATAACTAAGTACCATTAGTCCAACACAACTGAGTTTTTTTTTTTTTTTTTTTTTCTTCGGGGGGAGGGGGGTTAGTCCAAGTACTGGAGAAACAGATGCGTCTTGAGTCGTCGTTTAAAGATAGTCAAAGTCTCTGATGTACGGACATCTAGAGGAAGTTCATTCCACCATCTAGGTGCCAGAACAGAAAAGAGCCTGGATGAATGCCGCCCTCGATCCCTGAGAGATGGTGGGATGAGGCGAGCAGTGCTGGAGGATCGGAGGCAACGTGGTGCAGTGCGTGGTGTAATTAGCGCAGAGAGGTAAGTGGGTGCTGGGCCATTTTTGGCTTTGTAGGCAAGCATCAGTGTTTTGAATTTGATGCGGGCAGCTACAGGAAGCCAGTGCAGGGAGCGGAGGAGTGGGGTGGTGTGGGAGAACTTGGGAAGGTTAAAAACGAGTCGTGCTCGTTTCCATCAGATTCCCATCAGTAATCTAGGAGGTTGTCTAAGTGTCAGCATGCATGTTCTCGAGCTTCTCTTGCAGCAGTGCAGGTTGTGTTAAAGGAAATAAAGAAATCAAAGCACATGGGTCTGTGCTGCTGACTTTATCTAGGTCAGAAATAGTTTGCTGAATAAGATAAATGATGGCATTGTCCACACTAAACTGAGGTAAACTGCAGTGGGACTAGAAAGGTGCTAACCTCTTCAAAACCTACATTGTAAGGGCAACTGGTCTGTGGTCACTGAAGGTGGATGGAGATGCTAGTCGACAGGTAAAGACACCCACCCTAGTATTTTTATAGTTTATAGTCTTTTTTATTTTAATCATTAAAACATAAGTTGTATACATTTTGTGAAACATCTATGAGACAATTCACTTCCTGTTATAAGGAATGCTACAGTATAATAGCTATAATCAGTCTTTCCTCGTTGACTTCATTTCATTTTTGCTGATGGTAACAAGATAAATAAGACGTCGTTGTAACTTCTTTGGGATTATTATTTAAGTCAGTTTGAGATTCCTGGTATCAAAATGACTTATTATTATTATTATTATTATTATTATTATTATTATTAGCTGTTATGTGATTTTATTTAATCCTAATAATTAACAAACAAATTTTAATTATATAAAACAATATAAAATATAAAATCATTTATGTTTTTTTTTTTTTGTTGTTGTCATAAATTACACCCCTTTTTTATGCACATTTATACAATTATGAAGACATTTACATTTTGGTAAACATCTGTAATGAACTTTTATTAGGCTTCACAAACATTGTTGAATAAATTTCTTTTAAAAAGAACAACAACAACATCAGAAATCCGAAGTTCCTATTTTCAGACTAATATACAAAATACAGTGATACTATGATGGGGTTCAGTTTAACACATTACTAAATTTTTTATTACCAATTATTTTGGGTACAAACTCTCTTATTGAATCCACAAATCTGCTCTACTAGCTAATCTAGCTTTACATTTTAGACGAGTCATCAGGCTAAGCTCGCCAAAGCCAATATGGCGGACACTTTGGCGTATCTATTATTATGATTGATTGATTGATTGATTTAGTGATTGCGTTGTCGTGGTGCTGTGTTACCTGGTTGCTGATTGGTGGAGGTGCGCGCTTTGAGGAGCCAGCTCGTGGCCAATCAGAGCACAGAGGGCGGGACGAGCGGCGACAGCGAGGACATCTCCGGCTGTATCGCAGTGACGGAGGATTCAAGAAGGATCCCGATAACGAGAGAGTCGGCGCGTTACTTCGGAACAAGGTTAGAGGGAATACGTGGGGCCGTGACGTGATAAGTATTCCTAAATGAAAACGATGATAAGAGCGTTGTGTGTTAGTGCAGGGGTGACATTGGCAGGTCTGTGGCGGGTCAGTGCTGCGCAGCTACATGAGCTACTAACACAGCGTTTCCACTCCAACAGGCTTCATCTCACACCTCACTCTCATTTCTATACAAGACCTCAGCCGTGTACACTCAGTATATCCATGAATCTATATACGCGTATGAATCTAATGTTTATAAATGAATACAAGTATATAATGTCTGTCAGAACATGTGAGGACCTGTTGTGGAGCTCATCACAGTCTATCAACATGCTGTATTCAAAACATGCCATTACATAGCAGACGCAGTTAAAATGATTTTATATTAAAGGGTGAGGATATAAGAAGTAATATAATTGGAAATTCACTCACCCACTCATTTTCTACAGCGGGTTATTCTGTATACAGGGCCGTGGGGGGCCTGAAGCCTATCCCAGTAGACATGGGCATGAGGCGGGGTACACTCTGGATGGGGTGCCAATCTATCACAGGGCACACACACACACCAGTTGGCATGTTTTTGGACTGTGGGAGGAAACCGGAGTACCCAGAGGAAACCCACCAAGCACAGGGAGGCAGGAATCAAACCAGGATCCTGGAGGTGCAAGGCCACAGCGCTAACCTTGAAGCTACTGTGCCGCCCTCATTGGGACTTCTCGGACCAAATTTTGTCGCACAGCCGGCCCACTAAGAAATTACGTTTTATTATAGGCCAGTCTCTAGAGCTGTGAATTGTGACCTTAGGTAGACTGATGATTCAATTTTTGGACATTACGATTTTCAGTTTGATTCGGTAGCACTAATATTTATTGTCAAATATGTATTTCAAACTACTCAACTTATCTAAGAAGCATTTCAATACTGTGAAGCTTGTGTTGCATGTTTTAATATCATGACTTACACAAAGTGATGATCTATTGCTCCTGCTCCACACTCAGGTCTAGCAGGTGGGGGTAATGCACAGACTGCTTAAAAACTCAACAGAAGTAGTAATACTCTCACAAAGCAGTAGTATTTTGGAAGAAAATGTTAAATAAGATCAAGTTAAAAAGCGTGAAATGATTCTGAATCAAAAACCCATCAATTCATTTAATTGAATCGATCAACAGTACATTAGCAATTTAATTGCACATCTCTAGTTTCTGATCTCTTTCATTGCAGTACATTAGTGTATACATCAGGAAAAAATTATATTTTAGTCATTGTAACTAAATGAATACAATGTAAAACAATAGTAGGATATTTTGTACAGTTCAATTTATTTTCCTACTTTTTTTTTTTTCAGCATCAAGACATCTAAAAAAAAATGGACTCTATTTCACTGATGGGCAGCAGTCCTGCCAGCAAGGCTTCCTTTCTTCCTAACGGAGTGAAGAATGGACCCAGAGAAGGCTCCAGCAAGCCCACAGTTGCCATCATCGGCTCTGGTGATTTTTCCAAATGCTTGGCCATCCGTCTGCTGCACAGTGGCTTCCACGTGGTGGTGGGCAGTCGACATCCCAAGCGAGCGGCTGAGTTTTTTCCTCACGTGGTAGATGTGACCCATCACGAGGATGCAGTGGGAAAAGCCTCTATCATTTTCCTGGCCATACGCAGAGAGCACTATACTTCTCTCTGGGACATCAAGCACCTGCTGGTGGGCAAAATCTTGGTGGATGTCAGCAACAACAGGATGACGAACCAGTATCCCGAATCCAATGCAGAGTACCTCGCTTCCCTTTTCCCAGACTCTGATGTGGTCAAAGGGTTTAATGTCATCTCAGCGTGGGCTATGCAGTCAGGCCCTAAAGATGCTAGTCGACAGGTAAAAAATGCCGTCAGTCCAACAGTGATGTTTACCTCCCTAGTGTTTTATAGATTTTAGTCTTTTAGTTTTTTTACTTTTTAATTGTTTATAGTTTCAAAGATAATTCATATACATTTTGTGGAACATCTATGGAGACAATTCACTTCCTTTATAAAGAGTGCTATAACAGCTATAATCAGTAACTTCCGCATTGACTTGTGGCATTTTTATTTCTGCTGATAGTAACAAGACAAATAAGGCAACTTATCATGTTACTGAAAAGTCACAAAGGCCTCTGTCTTCTCGACTTTCATGCTGACTGTCATAAAGCTGTGACACCTTAGACTTCTTCTTATGTAAAATAAGCATTTCTTTAAACAATGCTTTTTTATAGATAAAAAAAAATCCTTATGATTCCTTGTTAAATAACATGTTAGAATCTGTAAAAACAAATGTTTTCATCTACTGTATGTGCTGCTTATTTTATGTAAATTAATTTTTGTTACTATAGAAATAATAAAAAAATAAATAAAAATTCACTCACTCAAAATCAGAGGCGCAGCAATAAAAAATACTTATTGTGCCATTATACAGTAATTAGCAATACAGTTGGTGTATCTAATTGTACCATGCCAGCCAGAGTGATGGTGTGTCACATCATGGAAGGATCTGATGGAGGTATGCACAGTATAAGCATCAGCTATTCTGACAATCGATGTACAACAATCAGCAGTGGGACTGTAGCAGAC
This sequence comes from Clarias gariepinus, assembly GCF_024256425.1. Taxonomy (NCBI): domain Eukaryota; kingdom Metazoa; phylum Chordata; class Actinopteri; order Siluriformes; family Clariidae; genus Clarias; species Clarias gariepinus. The sequence continues at coordinate 21,602,501 of NC_071103.1, read as the reverse complement.
TGCATGCTTTTTTAACAGGCATAAATCAATGAAAAGACTTAGTTCCTGTTACTCACACCATGCAGAAAACCATAAAATTAACACAAGTAGAGCAAAACAGTTCTCTTGTAGTGTGTTTAAGTCTGGGGAGTAATGTTGTTTCCTGTAATACTGTAAACAGCAGGTAGCCACATCAGAGAACTTTTCTTAAACTCCGGCCTTCCTCTGAATTAATTTTTTTTTTTTATTGAGAGGGTTTTTGAAGACATTTAGCTACTGCCTCTTTTCAATCTTTACCATTTACTGTATTCCATGTAAAAAAAAAAAAAACATTCCACAGGTCCTCTGGTTTCTTGTCACAGTCCAAAGACAGGACATGGTGTTTCCAAATTGCCTATACTGGGTGGGTAATTGTGGGTGCCTTGGCTAGACTGTAGTCTTGCTGTGACTTAGCATAGGATACGCATTACAGTATGAACGCTAAATGAATTCATAAAAATAATGCGGATATTGTATATTTTCCAGTTTATACTACAGTTTATTTTGTCCCAACTATATTGGAACTACATCAATGTGATTTTGGTTTTGTAATTGTTTAGCACCCAAGAAAAAAAACTACCAGTTGTCCACCTGTCCACTTCTCTCCCAACTTCATTTCATTGCTTTATTTTTATGTGTCTGTGTAATGGAGATCCTCTTTTATTATTATTCATGATTTTAGAATCTAGTAAAATATAAATTCCCTATACCAGTGAAAGGATAGGAATTCATGTCTGATTGTTTGTTTATTTTATATTCCGCACCGCAGGTGTATATCTGCAGTAACTCAGTGGAAGCGAGACAGCGGGTCATCGAGTTGGCCCGGCAGCTCAGTTTTATTCCTGTGGACATGGGCACGCTCTCCTTGGCAAAGGAAATAGAGAACATGCCGTTACGTCTGTTTTCAGACTGGAAAGGTCCCGTCCTAACCGCTGTCGCCCTTTCCATCTTCTTTTTTGCATACTCCTTCATTCGGGACATCATTCATCCTTATGTGAAGAATAGGCAAAGCTTGTTTTATAAGATCCCACTAGAGATGGTGAACAGGACACTGCCAGTGGTGGCTATAACCCTGCTGGCATTGGTGTATTTAGCAGGCCAGCTCGCTGCTGCGCACCAGCTCTTCTATGGCACCAAGTTCAGGCGCTTTCCCCGCTGGCTGCAGGGATGGTTACAGAGTCGTAAGCAGCTGGGCCTGCTCAGCTTTTTCTTTGCCTGCATCCATGTGCTCTACAGCCTCTGCCTGCCCATGAGAAGGTCTGAGAGATATCTGTTGCTCAATATGGCCTACCAGCAGGTGTGTTTCTGTTTGTTTACTTTTTATTTTGTGTCTGTATGAAATGTGCAAGTACGTGTTCAACAAGTTTACTTTCCTGCTGCAGAACAGTACTTTAAATATCCAGTGAATATACTTTCGTCAGATTTTCTTCACATTCAAAAATACTTTTCAGATATTGTCCTTTAGGTCTTATTTTGTGTAAATAATCTACCTGGTAACAGCACTTATTAAGTAAGTTATTTGGAGCCAAACCATGAATTTGCTCTGAGAGTTATTTCTCCTTTAATAATGCATATCATAATAAATATCAGAATTTCACATGTTTTGCTTTAAAATATAGTGGCACCCAAGTGCAGCATACTGTAGTGGCTTAGTGTCCAGGGTCTGGGTTCAATTCCCTCTGGCCAGTGTTGCATGTTCTCCTTGTGCCTTGGTGGATTTCCTCCAGATCCTCCGGTTTCTTCCTACTGTACAGTCCAAAGACATGCATATTAAGCTAATTGATTAAAAAATTGCCCATGTAAATGAGTGTGTGTTTGTGTGTGTCCTGCAATGGATTGGCACTCCATCCATGGTGTACACTGCCCTGTGTTTTAAGTCCAGGCTCCTACAGTACAACCCTGTACGCAGGATAAATCAGTATAGAAGATGAATGCCAACCAATATAAAGTAAGATTTGCTGGTACATGGTTGAAAACCCTGTCTTTTGATTGTCATTTTAGTTATCCTACATAAATGTTATCTATGTTATTTTAAAGTAAATTTTATTTTATCCAAGGTATTGTAAAATTAAGCTCAAAGGCATTTTCTGTTAACTTTTAACTTTAAGTAAAGGTGCGATTGATTCTGGAGCTGACATTTATGCATGTATATTTGTTCTGTTTCGTTCTTTTCAGGTGCATGCCAACATAGAAAACTCCTGGAATGAGGAAGAAGTGTGGAGAGTGGAGATGTATGTGTCTTTTGGTATTATGAGTCTGGGCCTCCTTTCCCTCTTGGCCATCACCTCCATTCCATCAGTAAACAGCACCATCAACTGGCGAGAGTTCAGCTTTATTCAGGTTAGAGACTCTGCATGGTTACTATGAGTGGAAGCACATACTTTTGTAAGTTTATAGTTCATACATGGCCCTGGTTATGCTGAGCACCTTTTGAGTATTTTATTTTTATTTTTTTGTCCATCCCAAAAGTAAAACACATTAAAGTATCAATGTAATATGATGATCTAAGTAAAGTTATTAGACCATTTTTGCAGACTATTCATTTTGAAATCTGTTTATTAGAGATAGGGAAAAATCGATTCACTTATGAATCATGATTCTTTTGTGCGCTAATTCATATGTCACCATGTGAATCCAAAATTGAAGTTTAAATTATTTTTAAATGTAAAATGTGCAGTAAAGATGCACCAGTTGATCAGCCAGTAACCGATTGGCCTCGGACCGATTCTGTGCTGAGTGCATGAGCTTCTGAGTGGTGCAACAGAAAAAAATGTTTATGGCGTAACATTATCAAAAGTTGTGAGTGTTAAAAAGCCTCTAATCTGCCTTTTTATCCAAACTCTGCAAGTCTTAAAAAAACTCTCATTACACACTCTTACACCAGTCTAGCGAGTCTTGAAACATGTTTCAGGAACCACGTGTTCACAATTGCTCAACACGTGCTCAAGACTTTGGAGGTATCTGACGCAGTAATAGGTCTTTAGAAAGGTTTCTTCATAACCCTACAGGTGGTACACTCTGAACTATTCCCACACTTATTTTCTAAATTTGCTTATAAATACTGATTATAGCAGATGACCGGGAGATGTGCTACTCTTTAAAAATTTATTTTTATTTAAATTTATTTAAAATGTTAAACTCTTGTATTTGAAGTTATTTTGCATTTATGTGAAACCCTTGTTTTTAAGTAAAAAGGTTAATATAAGGGATGGGCTGCATTTAATTCCTTATGTTAATTCAGTTGCGCAGCTACTAAATAAAGCTAAGGTTTTGAATTAAGAATTAAGAAATCTTTTAGGATTTGATGTCCTTTTTTTGTAACAAAATTGTAATAAAAACAGTAAAAAGTATAATATTGAATCGCAATATATTACTCACAAACTTTGCTTTAAGAATAACTGAATCATTATTTAGAAGTCTGAGAGTGCTTAACTGAAAAATTTTTCATATCAGTTTTAGTATGAGCCTATACTTTCAACAATGATTTATAGAAAGAATACCCTCTTGTACTGCATGTAATGTTACTTAGTCATATATCAAATCAAATATTTCATTGTTTTAATACTTGAATTAGTGTTCATTATACTGTATGTAGAGACTGATTGTGTTGTTTGGTGTTCTAGTCCACACTTGGCTATATTGCCCTGCTTATCGCCACGTTCCATGCACTGCTGTTCGGCTGGAAGCGGGCGTTTGAAGAGGAGTCCTACCGTTTTTACATGCCGCCCACTTTTATAGTAGCCGTGGCGCTGCCTGTCACAGTGATTGTGGGTAAAGCTGTGCTAATGATGCCTTGCGTGGCCTGGAGGCTGAAGAGAATCCGAAGAGGCTGTGATGACAGTCAGCGGCATGCTGATCATGATAGACCTGCGGCCCATGTCTCCCCAGAGAGAGTAACCATCATGTAGCTGTAGCCGTTTTGCTTTAATAGCTCAGCAATAGCTCAGCCTCATTGCTACTGTGCAGTACCCAGACATCTCATGTGCGACCAACAGAAGCAACTGTTTGTAGAGACACAAACACTAAAGGATCCTAATGTTGTTGTTTTTTTGTTTGTTTTTTATTTTTTTATATGGCCGTTAGGTAATTAGGTGATCAGTCTTAAACTTTGCTGTGGGCATCTCATATCACATTGTGTTTTGGAGAGTCACATGAAATGAATGTGCAGTCACACTGTGGTTATTCAAGTCAGTGCGTGTCTCTTAGTCCATATTATTGAGCTTGTGGCTAAAATGAACAGCTCAGTTTAGGCCTTGTGCTTTAGCTACAGTCTAATGTTCTAAATATATTATAGGACAAAAACCAGTGATGGTCTGTTACCATTCTAAAGTCTTTTATTCTTATTTTTTCACAGCAATTTGCCAAAGATTAAAGTTTCTTTTTATATCCATTTAACATCCACAAAACAAGTACGTTTTCACTTTCTCTTGATTATGGCAAGAAATGCAGCTTGTTAGCAAAAAACTGCAAAGTACATTATCCTCTTTTCCTAGAATTTCCTATGGTGGTCAGTTAAAGTACTAACAAAGCAAACTCCTAACAACAACACACACACACACACACACACTTACACAAAGCTTACATGTATATCAGCAAGCATATCAATGATTATACATTTTCTTTCTTAAATAACCACAGTCTATGTAAAGTATCCATTACTTTAGACCAATAAAGGGTTATGTAGTTAAGAAGGAGGATGATGGTGATGATGATAATTATAATAATTATAATAACTGCTCTTTGCCTTACCTTACTATAAAGCAGATATTTCAGATAATGTTTTTTGGCCAATCAGATTTGAGATTTAACAGCACTGTAATATACAGTACATTACTTTTTGTTTTTCATAATACAATGAAACATGTTTAAGTCAGCTAAGTTTATTCCTGTTGTGGTAGATATCATTTTGCCTGGGCGTGTAGATTGCTGTAATTGTCAGGGTCTCACAGTGGAACCTTGCAACTGTAGTTACAAAGCAATAGCATCAAACAAATCTAATGAAACTGCAGAATTTTTATAGTTTTTTTTTTTGTGTGTGTGTGTGTGTTATTAAATGTGCACATGCTGTTATTTGTGGAAATGTTTAAAATGGAAAAATATTAATGCATAATTTTCCTGCACATGTGATAAACATGCAAACTTTAAAATGTCTCACTTCTATCACTGAATTTGTTCTAGCAGCAGCAATAAGGTGCATTAATCAACCGATTACCAGGATTCGTCTCAAGGATACTAGATTATAATGCTTGCTTTACAGCTCCTTTGTATGTTTTTAAACCAGTGTCAGTTAATTGTATTTATCTATCAGTGACAAATCATAGAAAATATATAAAAACTTTAATTGGTTAATTAAATTTTTTCCTTTCAATATTTTATGTGGATTTTTTTAAACTGACCAATAGTGAAGTTTGAAAGTGTCACAGGTTAACTAACCAGTGTTGTTAATGAGAATATCCAGCAGATGGTGCACTTGTTTCAAATTAAACAAATACAGCTTCACTGAATGTCCAGGTTCAGGAGCTATTTCTCAAGTCATCTGGTTTTATAAGAAATTGACCTGTCTCAATCAATTAATGAGAAATTTATATGCCATAAATCGCCATTCTGTCAAATTTTAAATAAATCCATGTATTCAGTGATGCCATTCCTGAATAATCTTTGTCTAGCTGTTGCAACAAAGTACAGAATTGGTTAGAATGTCTATATATACACACAAATACTGCAACATTAAGCTTCACTTAGCTAGTGAAACACTTCACTAAAACTAAGGGGCCTAAATGTATTCCAGTATGACAGTTTTTCTATGCAAAAAGTAACGAGTAGCTTGTTAAATTTGGAGTGGAGAACTCGAGTGCCTGAACACATTTGGGATAAACTGGGACAGGGGCTGCACCCCAGGCATTCTCACCCATCAGTGCCTGTCCACAATCCTTCTCTTGTGGAGAAATGATTACAAATCCCCTCAGCCATTCCTCAAAATCTAGTGGCAGTCCTTGCCTAAAGAGTTTGTGTTTATTATAATAGCTGAATCTGAAATAAAACAACAAGCATACAGGTGTGGGGGGTTAGGTGTCCAAATACCTTTGACCATATAGTGAAATATACACTAGCCAGCCATAACATTAAACCACTTGCCTAATATTGTATAGGTCTGCCTTGGGCCAAAACAAATTGCTCTCGCCTATTAAGGCATGGACTCCACTAGACCTCTGATGATGTGGTATCTGGCACCATGACATTAACAGCAGATCCTGTAAGTGGTGAGATGGGACCTCCGTGGATCGGAATTGTTTGTCCTGCATACTGTTGCCGTAAAAAGATGTACTGTACTTGGCCCAAAACAATGTTGTTAGGTGTCAAAGTAACATCTGCATGAATAGTAGAACCCAAGGTTTCCTGCAAAACTTTCCTCCAAACTATCACACTGCTTGTGCCAGTCTGTCTCCTTCCCATAATGCAACTGGGAAAAAGATGGAACCAAGATGCATTATGGTAAATAGACAGGCTGGCACAGGCAGTGTGATGGATACAACCTAGCTGTCCACTTGATATAAAAGAAAATGTAATTTTTCAGTTCAGGTCCCCTTTCTACTGTTCCATGGTCCAGTTCTGATAATCACGTGCCCATTGTACTGTAGGTATGTTTGGCAGACACAGATCCATACATAACATTAACTTTTTCAGACATTTGTACTACAGTAGCTCTCCATGTAGCCATCATAATTTGGCTCTTGACGTCAAGGACTGACTGTTCCCTTGCTGCTTAATATAGCCCACCTCATGACAGGTGCTATTGTAATGAGGTAATCAGTGTGATTCATTTCACCTGTCAGTGATGGTGATGATGACTGATCAGTGGATAAGTGTAGTTATTATTGTATAAGGTTTGCTATCTACAATAATAAAATGTATATTGTGAATAGTGTAATAGGTTTTAACAAATGTACAATACTTATGATATATAAATTATATTAAAAAAAGTAATATTTGGGAATCTAGCATCTGTTACTTCGCTGGAGTATCCTCTATTTTATGTTTTTGTGTTAAAACATAAGAATCATCTGATCATAGCAGGTCTTTGTCTGAAGTTGTATTTGCCTGAAACAACAACATATAACTTTTTTTCACGGTGCCATTATTTATTTAGCAAAAATGAAGCCAATAAGTATGTTAAAAAATAAACAAAAAACACTAGGGCAATAGTAAAACCCCCCCTTAACCAATAGCTTGTAGATCCACCTTTAGCAGCAATAACTTAAAATAATCATTTCCTATACAACTTTAGGAAACTTGCATATCATTGTGTAGGAATTTTGGCCCATTCCTCTTTAGTTTTTGGCCCATTCCTCTTCAGTTTAGGACATTTCATCATGCACAGCTCTGTTAAGGTCCCACCACTGCATTTCAATTAGGTTGATCCCTAGACTTTGACTGGGCCATTTCAATTCCTTGATTCTTTTATTTTTTTTATCCTTTATGATGTAGATTTACTGGTGTTCTTCGGATAGTTGTCCTGTGCATGACCTAATTTTGACCAAGCTCTACCTTTCAAACAGATGGCCTCACACTGTAGTATACTCTGGTATACAGAGTAGGACGTGGTTGACTTATTGACTGCAAGATGCTCAGGTCCTGTGGCCGCAAACCAAACCAAAATCATCACTCCTTCAGTGCCATACTTGACAGTGAGTATAAGGTGTTTCTGCTGAAATGCTGTTTGGTTTTTCCCACACATGGTGCTGGGCATTAAACCCAAACAACTCCACTTTGGTCTCATCTGTCCATAGGACATTGTTCTAGAAGCCTTGAAACCAAACCTCAGTTCTGCTTTCTCCGAACAAACTGTACTTCCATCATCTTCTAATTGTGCTATCATGAACTTCAGCATGCTCAGTGAATCCTGTAGGGTCCGAGATGTAGCTTTTAGGTTTTTTTGTATTTCTCTGAAATGAGCATTGCAGAGCCTGACACTTGTGTGAATGTGCTGGGACATACATTTCTGGCAAGATTTGCAGCTGAATGCTCTTTGCTTGTGAATAATCTTTTTTACTATAGAAAGTTGAACTTCAAAATGTTTGGAAGCAGTTTCATAACCTTTTCCAGATTAATGTACAGCAACTATTCTTTCTCTAAGACCATTACTTATGTCTTTCCCACTTGGCATTGTGTCATTACACACCTGAATGCTCAAAAGCAGCAAAGTGCCAATACTTCAGCTTTTTTTGTGGAGGTCTGCATACCTTCTGATGATCAATTAATAAAGGGCTGATGATTAGCATCACCAGCTTCAACTGTGGAAGCAGTAAGGGGTACTCAGTATTGCCCTTGCGTTTATTTCTTTTTGGATTCATTTTTATTAAATAAGTAATGGGAAAAGATTTGTCTGAGATTGTATTTACCTAATGCTAAGACCTGCTACAATAAAAATATATTTATTATATTTATACACAAAAACACATACAATTAGGAGGAGGTACAAACTTTTGAACATGACTGCATTTCTTTATTTTTTTTTACTTGTGATTAAAAAAAAAGAGAAAAATAGTTGGGATAAAGCACAGGAAAAAAGAGCACAGTTCACTGATCGAAGTCTTGGCATGCGGGCCTAAGATAATTCTAACTGAAAACGCTTGACTGACAACCATATGTCTGAAAATTACAGCCTCTCATGCAGAACTGTATGGAGAAAAAGACAGAACCATCATTATCATTTCCAATTAAATGTTTTATTCTCATTCTGCAGCAATTTTTTTTTATAAATTCATAAGAATATATAGTATATATATATATATTTTTTCTCTAATAAATCCATACGAGTATGTTAATGTTATATCTCTCAACCAGGAGTGGGAGCATGGTTCATCCATTTCAGGGATCTGCCCCAGTGGTCTCACTTCTTCAAAGAAATTGAAGCCTTTAAGCATATTAAATAGACAGACAGAAGCCTCTGTGTAGTGTGTCCTGCTTCAGCTAATGCATTTTTTGTGCAGTTGAGCCCAAATATTCAATTTAATGGATGGGACAATTACACAGACCAGATGAGTTTCAAGGCCATTTCTGGTGTTGTACTGTTATAAAGCTGTTCTTTTTTTTTAAAAGATGAAATTAAGTTCACGATCATAAACCTTCTCAGAAACCAGTGCAGAGGTGCCTGGTGAATGTGAGACATCAGGGCTATCAAAGAAATGTGATGCACAAATTGAACTGCTCTCCTCTGCATGTGCCTCTGCTTCCTCTAGCATTAAGCAGCTAATTGCTCTACACATCACAGTGACTCAGGGCCAACGAGATCGTCACAGGGCAGAGAAGGGAGCTGTTACCATGGCTACAAATATGCTTCTTGTCACTGCTGAGAGACAGGGAGATATTAGTCTTAATTAATGCTAATGATCAACAAACAAGGAGAAATGATCTGCCTGTTATCTTCTGCCACAGGTTTCCACATCAGGGAATAATGACAGAGCAATAAAACCCATGCCATCTTATCACTGGGCTCATTTATCAAAGGAGATGCACTAAAGCAGACATATAAAATTAAGCAGAGTTAATGAAACTTAGAGGCCAGCGGGTGGCGAACGTATGCTCATAAAGAGTACTCACACTGGGTTAGCTTCGTAAGGTTTGTACCGACTCTTTCTGAAAAGTATTTTAATTAATATAACCATAACCGATTAATGTATAAACGTTGTTTAATCTGTCTCCTTTCCTTGCGAGGTGTGCTGTAACCCCCTCTCACACACAGAAATACATATATATCACCCACAAAACTTTTTACTATTTTTTTTTTATTTTTATTTATTGTCCCTTTTTTTTTTTTTTTTTTTTTTTTTAGTAATATTCATCCTTCAAGGCAATGTGGAAAAACAAGGCTTTTACAAAATCTTTGAATAGAAGAAAGCCATCTTTCTTGCATTGTTGCAAACAATGGTTTGGCTTCTCAGCCCCAGGAAAAGAATGAGTAAATGCCTTTACTGAGCTGGAGCTGGCAGCGGGCAGCAGACAAATGCAACATAATGAAGTGCAGAACTCAGAGGAGGTCAGTATTACTTCTTAGCACGCAGACACAAATTGTGATACTCTTACAAAGTCCTTCTTATTGTCTTAGTTTAAGTAATTATCCTACCCTTGTAGACTGTGCATAAACAGTGCTGAAATCCTGCCATTGTTCTTATTTCAGCTGCTCCCATTAAGGGTCACCACCAATTCACATATTGAATGTGGAACTGGTCTTATGCCAGAGGCCCTTTCTGACACAACCCTCCCTAGTTTATCCAGGTTTGGGACCAGCCCAGGGAGGTTTCTTATGGGGGAATCGAACCTCAGTCTCCTGTGAGGCTACTGGAGCACATTAAAAATCAAAGTACTGTGTAATCCTGGAGCGTGGTTTAGCAGTGACATTGAATGAGCATCGAGGCCACATTAGCAAAACTATGTTTGTATAATGTAAACACTCGGCCAGAGCACAGATCAGTATACCTTGAACAGATCAAATTCAAAATGTTTTTGTCACATACACAGTCATACACAGTACACCTTGCCTGAGCCCACTTGAAAAGGTATGTTCAAGCATGGCACAGCCTGCCCAAGCCCTGTTCAAATCAAATATGAAAGCCAAACATACCCAAAGTTTAGACCATAGTCATCAATGGTGTCTGCTGGCCTCCAATATCTGAGTAAGCATGCAGCATACACTGATCCCATCTTCTGAACTGCACTCCGATAGCTGATAAAGTAGGAAGGGATGCGACACATGGTTGCTTAAATTTTAATCATATTTGGTATAAGGTAAAGATTGACTTCCTGTACTCTGCTTCTTGTTTATTAGCGGCTACAGTAGGTGCATACTGTGACCAGTTGTATCAGAGAGTGTAAATATACAGTACAGGTGTTCTTGGGTACAGAACATTACTAATGAGAAGTCTGACCCATGGTACAAAATAATCATTCCTAGTGGAAGAGCATCTTAAAACTGTACCAATTTATTGGTAAATTTGCTCAACTGTGACTGGACTATTTTTACAGATCAGTGTATCAACACTTTTGAGTCATTAGGTACTAAATGTTCCAAGAAAGATTTAGATAGATAGATTGCAGAAAATTGTTTTGTTGTAGCAGGACAATAAACAAATGAAGTTACACAGACCCAGACCATGTACAAAGGAACCTTCAACACATTACATACCTACTGTACTGTACATACAGTACTGTGCAAAAGTCCTTAGCCATCCCTCATTTCTATTATACCTTTAAAATAAATTATGTTGATTAAGGAAATGCAAACAAATGCTTTACTGCTACAGGTTGCAAAGTGCATTACGATTCTTTTTAAAAGTTGCTTGTTTATGCAGCAACCTCATTTCCCCTCTCATCTGCTTCAACCACTCAGCATTCCGCTTCACCAGTATACTAATCACCAGCCTGATCATCTGTACCTGTTTCACACTGGTTCATGCCTTAAGTTAGTTGTTTTTTGCTTGAATGATTCAAGGGTCATTTTGTGACTTAACGGGGAAAAAAAAAAATCCTTTGAAATGGGTCAGGTACAGAGGCTGGACTTAAAAAAAAAGTTTGACTATTTGGAAACAAAATATGAAAAAAAAATCTGGGTAGTTAATGTCTTTTGCACAATACAGTTTTTTATACTGAGCTACAAATAAAATGTAATGTAAAAGTATAAATAGTAAATACTAATAATGTAAAAAGTAATAAAATGTAAAAAACAATAAAATGTAAAAAGTAAGTACAATGGTTGTAGTGCATGGGATGATCTCACTAGACAATGTGTCTAAAACAGTTGCATGAGTGAGCAACACCAAGCCATCCCAGTGGTCTTGAATATAACGAAGTACAGTCTGGTTGGCTATTTCCCACAAAAAAAACTCAACGTATTAATAAAACTTGGGGAACATGCATAATCCTCTATTTTATTTACACTATTTAAGTGCTCAAGCACTCTTTGTTCTGAATTAAGCAGAGAGCATTTTTACGCCTGTACAGCTATGGGTGGTCAAATGCTCTTCTGAATACGTACTTTTATACTGTGCCCATAAATAAAAAGGAGATTTTATTTTATTATTGGACCAATATATTATTGTCTACTGTATATTGGACCATAGTCTACAATTTCAAAATCAAATTATATCAATACAGTATCGTTGATCGATTTCATAAGCATCTCCTATTTAAATAATCTCCTGTTGATCTCACTGGATATACAAATTATAAAATGATTTTATTATGAAGGGTGTCATGATATTTCATGTTCAATTAAACTCTGCAGAATCAAATGATTCTTGTGCTGCACGAAACCGAAGGCGCAAGAACGGTCATGCTGGGATGCATACAGTACATGTACAAATTTCAACATTTTCTTCTGCTCTGTGTCTGCTGATGCTAGCTAATTCACTTCTTGTAGCCAGAGTTCATTTAACAACCAAATGCATCTCAGAAAAACTTCCTCTCTCGTGCTCATCCTCTCCCTCTTCCTTGTTGACGTGTGGGCGATGCAGCACCATTTTCAACTGTTCTCCTTCTCCTCTATCACTTGCTCTGCTATAATAAAATTTTCACCACCAGCCCACACACAAGGAGTGGGATCGTCCCTGTCACCTCTTTTGGTGGATAGCTAAATCCTCAGAGCTCTGCTTTTTCTTTCTGTCTACACATTTTTCTTTTCATAGCTCAGCTTAGTAAAGCGTTGCCCATTCCTCTCACATCTGAAAATGGAGTGGAGCAAAAATGTAGACGACCTCTATCTTTATTACCATGAACTGGGATGTGTATGAGCATGTACTGGATTCCCGTGTGCATTTTAATATGTGTGGCAAGGTTTTCAACAACCATGGTAATCCAGTGTCACCATCCGTTAGTATCCAGTTCCTTTTAAGATTTGATTTGTATGTGTATTGTATAGAAATCTAGCTCCAGTGGTTATAAAGTATAAAGTTTTGCTACTCCTTAACCATCCATGCATTCATGGATAAAGATAAAGGTAGCTTTTCATTGTTCCATTCTAATTGCCCAGTTAGTGATACGCTGAATAATTCGTTGCTGTGGTTACTGATCCAACCAGTTCACCCATTTCTAACATTAACGATCACATTATCTATTCAAAAATATGTTGGATATAATTTATTGTACAACTTTGAAGAAAATGAGGGGTGTGGGGGTGTACCCATAGCAGATTTTGCAGAAGGTTGTGTTTTTGTCTTCTACAACATTATCTGGGTGATGCTGGGCATTTAGTACTAAATTCCACCATGAGGTTGTTTCCAAGCAGCAAAGATGAGGAAAAAGGGGTGCTATAAATATATACTCTGGTCAATTTGAGTCATGAAGCTTATTGATGATTCATTGATTCTCAGAATAATCAAGAAAGAAAGAAAAAAATAGTTATGGTCATAAGTTATGATTTCTGAATATGATTTTTCTATGAATAATTCTACAGTATAAATCTTTAATAAAAGAAAGCCAAAAGAATTTATATACAAAAAATGATATACTTAGTGGTTAGCACTGTGGCTTCGCACCTCCAGGGGCAAGGGTTTGAATCCCACCTTTGGTTCAGTGTGTGTGAAGTTTGCATGTTTTCCTCTTGCTGCTGAGTTTTCTCTTAGTGCGCTGGTTTCCTCCCCTAGTTGGAACTTGTTTTCAGATCGCCTGCTGTGGATTGGCACCACATTCAGGGTGTACCCCGCCTTGTGCCCCAAGTCCAATGACATAGGCTCCATTCCTCTGACAATTTACGCAAATATATATATAAAACATTTGAATTTTTTCCATTAGAGCTGTACTGTATGTTACAAAATCATTCTCTCTTACTTACTAATTCACTATGCCTTATATTTTAAAACCTTTTATTCATTGTGGCAGGTGGTGTACTGTCATGGTTAGCACTGTGGCCTTGCACCTCAAGGAGCAATGATTCCTGCCTTCAGTCTGTGTGGGTGAACTTTTTATTCATTTTCGAAACACAGTCAGAATATAAAGAATATATATAGTTAATCTGAAGCTTTTTTTCCTCTCACAGTACATTTACTTTAAAATTCTCTACTTAAAATTGTATTTCTTTTCATAAGTCTTTTTTTTTATTTTCACCTTTTTAAATTATTATTTATTATTATTATTATTATAATTATTATTACTGCTGATTTATATTTGTGCTTTTAAATATAACCATATTGCTTAAAACATGAGACCCTAACAAGTTAACTTGATAACTTAGCTTTTGCAGTTAAGCTTTAGTGCATTGTGACTTTTAACACAGATGTGCCTCTTATTTCAGTCTTAACGATGATACACAGAATACATCATCGCATGTATATACTGTGTATATAGTGTGTGTTGTAAATTTTCATATGTTCATATGTAACGTTCAGGTATTAAGTTAAGTACAGTGTTAGTAGATACAAAATAGTAATATATACAAAATACTACTACTACTAACCTTTTTTTGGCTGCTACCGTCAAGCGGACACCACAACCTGGCACAGGATTTATGCCGGAAGCCCTTCCTGACATGACCCCCACATTTTTCTAACAAGGCCTGGTATCAGCACTGCATGCAGTGGCTGGGTAGTATGAAAATAATAAATTGTGTTTATTAAAAAAGTGTTTATCAGAATAAAAAACTACAGCAGTTTACATTAAGATTTACAATTTGATCATTGGTGTGAAATGATGTGAAACAGGTCAGTATGATCGTTTGTCCGGCTATGGTGCACTTATGTGGTCATTCTACTTTGCTATCAATACAGTAGAAAGAAAATTGTTCTGCTAGCGTGCTATCCATCATCATCACAGAAGTCACCAGGAAGCCAGCATCCAAATCCTGAAGTATTGCCAATACAGCCAATCAGAGCATGTCAAGCCCTTGGGCTACTGTGGAAAGACAGAGCAGAGGCTGGCTGCATGGCACTCAGAAAATGAAAATGTCTAAGCAGGCCACTGAGAAAATTATAGTGTGTCTAAGAGTAACATTAACATGTCTGAATAAATGGATAAGAAATAGGTAAAGAAAATTTTCATTATGTCCTGCTTTACAATGAAAACAGCTGTTTCACTAAAGATTTGAAGCTTTTAATGGAAGGAAATTAAGAGAAGGGAAGAAAGAAGAAGGGGGAGGCAGGAGGGCAGAATTACATGTTTCAGTGACACAAGAGGAGTAGGTGGATGCAGCTGCAGTGCAGCCTGTTGATCACTGAGTTTATGTGGTCAGCCAGTTACTTTTATTAAAACTGGATTAAGATCATCATGCCCTATATGGATGGTAAAGAAGAAATTCTTATTCATTTCCTCTACACCATCTTCCTGCCCAGTTCATGTCTCTTTTAAAAATGTAAATTTATTGCAATGTGGTGAGGAATTACTGTGCTGTCATGGTTCGTGTAACAGTTGGCAGTAAGTGAGACAAAAAATTACTTTTACTGTGACTCAGCACTCACTGTGCTGTCTATACAGTCAGCTCCATTATTATTAGGATCCTTAATGGGGGGCCTGGAGCCAATGCCAGGAGACTTAGGGCACGTGGCGGGGTACACCCGGGACAGGATGGCAATCCATTGCAGGGCACACACTCACACACTTATTCACACACTACTGTACGGGCAATCAACCTAATCTGTCTGTCTTTGTACTGTGGAAGGAAACTGGAGTAACCGGAGGAAACCCACCAAGCACAGGGAGATCATGGAAACTCTACAAATGCAAACCAGAGGCAGGAATCAAATACTGACCATGGAGGTGCAAGGTCACAGTGCTTAACACTCAACCACTGTGTCACCACAGGATGAAAAGAAGTTATGGAAAATATTATTGTGATTTATCAATTTAATCTCACACTAACAATATGGGAAAAATATATGGAATCAAATTTATTGTAAGAAAAAATTTAACCCTTTATAACAACTTTTATTTATTCATTTATTATTATTATTTTTTTTTGCATATTTTTTTTAAACTGCATATTTCATTTTACACTTTTCAAAACTGTATATTTCACAATACATATCTGCATTACATGGGATTTTCTTTGCAGTAGAGTCATGGCATATCTGGATGTCTCTGGATATCTACTTTTTAGCCTCCATCTCTCCATGCAAATCCTTGAAAAAAATAAAAGTGAATAAGCAGATATGCTGTATTCAAAATGTATCCATAAATTTTGTCAGCTTGTTATTCATGGCTTAGATGCTCTTAGTGCAAACCCATCCTTGCATTTTATAGCATACTGTGCATGAAATGTGGCAACAGAGACATGGGGCTTCTTACAGAGTAGATAGTTGGTTCAATTTGATAGATAGGGTACACCGACTGGTGACAGCATCCAGGGCTGTTGTGTCTTAAGGAAAATACAACTTGTGTTTTTATTGGAACTTAAGAGGTTGAGGGTGGAGAAACACTTACATGTGATGTATTGAAGCCTCTGGTAAAATGCTCCATCAAACTACACACTATTGTTCTAGCTCATTTGTCAAACTGAAAGCTGGGGGGTAATGCCGAACAAATGTGTGGAGGACAAAGAACCCAGCTGCCTTTGCATGTATTAGATGAGTTGTTAATTTCACAAAAAGTGATGTGCAGATTGCAAATAAATGATCTAATGACAGTCCACCTACTGTGTTTTTACAATTTTACAAACTTCCAGATTAAAACTAGAGAAAGAGAGCAAGAGAATAATTGTTAAGTAATAAGTAGCACACTGAAAATCAGTGAACACTGGTTAGTATGTAAAGGCAATTCTGGCTATTTTCAATTATGATCAATTAACCGGATTAACACTGGATTAGTATTTTATATGTGTCCCATTCAGAAAAACAATTACAATCTAGAAGCATTTAGGCATCTACAGATACTTAATATAATATAAGAAGCCTTAAGGAAAACTTTGTAGAATGTCAACATTATACGGTCAATACTACTGATTAAACTTGTTCTGCTTATGGAGTGAATGTGGTGCTCTAGCTTCAGTCTACCCTAGCATAATAATTTTAACAGTGCAGCAACTGTCAATTTCTTCTGGCTATCCTGGGTCTGGGTCATAGAGGCAGCAAAGCAAAGAAGCCCAGACCCCTTCTTAGTAACCCTTCCCACCTTACCAGGGAGACATCCAGGAGGATTTTTAACCAGATGCGCAAACCACCTTAACTGGCACCTTTTGATGCAGAGGAGCAGCAGTCCTACGTTGAGCTCCCCTTGAATGTCTAAGCTTGTCATATTATTTTTAAGTGTAGGCCCAGCAACACTGTGAAGAAAGCCCACATCCATTGCTGGTCACCAAGATCTCATTCTTTCAGGGTTTACCAAGAACTGCATGCCAATAGTTGAGGAATGGGACATAGATTGACTGGTAAATTGAGAGCTTTTACCCCCCTTTTCTTTTACCAGACTGGTACAATATCCACAAAACTGTTGTGTGTTGATCTCTTGATCCACTGTGCCTGAGATAATTAGACTGCTTTGTTTGAGGCCATATCTTATTTCCAAAATAAAGGGGACAACTTACCCTTTTACAGTTGAGAAACTTACAGTAGCCTCAGATTTAGAAGTGATGACTTTCATCCCAGCAGATTCATTCTCAGCTACACTCTTTCCCAGAGCAGGTTGGATGTCACTACTTGCTGAAGTCATCAGGACGACATCACCTGCAAACAACAAAGATGCCATACTGAAGTCACCAAATCAGACAACTTTGGGTCCTTTGCTGTACCTTAAAATTTTGTCCATGAAAACTGAGAACAGAATCAGTGTCTAAGAGCAGCCCAGGCACAGTGTGTATCATTGTGCAGTAGGGACAAGTCTGACCTGATGTATGCTTAAACACGGATCAAATGGGATAAAAGTCATCACTTCTGAATCTGAGGCTACTATAGGTTTCTAGGGGCCAGGGGTAGCTCAGTGATTAAGGCATTGGACTACGGTTCGGAAGATTCCATGTTCAAACCCCACAACCACCAAGTTGCCACTGTTGGGCTCTTGAGCAAGGCCCTTAACCCTCAACTGTTCAGATGTGTAATAAGATAAAAATGTAAGTCACTCTGGATAAGAGTGTCTGCCAAATGCCTAAATGTAAATGGACCATAATAACAAGCCTATCATGCCATACTCTTGAAGTACAGAATCATATAGTCTGGTTGAGTATACTACCATGAAACTCCCATGATTCTTTTGAGGATAAAGAGATGATTTATTGCTCCATGCATGTTAAGGTTATAGTCTACATTGCCCCTCCTGAATCCTTCCAGACCTTCCTTTTGAGTACCCTGGCATAGATTTTGCCAGAGAGGCTGAGGAGTGTGATTTTAGTAATGTTAGAACACAACAGGAATCACAGCTCCAGTTTGCTAATCCAAAGGCATTGTCTTTGACCTTTATGCAATGTTGAAAAGGTCTGTCAGCCAGGACGTCCCAAAAACATCAAGAGCCAAGAGAAACAAACCTTATCAACTCCAAGATCCCTGACATGGAGTTGTTTAATTACATCAGTGACCTCAGCCCCAGTAAGGGAAAAGCACTCTTCTAAGTCCTCAGTCCTCCAGCTTTACGTCCTCAATGAAAAGCATGTTGGTGAGACTCAGGAGGTCTTCAAAGTATACTTTCCACCTTCCCACTATGGCCTCATTGAGGTCAAGAGTTCTCCATCCAGGCTACAAGCAGTATGGGTAAGGCCCTGCTTCCCCTTCCTTAGTCACCTGAAGGTTTGCCAGAATCACTTTAAGGTGAGTGAAAGTAAATTTCCATGAACTCACTGAACTCCACCCACATCCAAGCTTTTGCTTCCGCAACTGCCATAGCCACCCTACGCTTACCCTGCTGGTATCTGTCAGCTGCTTAGTTTATATGTGGAGCGTGCATTTGTGCAGTACAGACAGAAGTGATTCATACAAGTAATGCAATCAATTTTTATGGAAAAAATAAACCACACACTTACTCTTTCTGATTAAGTATGCTCAGTTAGTGTTGTGACCAGACTGTAATTCAGTCTCCACACCCATAGTTTATATTTTTTTCAGCTAAAATTCTCTTCTCTCTTAGTTTTAACCCTGTTTCTTCACTTGCTACACAGCTATAAAAATTTGTTAAGTTCTTTGCTAAGCTAAAGATGCTAACTTAAAAGGTATAATTTAAAGGTCTTAGGATGTGTGTAGGATTTTAAATCCCTTAATTTTAAAGGAGACCTACTGTTATTTAATTTACTTTTCAATTAATGTGGAAATCTCCTACCTTTTTTTTTCCTTTAAACTTGTTTATCTATTCTTTCTCAACCTACACTTCAGATTTGTCCATTATTTGTGATGTTTACCATATTTTAAAGGGGAAAAAATGATTGTAAGACCCTCCTTTTGCTCAGGGCCCATTTTATTTTCTCCAAAACAGACACAACCAGGCTCGTGTTCTGCATTAGACACACCTTGTGTTCTCTATTAGACCTTTGTGAGAGTCACAAGATGTTGGTGCTTTAAGAGAGATAGAGAGAGACTGGCATTCCAAAAATTATGTATGTACTAATAATTTCACATCAGATTGCGACGGCAGGCTAAAAGCCAGGCCCATTTACATCAAACAACTCAGCACTCTAACACTGCAACAAGGGCACATACAGCCTACGGCACATTGGACAGCTTTCGTTAGTGCAGGGAAGGGGTGGGGAATGCTAACTCACCTGGCCTGGATGCTGATTATGGCTCTCCATTCCGCTGTCGCACACAGCCTTAAAAAAGGCTGTGAAACCCTAGATTGGTGTGTAGGTTCTTTTGGAATGAGCACTTATATGTGTCTCCTACAGTATGCCCGC
Organism: Clarias gariepinus; assembly: GCF_024256425.1. NCBI lineage: Eukaryota > Metazoa > Chordata > Actinopteri > Siluriformes > Clariidae > Clarias > Clarias gariepinus. Next base: position 21,582,691 of record NC_071103.1, on the reverse strand, counting down.
AGACATGGAGAACTCTGGAAAGACTTGAACTAGAAGGAAGCAGTGTACTGCACGCCTCTGATCATGCCCACTGCCTCCAAAGCGCCTCATGGTCACCTGCCTGTTTCACTCCGAACTACTACACTGGTTGAAAATGTTGGCATGCGGACCAGAACCGAGCCCACAATAAACCCCACTGGAAACAAGCATTAGGGAAACAAATATTTAACTAGGGCTGCAGGCGACTATGACCAAACAGGCCTTCTTTATCGTGGAGTCACAGATGTGCTTATGCTAAATCCTCGCAGGCAAGCCCAACTCGCGCTAACAAGGCTCACGCTGCATGATGACATCGACTGGGAGGCAGGAAGGCTGACCCTAATGCTGCTCACCGCTCAACTTTTACCTTTTTGATAAGAATGCTACTTCAAGTGATACTACTCAAAGCAGAAATCTTAGCACTCTGTGGCCATTCCAGCACACAAGCGGTACCAGAATGGCAAGTGTGCTTACGACCCACCCAGGGAGGCCAAACAGGGACCAGATCATCCCCCATGTGCTCTTTGTGATGCCACCACAGGTTTCACCCCCTTCAAGCTGCTTTTCAGTTGGAGGCCCTGCAGTCTGCTTTATATGGCAAAAGAAGAGGAGCAGCCATTACTGTTTTGGTCAGTGATTAAGTATGTAAACGACTTACAGAACAATATTAACTGTGTGCTTTCAATTGTAAGACAGCATATGAAAAAGACCCAGGCCGAAGAGAGTAGAGCCCATGACCGGCCCTCACAGCCCTGAGAGTTCTGCTCTGGCAACTTTGTACAGTACTTACATCTCGTGCTCCCCAGCACCACCTATAAGTTTCTGGCCCACTGGCAAGCACCCTTCATCATCATGAAACGCGTGGGTCTAGTGAACTACAGGAAGGCTGCAACAGCTGGGTAAATGAAAAACCACTGAGCTTTACCATGTAAATCTCTTAAAAAGGTGAATTAAACCACGCTCGCCTCTCATCCCTTGCATCTCTTTTATCTGCAGAGCAGGACTGTGAACTGGTGCAGTGCAGAGATTTGTGAAAGAGCCGAATGAGCTTGTGGATAAGTTCAATGTTCTCCACCAAACCAAGGTTCACACACTTAGTACGTCATGACATTAAAACGCCACCCAGCGAAAACGCCAGACACCGCCCGTACCGAGCCCCCTGGAAGCCTGCTGTCGTGCCATTAAAGCTGAACTAGGATGATTCTGTAGATCCACTGAGACTTTAGATAGTGTGTCTGAGTATGCATATTATTGAGATGACACTGCTGTGTGCACTTTTGTAAATAAAGGCGCTGCATGTTTGTGGAGCTTGGTGTTTCTCTCCGCCTTGTCAAACTGCTACAAGACAAAGAGAAACCATTCAGAAATAAATTAGCTAAATTTCTAATGCTTGAATGGCTCAATTCCTGCTGTCTCGGACATCAAATTCATACTCTGTAGCTGTCAGTGTTACTATTTTACTATTGGCAGTAACTATTTTAAAGTCACTATATGTTAAGCTATATTGTTATATTTAGGCACTCTATGATGCTAATGCAGCTTGTATTACATGCCAAAGTAGTATATCTTTAGGATAGTAATTTGAGAAAAGTCAGAATGGCTAATCATTGCGAAAAACAGTTTCATCAGAGTATTGTTAAGTAATATAAAGGGTAAAATAGAATATCAGGGTAAATCTCTTGACCAGTCCATTTTTCAAAAGATACTGTGGGTTAAAGTTTGGCTACTATGCTACTTTTGTTGTGGATATGAATGGATTAGCCATCTTAAATCTAATAAGGTTTGATGACATTAAAGTTATAATAGGTACATTATACGATAGATTGCCCTCACAACATCAAAGACTTGGTAATGTCAGGAATGAACTCACAAGTGTGTAGGCGTCACAATGCATGCAGTCGCTCGAGTACTATTTATTTCCTGCATGTAATGTTTTCCATTAGGACACCTGTGTGCCAGAGAGAATGCGTTGGGAGTTGCTGTTCTTCACTGCCATATATTTATGTGGATTATCGCCGTTTGAAACAGGTGCCTTAGATAACTTAGGCCTGACATGAATATAAAACCTTTATTCGTTATGTTCCCCTTCATCATACTGTATTGTGTCCCTGTAATCATTTTAAAAACTGTACTGAGTATAGCTTGTATAGTGAATAGTTGTTTGTTGTAGTGTGAATTCTACAAAATCTGTAAGCTTTGCATTTACTGTATGGTCCATTCATAAAAGCCATAATTCTGCAGGACATTTTCTTCTGGGTCTGAGTCTGGCTCAAACATATAAGGTTAAACTATTTTCCTAGTGACTCTAGCTCTTTTGTAACAGAAGCAGCAGAGGAAAAGGTCATAGACGTCATAGTTGCTTTAGCAAAGAACCATGATGTGGCCTGACTTGGCAGTAGTGTGGTGTAACTTGGCAGTAGCTCATTTACATAGACTGTGAAATAGTGAAGTTAACCCAGGAAGTGAGAGAAATAGCTTAAATGATAATGAAAAAATAAAAGAAGAGAATGTTTGATCGAATAATTATCAAGTGAGTCTTAAATGTAACATCCATAAGATGGAGCATTAGATTTTAGTCCCAGTTATATCATATATCAAAAGAGGGCAATTGAGTAAAGGAAAATGCCTCCAGTAGCATGATGTACATTCAGTCTTCCTTACTGTAGCCCACCATGTGTCACGTTTATCTTCTTCACAGTTACCTATCACATGTCTAATTCATTTCACTTACTCTTAAGTATTATACTTACCGAGCATTTAGAACACTATACTGATAGTAAGTAGTGCCTTGCTTTGGTATCAAAAAGTTTTCATGGCAAGCTTCCACAAGATGGTGAAAACATTCTTTGAAATAGTGGTCCATGTTAACATGGTTGCATCACGCAATCATGGAAGCTTTTCAGGTGTGTTTTCATGCAACAAATCTCACGTTATACCACATTTCAAAGGTGTTTTATTACATCTGTTTTTCTGTTCTGTTTAATTTCATAAATGGAATAGGTGTACAGGTATTCATAACAAAGTGCTTGTTGAGTGTATGTGTCATGTTTATTGCATTTACCCTTTTTACATAACCTATACGTACACCATTTTCATCTCATTTCCAATTACACCCTCTGTGTCATAATAATTTTCCTTACTATAGTGGAGGCCTAAGCACTTTATAATACAATTCATTTTACAATGCTGTACATTAAGGTATATAACTTTCCCCCCCCTGATTTATGTTTTGTCTAAATAATTATCTCAGGAGTGGACAGCAGACATTAAGGCAAGCTTTTAACATAGTTAAACCTGAGAGAGAGAGAGAGAGAGAGAGAGAGAGAGACTTTCTCCCTCATGGTTGGTTGTTAAAACCAGCTGATCAAATAGGATCAGGATCAGTTCCACATTTTCAGCGTGAATGTCTGCTCCAGAGCACTATAAGTCTGCTCCAGCCAACTGTTTCCACCACAGGCTGAGTAATAAACATGCTCTTACACAATATTGATGGCCACCATCCTTGTATCCCACCTGCTGCACTATTGACTACTGCTGAGCTAATAATGAGTGACTAAGAAAGGAGGTCTAAAACACCAGGCCTCTAAGATTGATTCTCAAACAAAAGGAAACAGGTATAAGCTGCAAGTCCATATATGTATCTACTTTACATCCTGGGTCATTTTTACTTAGGTGCAATAAATATTTAGGGCAAGGGCCCTTCCTGCAACAAAAGCTCTGACAGGCATATATTGTACGTGTGTGTGTTAAAACAGCAGCAAGGTCTGTGGATTTATAAACCAAGAGTTAGGATATGTTCAACCTAACAAAATACTAAAATCAGCGTTTTCTATCATGTGCAAGAGATGTAAAATAATTTAATAAAGTTTGGGCCAACACTGAAGGTTAAAATATTTAAACAAGGAGCTGTACTGTATTGTTTAGGACTTAATAGTTAAACAGGCTTTAGACATAAAATTTGCTGAAACGCTCATCGTGGACGAACATTTTACATTTAAACGCGCAATTAACCATCACCGGTTGGAGGTTCTGGTAATACGATTTTTTTTCACCTCATAACTTTGACCTTCAACTGGCATTTTAAAAAGTTTAAAGACAAAATTGTGAGTCTAACAGGGTCTTTCAAGCACTTTGACTTTTTGGTATCACAAAATGTGCAACAATTTATTTTAATTTTAATTTGTTTATCCACATTATCATTGAAGCAATCCTTATCTTTAAGCAAAGGAACATAGCTGCAGTCCTTGATCTACTGTTAACCTTATAATATTAAGCATTTGATGTAAAGTCCAACACTCAGATAAGTAATGAGTGAGTGCAAATTGCACCATGGGATGCATCTGCTTTGGTACATATTTGGTCATGTGCAAATATTGAATTCCCTGGTGCTAGTTGATGTCCTGTGTCTTTGACTGCAAAGATTTAGCATCATAATGCCTGTTCTGGAAAAATGGACTGCAGTGTTGTATTTTAATAGCATGCATACAGTGTGTAGCAAAGGACTGCAGACAGAGTAATTGCATAGTTTATTGCGTCTCCTGCTGTAAGTACAAGATCTCATTAAGATCATTAAGTACTTGATAATCAGCTGGTCAGGCAGATTAAGTGTGAATTCTTAAGGCAGTAAAACCCAGACCCTGGAACTGAGGATCAGTGTTAACTGTTTTAAAAAATAATATGGAAAGATATTAGCTTGAAAGATAGCAGATCAGCCATGGCATGCAGCCCCTGTCACAGATCATGGCTTAACATTGGAAGCTCACCTTTCAGCCATTTGGGAGCTTTATGGATAAATTTTAATTTTATATATATATAAGGAAAGAGATCCCAGAAAAGCAGAATGCACAAAGCTTGCCAATCCTTTGATGAACACTTCTTATTTAGCATTTTTAACTTGTTAAGGACTAACACATAATCCCCCAAAACTGTAGCTCGTCAATAATCTCACAAACCACTGATCGCATCTTTGTGAGTAAAAGGGCTGCATTAGCTGCATGTTTGAACTTTTCCCCAACATTATATCACATACGTACATCCCCAATAGTAATCATGATAGTTTTGTCAATACACTGCCATAGACAGGGGCGTTCGGGTCAAACTGGTACTTGTGATAAAATTGCTTGCAAATGAATTGGTATTAACAAAACACTTCTGGCACAGTAAGGTAATAAGACTCTTAGCCACAGTAAAACATTTGAATGGTGCAAATGTTTTAAAGAATGCTGTATGTCTGTGAATGACTATCCCTGCTGAGGTGGCTTAGAGACCATTGCAGTTGTTTCTGTGAATATTTAGTAAGTGTAACCATCTCAATGAAATAATGGACAACCTCATACTGCCCACTACACCACTTGCACATTACAGGAACTCGGCTGGGAGTCCTAACCTCGCTCCAGGCAATTTTCACCTAATTGGGTCATTAAAGGATTTCCTGGAAGGCGGGAATTTCAGACTGGAAGCAGGCAGTCTGGTCATGGCTCTGGCATACTGAAAAAAACTTTTTCCCTTGGTTTTATCTAAGCATTTTTAAGTGCATTAGTGTAGGAACGGATGTAGAGAAATAAATGTAGTTTTTACTTATAACTTTGATCTATTATTCTGTACAATTAAAAGTCACAGTTTGACTTAAATGCACCTCATACATTCACTCATTCACTCATCATCTATACCACCCATTAACACTAATTCAAGCTTTATTCAATTAAAGGCATATAAACATTACAGAATGATGGAAAACACAATAACATGCCACAGGGGCAGAGGAAGAACAAGAGAATTCATTACTGGGAGGAAGACAAATGCAAATTAATATTTACGTACTTGTGTAGCTGTCCTTTCTGCTCTTCATCTTGCTTGAGCACCTCCTCTGCTGGCCTGCACATCAGCCACTTCTTTCCTGACCCACTCACAATCTGGCACCGCAAATGTGTTGCTTGTTTCTGTTGCTGGCTCTGACGAACATTCATAGTCAACATTCACAGTCATAAAAAGAGACCTGGATTGCTTGTTTTTAGGATGAAGGGCAAGAACGCAACACAACAAGCACCATCTGTGTTTTCGACGTGAATCATTCTCAAAACTTCAGACCATACTTTTGAACGGCAAGCATCGGAAATCTAGTCAGAAAAATCTATTTGTTCATCAAAGGACCATTAATTTAAAAGGCATATTAAAGAGAAATAACATCAGAAGCAGGCTTTAAACCATTTGACCCTGATTTAAACAAGATCTGATCTTTTTAAAAGCTTTGCGAGTTGTCCTAGCATCGTAATTCCCTAGTAGGGACGATATCATTTATTTATTTTCAGTAACCACTTCGCTCAGGATCATGCTGGGTATGAAGCTAGACAGAAATACATCTAAATAGCACACCATCGCCAGTCCACCTAAGGAAAAACCCGGATAACCTGGATAATATAGAAGAAACCCATATGGGTGTGAGGACATATTAGGACCAAAACCAGGACCTATGATGTGGCAGTCCTACTGTATCTGTCATGCCAATCATGTTACCCTTGGAACGAACACAGTTCAATAAATGATTTCAAGATAATTTCTTGTCTTCTTTTTAAACTGCTGTGTTGTACAGTCTTGTGCTATAGTGGTATGTTTAGAAACAATGCTTCAGTGGCGCAGTGGTAAAGTGCTCACCCTATCATCCTGAGATCGCTGGTTCGATTCACGGTGATTATGTAACCTCTCACAGCCAGAGGTCTAGAGAGAGCTGATTGGCTGAGCTCTCTTAGAAGGGAGGGATGAGAGGTACTAGTGCTCCCACATTAATACGAAAGGAGCGGATAGCATTGTCCTTAAAGTGTGTTACGCCGTCCCAAACGGTGCGTGATAGCAGTTCCAAAAGATGCGGTTGGCTGGCGTCACATTGTTTGAAGGAAATACATGATAGTCTTCGGCCCTCTCAACTGAGTGGTAGTAGTAGCTTTAATGTGAGAGACCGCTAGTGACGGGGGGGGGGGGAATTATACATGACTAAATTAGGGAAAAAATCGGGGAAAAAAAAAAAAAAAAAAGGAAACAATGTTTTAAGGTGTAAAATGTGTGATAGGAACCAGGGAGCCATTTCTTAAATGTGTTATTGAAGAGAGAATTAATGACAATATAACCCTCTACATTGAGAGTCCCCCTGTAAAGCACTAAAAGAATTGTACAACTACTCTACATATTTAGCTAACTACTGTACACTCCCTGTTCGGGAATCGTAAAGTAAATCACAGATGAGAAATCGAAAAAGTAGACAGGAAAGATTCAAAATCACTTTTACCGCTTCAGCAGTTATTTCAGCGGTGAAAATATGAATTAATCCCAGGAAAAAATTATCAGTTTGGATTTTATAATTAATATGTATTGGTGCAGGTGTTTGTTTACATTGGGCAAGGAGCTTATTAGTAGCTTATTTAAAAGTGGAGTATTAAATCCGACACATGATTTCACTTATGGTGCAGGTGAAACTTTAGGCAGATATGTAAGTACAAGAAAAGTTTAATTAAATCCTGTCCATACACAGTGTAAACAATGCAGTTGTGCAGATTTCCAATAAAGGTTTGCATTACTGTCCTACTGTAATAGCTTTTGCGAATTTTATCTACTTGTGAACTTCTGTGCATCATCCAAATACTCACTAGCACTTTCTGTAATGAATTAGAGAGGCATCTCTGTGCGCCTCACTGGAAATCCATCTGTCTTTTAGACTCAGATTAGTCTGCATATCTCAGTGGTTTCTTAACCTCTTTAGTTCAGCAAATTTGCTCTGATTCCCCCAGCAGTAGTACATGGCATAACCGTGGTAGATAGAAAGACTGCATTTTAGCATGTGTCATTTTGATTAGAATGAGCATTTTGGCTCTGTATCAGCCTGCCTTCCTCCTTCTTTTACAGCTTTTGTCGCAACTGTATTGCATCTCCAGCACTAAAGGAGATCCAAGAAAAAACAGGTAGGATGCGTACGACAGTGGTGACCTGTTTACTTATCATCACACAGTCTAAATTTATAATACAGCACACATGGTCTGTTAATAATAATAATAATAATAATAATAATAATAATAATAATAATAATAATAATAGTACTTGTAATTTATTTTTAATTTAATAATCTTTTTAATTATAATTTCTCCCAGTTTAGTCATTTTACAAGTGAAGCCGTCATTCAAACTGCTGCCCATGCTACAGTACAGTACATCACAGGGCAGTGGAATACATATAGAAGAAAGTGCTAGCGGGCATCTTATATATGCATGAGTTTATAGACCCTTACAAAATGTTAATAACTCTCTGACTGACATAAGTGATAAGACATGTGTTCTGATGATAAGGTGAAGCAGCAATGTTGTTTATATTTTAAGTAGCCTGTGAATAAGTATTCAGTATAGAATGAAAACTGACAGAGCAAATATTGTGTATAGTATTTTTTTTTTACATGTAGTGAACATCAAGAACCAAAACTACTGTACAAACCAAGTTGTGGAAAAAGCATCAGTTTCTTTATTCTGCTGTTTACTTTATCCCCTTCCATCCTTAAAAAACATCACAACCAAATATGGGGTGATAGTGTGTTTCTAGGCCACAATAATAATAAGAGAGTGGGAGGTGGCAAGCATACTCCATTCTGTGCTCAGTGTGTGGGAATGTGGGAACGGGGGCCTGTTAGATCCTCACAAAAATACACCCCCTACTGCTCAGTGTCCTCTTCCTGCTAAGAGACTCACTCCAGCATAGAGAAGTGAATATACTGTAATACTCAGAGTGAGTGTAGGAGTGGTCAGTCTTTGCATGGGGTACAGGAATCGGCATCCTCCCTAAATTCACATTCTGTAATTAGCAGAGGTCATTGAACATTATTCCTTGCTTCACACCTTCACGTGTGTGTGTGTGTGTGTGCGTGTGTGTGTGTGTGTGTGTGTGTGTGTGTGTGTGTGTGTGTGAGTGTGTGTGAGTGTGTGTGTGTGTGTGTGTGTGTTTACATAACCTAAAACAAAAGAAAATCAGGTAAGCACAAAGAACATACCTTTATTGGTATCATACCTTTATATCTATTACATCAGTATAAGAGCTACCGAAGCAAATTGTCGTTAAATTATTTGTAAATAAAACATAAAAGGTATATAAAAATATATGGTCTTTAAAAATCAATCAATTAATCAACAAGAATGATTATTCCTATCAGAAAGAGTATTTTTTTTTTATAAATATTTTTGATTTCCAGGGACAAATACAGATATATAAAGACCTACATGAAACCAGAAACTGTTTCAAATTAAGAGGGCATTTAAAATAAACTTGCCTTCTAAATTTAGGCTACAAAAATATAATAATTTATTATTTCATAAAACATGAAATAATGGTGATTCCTTTACAGACATCTAAAAAATCATCTAAAGCATAGAGAATTCTGTAAAACATTAAGGGGCCTAAGATGGTCAATGTTGTCATCACATATCATTTATCAGTCATCATTATGTCAGCCCAAAGTCACAGCAAAGTGTTAATTTCCCATCACAGCATGATTCATTTGAGGATTACCTTGTATTCTGCATAATGCTTATTTATCTCATCTACAAAGGGTTTATGTCTGATATGTGATCCTGAAAGCAACCTGACTCACTGGAGCAAAGATATGAAATGTCTGACCTCATCAACTTATTGTAACTGATCTGATGCTTTTCTGACCATGACTCAATAATGGCAGGACTTCAGGTTTCAATGTTTTACAATACCCAATGCACCTAAATGGCTAAGATGCATAAAGGTAATGACATCAGCAGAGAATCTGGATGACATCACACAAGTCTTCCTCCACAAGCATGGTCAGGGAGTAAAGTGCTTTTCCATTTTGCTCCTGTGAATTTTTTATTTACACTCAATAAAGATGATTTGTCAGTTTTATCTTTACTCACTTATCGTACTCACCTGTCCAAGGTGCTTTGAGCCCTACTGTATGTCTCCTGCTATAGCCTTCAGCAGAGTAAGGGCACGTGGCAGAATACACCTTGGACAGGGTGCCAATCCATCAAAAGGCACACACACATATACACAGTCACACTCTTATTTACACAATACAGGCAATTTTGGAACACCAATTAGCTTAATTTGCATGTCCTTGGACTGTGGGAGGAAATCAAAGTAGCAAGAGGAAAGCCACCAAGTTCTAGGAGAACATGGAGACTCCATTTACACAATCCCGAGGCCAGAATTTAACTCGGACCCTGGAGGTGCAAGGCAACAGTGCTAACCACAAAGCTGCTGTGGCACCAGTATAATCTTTATTGGTTACAATCAGTTCCAGATTTTTGCATATAATAATAATAATAATAATAATAATAATAATAATCAAGAAAGGTGAACAAAACACATTCTTACATACTTATAGTATATTACCTCATTTTTATTAGTTTAGACTAATAGTATTCTTACTCTATGACCTAATAAACCAGTATCAGGATGTAATTACTAATAGACGTCACCGCACTTATGTAACTCCGGTAAAAGGACATCTGCCAAATGCCATACATAAATGTGTGTAAAAACAAACAGAAGCAGCTGGTTTTATATATTAATGCAGCTGAAATTCTTAAGTGGCATAAGTGTAAATATAAAGAGAACTTGTGAGAAGATTTATAGGACTATCCACCACCTCTGTGTTCTATTTTCATGGATGGATGGATGGATGGATGGATATGCACAATATTTACAAAAAAAAAGGGAATTCCTGACAAAAGCCTTTATTAACTATAAAGCAATAAACATTTAATGTGTTGATGCACAAGAAGGGATGGGTCACTGACAGATTCTATAAAGCTGATGAGACAGGTCTTTGATGTTTTTGTTCATTCTGTAAAGGCTCCTTTAAAAGAAAAGTAGTCTCCAGATGAACATGAACAATGTTTTAAATATCATTCCAGCCACTGTTTTATTAGAGGAATGATAAGTAATCATCAAAAGGATTCTCTCTGTCTTGGCCATGGGCGGGAGAGAGAGAGAGAGAGAGAGTACTGTATTGATCTCTGAGCAAACAAGACACACATAATTACAACAATGGAACAAATAAAACCCTATAACATCTTGCAGCAATAAACCAATACTAATCATGCAGGGGCAGACACTTAAATAAATCAGTGTAAAAATGTACAATGTTAAGAAATATAAAAATTGTGGAATATACATACCCATTTTTCTAATGGGTTGTATGAGTCTAATTTTGAGTTGTTAGTTTGATGGACTTCCTATACTGTACTGTTCTTTACTGCACTGTGGTTGTTTCAAATGGTAAACTGAAAATGGTGTAGTGTTTGAATAAACTGTTATGGAGGAAATGACCTATATGCATTCCTCTGGACCATAATCCTTCATTCCATGAAGTACTGGAGCTGTCCCCTCCATCTATGGGAATTTAGGACAGCTTTTATGGCATAGGGTAGAGATCCATCTATCATGAAAACAGGTATCCCCAAGAAGAATGAGCAATGCAGGGGTCCTGAAAGAACAGGTCTATGGAAAGAGACATGGGAAGAAGATGGCACAAAGTACATTTAGTACAACAGCAATCAATACATCATATTTATTCTGTCATTAATGTGACAGAATCTTCAAGGTTGGAAGAGGGACAGTGTTCCATATGCAGGTATTTGGCAAACTGCTACAGTCTCCCTGCGTGCTTGTGTTCCAGAGCGTTTCTACTGTGGTGATCAGTTTGTAATTACTGTCATTTTATTGCCCTCTCCAGCGTAACATGAATAGACTCACATAACAGAAGCTCTTAGCAACATGCCCATGGGTGGCTGGAAAGTAGGGTAGCACTGGAATGTGCTGATGCCTGCTAAGAAATTAAATGAAATTCCTTGTATATTTGGCCCTGGGAGGAACCTACACTGATCCAACTAGCAGTCTCCACAATTCCCATGGAGATACCACCTGACATTTTGGTTCAATACCTCCACCTGCCAGTTGGACTTTGGGTCACTGCCAGATGTCAGGCTGATGTTAACACCAAGGCTTTCCATGAATGACACCCCAACTTTCAATGTAAACTAAGACCTGTTAACCGACCCTGCAATAAGAAACAATATATGCTTTTTGGGAAATTATCAGACAACAATATATTTTCTAGTGCAGGGATTCTTAGGTCTTATATGCAGGGGGAGGATCTAGATGAGTAATGAGCCACAAGCAGACATGATGATGGAACTCTCTGATTTAGTAATATAATGCGCTAAAAGTTATACAGTACCTCATTATTCTGGTGTATTAATAGTGTTTATAGTCTTCTTTAAGTCTTAGCTCGAGCACATACAGAACAGGATAATGATATTTTAATAATAAGTTTGATTAGGCCCATTCAATGGTACAATGATCTCTAGCCAATCCTTCATGTCCTGATGCAATGCGTGAATTAACTCATGTGATTATTACAGCTTACAGTATTATAGCTTATATATGATAGCTTATTACAGTATGACACCTTCTAAGTAGGTTTGTTACTCTTTGCCCTTGGTTGCTTGCTGGTGCTTCAGAGACCTCCTGGTTATGTTTTTTGCTAGAGCAGCCTTGCAAGTAGGACATCAATAATGTGTACTAGACATCAATGATGGGGAGTGGTGATAGGTCCGGAGTGTCATGAATTGGACAGCACATCTGCTTTTACGATTTTGGCTCAAGATTTGGCGAGCATAGGAATGATTTTGTTTTGTTTTTTGTGAGAAGACAATCTTTGGACCTTCTTGATGTACTCCATATTTCTGCGGAGCAGGGCTGGATAACATCAATGGAAAACACCAAATACCACCCGTGTTGCTATATCTTAAGCATCAGATAAATGACAATAAATTACTGTACAGGTTGCTTACAGCAGAGGAGGATATAACCACAGACTATATCTACTACAGACTACTTCATGAAATTACTGAAACAGATTTATTACTGAAATATCCTGGTGTCCTGCTTCTGGTAGAAGTTCTTGTCACATGGAGGCTTCTGGCTGCTACTGAGGATGCTTGTGATGTGTGTGGTGACTAAGGATGGTAAACTCGACTGATGCAGGCTGTGTTTCTGTGATGGCTTGTAAATGCAGTCACTAAATAGTTTAGAACTGAAATGACCATCAACAATTTAGTTTCTTACTGTATGTTAACTTAAACACCTTTCCCATTATATTAAACCTTCAGTCTTATGGCAAATGTTATAGCAGGGATTGATTTATTGTCATACTCTCTGATATCACTCAAACAAGAAATTTCCTTTTAAATTTCTTAAATTGCCATCTCATGAAGTTTTTCTTTGCTGATTTAATATTCAATATAAAACTTTTCCTTGATTATTATTTTTATTTATATCCATACTTCTTTTTCTGTAAATATGCTTTTTGAAAATGTCCTATTGTTAAAAGTGCTATACAAATTAAATTGAATTCAATTCAATATTCAGTATAAATAGATGGATGGATGTGTTTTATTGATTTGCAATGAAAATTTTATGTAGTGGTGATAGAGGAAGTGGGACTAAATTTCTCTCCTGAGAAACTGAAGGAATTGAATTTTCTGTCACTACACAATAAAGAAAATTAGAAAAGTGAGGGTATTGCAAAAAATTGAGAGCCATCGCATACTTAATGTATGCAGTTAATCTTCCTCCTTTAATGTATTATCTATTTAAGCCACAAAATGTCTTATTACTGCTTATTAGCAATTTCTACTGAAATGCTTTTTGAACCATTTCAAAATAATAATCCCGAATGAAAATATCTGGCTTGAGCTGCTTATTCCCAAATTTGAGATTAATGTTTGTGACAACATAATTTGTCCGTGGCACAATTTCACACTTTCCTCCTCAATGTTTTATGAAGTGTCATCTCAATTTAATCAGATTCTATCATTTTGAATCTCCAACAGTTGCAGTCTTTAGGAGAGTTTTTAATCACAACATTACACAGAAGGAAATCATGTTGGTTAACTTTGAACAGTATCAGTCATGCTGGTCACTGGCAAGTTAATATGCTCTCGTTGAGTTTCATGGACATATGAAAGAAATGGGTAGCTGAACTCACTCTCACTCACTCATCTTCTATACCACTTTATCCCGTATTTAGGGTCACGGGTACCTGGAGCCTATCCCAGGAGGCATAGGGCACAAGGCAGGGTACACCCTGGACAGGGTGCCAATCCATCGAAGGCACACACACCACGGGCAATTTTGAAAACGCCAATTAGCCTAACCTGCATATCTTTGGACTATGGGAGGAAACCCACCAAGCACGGGGAGAACATGCAAACTCCATGCACACAGAGACGGGAATCAAGCCTGGCCGGGAATCGAACCTGGACCCTGGAGGTGCATGGCGACAGTGCTGACCACTACACCATCATGCTGCCAGGAGCTGAACTGCAAATGCTAATTTCATTACTCTAACACACACACTCTACCTATGCAACTAAATAAATTATTGAGTGTCGCTGGACTGCTGTAGTTGACGACACTGTCCCTTTTGACCAGTGCGTACTGCCAATAGTGTCATCAAGGCATGAAACTGATATTCTTAATGCACATGTTGCCGCAGAGCTCATAAATCAGACAGTAATACGGAGCAGGGAATCCTTGCCAACTTCATTTGCAAAGTGCGGGTGATAAAAGCAATTTTTTTTTTTTTGCATACAAAGGTGCAAGAAGGAGCCAGCAACAGCAGTCTCCAATCATTCAAACACACACACGCCTGTCTCCTCTCTCCCTCTTAGAAGATCCCTCTCTCTCTTATTGATCATGCACTTTGGGAATGACTCAGCAGCACATAATGCTAGAATATGTCCATTTGCTTTAAATTCACACTGACAGCAATGATTTATTATTATTATTATTATTATTATTAGTAGTAGTAGTAGTAGTAGCAGCAGCAGTAGTAGTAGTAGTACACATTATTGATGGTGTACTGTGTTCGTGTATAATAAGATGATCGTGAAATAATGCCAACCACACTGAAAAACTGACTTTGAAGCCAAATGATCTGCCTATGTTGCATTTATGGTTTACCTAAGCCCCTTTTTGAAGTATTATTCTGTATGCCTGCCCCTGGGTTGCATGGCACAATAGTGACTGTAGGAACATTCAAAGCAACTGTAGGAACCAAGTACCATTATACATTCTCTAAAATCAATCCTGTCAACCTGTGTTAAAAGGCCTGGTCTAAGAATGTTATCCAATAATGTCAGATATAAATTAACACCGGAATGTTTGAAGATAGACATGTGCAGATTGCTTAAAATGTCACATTTTTAACCATGTCTTCATTTTAATTTTCTAAACCTTTTCAAACAAGCAAGTGCATATCTATTAAAGTTCAGTACTGTTTGTTAGCTTCTTTGTTTTGTTTCTGTCATTGGGTGTGAATACATGAACCCAATATTGCATTAATAATGGTAATATTAGCCTAATTGGAATAAAAATGCATCATATAACCACTTAATATAAAAAAGTTTAACCCGGTCCGAAATATTTTTTTATTCAGAATGAGAGGGGTGGTGTAAAACTTTGATTATTTGTTTAGTGGATAAATACTAGCCATGTTAACACTTGATCCAAATATTTCTCTCTTACTGAATCAAAATGTATACTTTTTGTTGTGGCTGACAATTTGTTTCTTGGAGGGAATTTTTGCTTTAAATTCTGATCAATAAACTCATAAATCCAACTTTCATCCATTGGGTCTTTGGCTGTGGAAGAGATACTAATTAGCTTGCTACTTCATATCCATACATTAAAGATATACTGAATACTTGTAATCAATCATGAAACACAAGGTGGGATTTATCAGTTAATATGGGAAGCCTATCCTAATCTCAAAGTTATATTCTGATTAATGGCGTTGTGCAAATAAACACATCCAATCCGTGACCATGTAAACACTAATGTTGCAGTATCTAATTGGAAAAATTTTAATCAGTTTAAAAAATATACAGTGGTGTGAAAAACTATTTGCCCCCTTTCTGATTTCTTATTCTTTTGCATGTTTGTCACACTTAAATGTTTCTGCTCATTAAAATCTCATTAACTATTAGTCAAGGATAACATAATTGAACACAAAATGCAGTTTTTAAATGAAGGTTTACGTTATTAAGGGAGAAAAAAAACTCCAAATCTACATGGCCCTGTGTGAAAAAGTGATTGCCCCCCTTGTTAAAAAATAACTTAACTGTGGTTTATCACACCTGAGTTAAATTTCTGTAGTCACCCGCAGGCCTGATTACTGCCACACCTGTTTCAATCAAGAAATCACTTACTGTAAATAGGAGCTACCTGACACAGAGAAGTAGACCAAAAGCACCTCAAAAGCTAGACATCATGCCAAGATCCAAAGAAATTCAGGAACAAATGAGAACAAAAGTAATTGAGATCTATCAGTCTGGTAAAGGTTATAAAGCCATTTCTAAAGCTTTGGGACTCCAGCGAACCACAGTGAGAGCCATTATCCACAAATGGCAAAAACATGGAACAGTGGTGAACCTTCCCAGGAGTGGCCTGATTAGTGACCAAAATTACCCCAAGAGCGCAGAGACAACTCATCCGAGAGGCCACAAAAGACCCCAGGACTACATCTAAAGAACTGCAGGCCTCACTTGCCTCAATTAAGGTCAGTGTTCACGACTCCACCATAAGAAAGAGACTGGGCAAAAACGGCCTGCATGGCAGATTTTCAAGGCGCAAACCACTTTTAAGCAAAAAGAACATTAAAGCTCGTCTCAATTTTGCTAAAAAAACATCTCAATGATTGCCAAGACTTTTGGGAAAATACCTTGTGGACCAATGAGACAAAGGTCGAACTTTTTGGAAGGTGCGTGTCCCGTTACATCTGGCGTAAAAGTAACACAGCATTTCAGAAAAAGAACATCATACCAACAGTAAAATATGGTGGCGGTAGTGTGATGGTTTGGGGTTGTTTTGCTGCTTCAGGACCTGGAAGGCTTGCTGCAAAGATGAGTGGGCCAAAATTCCTCCAGAGCGCTGTAAAAGACTCGTTGCAAGTTATCGCAAACGCTTGATTGCAGTTATTGCTGCTAAGGGTGGCCCAACCAGTTATTAGGTTCAGGGGGCAATTACTTTTTCACACAGGGCCATGTAGGTTTGGATTTTTTTATCCCTAAATAATAAAAACCATCATTTAAAAACTGCATTTTGTGTTTACTTGTGTTATCTTTGACTAATAGTTAAATGTGTTTGATGATCAGAAACATTTTGTGTGACAAACATGCAAAAGAATAAGAAACCAGGAAGGGGGCAAATAGTTTTTCACACCACTGTATTAGTGTACTGTAGCTGTTGTTGTCTATTTAAGAAAAAAGGTGAGAACATATGTTGTCCACAAGACCCATGTTACTGCATTTTCATTATCGAATCACCAGTGGTTATTTACATCTAGCTCCTGCATATGTATTTATTTATTTTAATTATTTAGTGGTCATTGGCTTAGAGAAGCTTTGGGAAACATGGATTTAGTAATGCATTTAGTCATACCTTTCTACTTGTGATGACAAAAGAAATTAACTCAGTGAATAAGAAAGTTGCTTAGAATGTTGATTTTTTCAATTAGTGGTCTTTCTCTTGCATTTAACATCATCTGATTTTTTTTATTTAGCTCACTCTGCCTTCCTTAAAAAGATTTTTGGGTAATGGTAATACAGTATTTGTAATGTAATGTATCATTTGTAACTGTAGTTTTGTAATTTGTCACTAATGAAAAATGTTTGTGTGTGTGTGTGTGTGTGTGTGTGGTGGGAGGGGGGTGTATTTGTGCTCTGGATTGAATTAAATAATGGGCATATGTGTGAGTTTGGGGTTTGGGAGTACAGCCAGTGCTGATGTAGGAGAGACAGTGACATCTCAGCTCAGTACCCAGGAGTCCTCTCCAGCGCACACGAACCAGCAGGGACAGATGGAGCTGCCATGTGGGCATTTGACCTTTCACACTGAGCATGCAGCACTATGTTCTGTCTCTTATTCTCTTATTTTCTTCTAATGTTTTACTGTCTGTTGACCTTAAAAATCAGGACATCATTTTCTCTGATTTGTTCTTCATTTGCTAAGCATTTTACAGGCTAGTATACAGCAATCAGCAACGACACTAAAATGTCCAGTCCGATTCTACAGAGAAGCCAATTGGTGAAAAAAGTTCAGTGCTAGAAAGTCACCAGAACACTCAGTGCATCACTTGAAGCACATGTGAGGCTCAGCAGACAAATAGTTCAAGGCTGTTGATCTTCACAATATCTCAAACTGATTAGCATCTATGGAAGGCACTGGACTAACAAATCTGCCCCACCCCACAACCCACAGCACCCAAAGCAATTTGATGCAACGTTATGGTGCCAGGCGCCACAGTACACCTCAGAGGTCTTGTGGTTTCTTTCCCCAAGGGGCCAGAACTGATGAGGAACCCAATCATATGGGGCTTAATGTTTTGCATTTTAATGTTGTGGCCAACAGTTGTACAGTATTTCCTCTCACTTTTCAAACAATGAGTAGGTGAGAGAAGGAGAACTATTTTGTCAACCAGTGCATTTACACAGAACTTATTGTGATGGAATTTTAACCAAACAAATTATTAGTTTGCACTTAGAAAATAATGCTTTTTTTTATCTATGGGAAATTTAGTGAAGTTTCAACTGCTCACAGGTTCCATATAAAGTGGTACAATCACCACATTGTATGCAACCTATAAAAGGCTATACTGTACACTTATCCTCTAGTCATTCTCTTTAACCTGAGTGACCCAGATGGCCCAAGCACTCCTCCACTCAGTTGTAGAACTATGGTTTCATACAAAACATTATTTCATTCTGTGCTGCCAAAGTGGTTTCCTCTAAAACTAATCAACAAAGCAAGTTGGTAAATTTTATGTTAGCTTCGCCTGGCTCACCTCTTGCAGTTGGGACAGGCCATACAGCAGCCAACTGTCCAGATGGGGAAGAGTACAATGACCCTGACATTGCAGTAGCTCTAAGACAACTGTCACACAGCTTGAGAAATTCCTGGGTGGTATGGATTAGCCAAAGAGGCCTGGACTGATACAGTATGTCACTCTGCTCATGTGGAAGTGGAAGAATGGTTTGTGTTTTATATTATGTGAACATAAGCATCCTTTAACATTCTCTGGTTATAAACTGCTTATGTTTATTGGTGTACTCACACATCTGGAATGCAAGGGAATAAACAAATGGAAAACCTCCACTAGTTACTGGTGGGCCATAATGAATGAAAGTATTCACAGCTTTTATTGATTAAAACTGTAAAGAAAATTGCTGTAGTATTTTGTCAACCATATCTGAACTAAGACTAAACAATAACCATATGAGTAAAATATGAATATTGTGTTTTTGTTCTAAAGACCATGACTAAAACTGAGACCAAATTACATATAAAACGAACAATTATGATACACCTAAGAATACCTTAGCTGAGTCAGAGCATGTAACAAACTCAAACATCTGGCTTGTCAGGAGAGGGCGTTGTGAGAAATTCAAGAAAAACAAGGCTATCTGAAAAATCAACATGCCTCAAAGCAGCAGCCGAGGACTAATTTAATCAGCACGACTAAGATAGAAGTGCTTAGTCCTCTAGCTTTCAGACTGAAATAGCAGTAAATATTGATCATAGATTAAGGCAATTAAAATAATGGAGAAAAAAGCTGGAGACACTGCCAAAGTGGTCTTGGCATGGTGGGCCTTTAGCAAAAGCTTGAAAGCCTCAGCTCTGATTTAAAGAGCCAGAGTGTCTTACAGGAATTAGCTTTTAATACAGCATCCCTGGATGAGGCGCATTATACCAGCTCAAGGGCCTGATCAAGGGGAAATCTGTGCCAGTACTTTTAGACTTTAGTGAACCGGCAACCAAGTAATTTCTTTTAAAAAGTGACCAGAAAATTAATGGATTAAAACTTTAATTGATGGTTAAACATACTTCTCATTCAGAGTTTCTGTGGCTTTGAGGAAGCATATTTTATGTCCATTGCGGCAAATGATGAATAATAAATAAATATTTCTCAATGATTTATTGTTTTATTCTTGTTTAATAAATGTTCAGAATGCCATATGAATGTAGAAATATGTGCAAATTAATAATACATTTTGTTATGTTTCTTTCTATGATTAATGGCCTGCTTTTCATTTGGCTCACGATATCCAGGTTGATAAGTTGCAGGCTGTGCAGTCCCAGATGGTCAGTGCCCCAGGGTGAGTCCAGTCTCTCCAAATGTTGCTTTCGACACTTTCTCATGCCATCTCTCAAAACATGCCATATATCCTACAGCAGTCTTACACACACACACACACACACACACACACACACACACACACACACACACACACCATTCCCTCAGTTAAATGGCAGATGAATATTTACAGTCTTATCAGAGGCCAGCCAGAGCTGAAAGGTCCTTGGGGTCATATACTTTGGTACTTTGCATCAGCTCTGCAACACATCATCCATTCTCACCCTGACTGGCTTTCCTAATATCAATCCACACCATTAAATCAGCAATGCAGACAGAATAGTTTAGTAATGTCGTCTGCTTTCCATCTTATTAGGTATTAGTTTTTACTTCCCCAGACAGAAGGTGTAAGCATGCAGAAAATGAGATCAAACAGAAGGCCAGGTGCTTTATATGGGATCATGTTTAAATGGTCATTAAGGTGGTTTAGTGTTCATGGACCATTAATTTGCTTAGTGTCTGTTGTGATCAGTGGTCACAGTATAAAGCGAGTATGGGGAAATTTGATGATGATTTAAAGTCCACACCATTATGGCCCTATACACAACCTGCATCAGGCATGTGGAAGAGGAAATCTGTTATCACTTAGCAGGGATGAAGTGAAGGTTCTGACATATTTTGTAAAGTTATTTATATAGTATTACACAGAGGCACAAAGGTTGTGCTTCCTGTTGTGTAGTAGCAGGTGGCCTGTTTTTTCACATGCATGCAAAACAAATCAATCCCACTCACTACTGAAACCAATCTATCCCACAATCCTCAACAATTCACTGGGTTCAAAGACACATCTGGTCTAATGCTGAACCATGAGTTTTCTTAAACTCTCCCCCACTCCTTTTATTCTTGCTCCTTCAGGCCTTCACAACTAGTCTAAATAAACCTCACCTAACACAGCTTGGACTTTCTTCCTGCCCTGCCCATCCACTCCCACTGAAGGCCAGATGTAGTCTGAGTTTTATTCCATTACAAATAAACCTAAGTTTGCCTATAGGATTTTCTCATTACACAAAGAGATACAGAAGGCTACCCATGTTCAAATAGCATGAACAATATGTTTGGTTTGTGTGTTTGAGCTCAAATGAAGGTACTTTTATGTAAATAGTGAAGACACAAGATGGTAATCAGCTTGAATTTTGCCATCTACATTATTTAATTGTATGTTAACAGTTAGCTTGAAGTGGATTTCAAGTTAGTTCTTTGCAACCAAAAGTTGCATCATCAGCCGTCCTCGGAAGAAAGGCAAAAAGTGGTGTAACATTAAAATATATCTTATGTGTACCTACCATAAAAAAGTAAAACCTAACCATAAAGGAATTAACCAAACAACTGTAGCAGTAATGAATGCAAGTTTTAAAAAACAGAAAGGTCTTGCATCCGGAAAGGTGTACTGACGTGTACAGACTGTATGTGTTGACATACAGTCAGGTCCTTACATTTTGGAACAAAAATAAGTTTTTTTTTTTTTTTTTATCGGCTGCTTTAAACAATTGTTATAGTCACAAAGCAGCTTTACACAATCAAAAGAATTATTTAAGTTTGTATAGAATGTAAATGTGTATGAATTAAAATGGTCAGATAGTCCCTGATGAGCAAGCCGAGGGCGACAGTGGCAAGGAGAAACTCCCTGAGATGGTAGAAGAAAGAAACCTGAAGAGAAACCGAACTCAACAGGGAACCCATCCTCATTTGTGTAAAGGGACAATCCTTATTTTCTTATGTTAGATTGTTCCATTATTTATGCGCCCGATATAAAAAAATGAAAATGTCTGTATGATATGTGATATGATATACAGATTTTGCAGCAGAGATATGGTGTGTGTGTCTGTGTGTGTGTCTGTGTGTGTGTGTGTGTGTGTGTGTGTGTGTGTGTGTGTGTGTGTGTGTGTGTGAGTGTAAGAGAGAGAGAGAGAGAGAGAGAGAGATGTGGCAATTGACAAAATGCATCCATTATAAGTGACCTTGGAACCACCTGGTTATTATTGCCAATATGTAAGCAATACATGTTACTGTATATATAGTATAGTTACTACCTACAGTACAGTATTATATGTGTAATGTACTCTACAAGTCTAAGGATTTGGACAGACCTTCTAATTCTATGGTCTTTCATCATTTTTTTTTCTACATTGTAAAACAATTCTAAAGGCATCCAAAACATGCAATAATTTCTTTAGGTCTGTTGATATTGAGATGTGTCTACTACTTATTCTCTGTAAAGCCTTTATAACGGATCTGAGGTGCTGTTAATTGGACGTTTTTGGGGCTGGTATCTCTAAATGAACTCTTCTTCTGCTGCAGAAATAAGCTTTGGTCTTTCTGTCCTGGTATGGTCTTCATGAGAGACAGTTTCATTAAGAGGTTCTTAATAGGTTTAGTAAATACCCTTGACAATACTATTCTTACAAGAACTATTCCAGAACAGCTGACCTTCGTGTCTCAAAATAACAACTAATGGCTGTTGTTGTTATTACTTAAATACATAATGCCATATGTGTTATTTTATAGTTTTAAAAAATCTGGTATTATCCTAGAATGTGGAAAATTCATTCATTCATTGTATAAAATTTTGACTGGTACTGTATATAAAAACCTTTCTCTATTAGATATGAACAGTATATGTCTGTCCTGTACATTACCTTTCTGTATCAGCTGGAAGCTCCTTACACTCCGAGAAGAGGAATCAATTAACCACCATACTGTAACAGACATGATAAATAATGTTATTGTCCATTATTGTTAATTGAAAGCAAAAGTTTAAAGTTATATGTTACACTAGAAGATGATGCTGTTAGGTTGTTTACGCATGTCATGAGTTTGGAGTGAGTCTGAATCTGCTTTTCGAAACATACATTCGAAAAAACACTTTAAAAAGGTTAAGTGTAAATTACAAAAAGTAAATACAGACTGTATGTTGAGGGGTCTTTTGTAGCATTTTTATAGCACAATCTCTGTGTATAAGTGTTTATGTGTCATTTGGTGAATGTGTGTGTTCCTTGGCTTCCCACTATGATGAAATCCTATGCCATAAGATTACACCCTAAATTGTTAGTTATAGTAATGGTACTGTAGGTTAATGATACATTTTTAAGCTCACTTGTTCAATTTCATAAACAGCTGACACTGTAGGTGCATTTCTTGCTGAAGGATTTTTATTCTGATTTGCATGCGCAAAGAACATATACATATGAATATACTGTACATATATAATACCATACTGTAACCACTCATAATATTAAGGAAAAGATTGAAGAGATTTTAGTCTGATTTGTAGAGAAAAAAAAACAGTAAAAATGGGATGTAAAAGAAGGACAGGAGGCAGACTGAAAGGGTAATAGGAGAGAGCAATGGAAATAAAGCACTCAGAGATAAGAGAGATCCCTTGCCAGGACATATATTCAGTTTCAGCATACAGGCCTGAAAAGGTTCATGTGGTAATTGGACTACATTAGGCAGTTGGCCAACGATCAAATGAATAAATGTACTAATGAAATATGCAGTTATGTGCCTTCTGATACACCAAGCCCTGAAGCATTATAAAATAAAATAAAAAAATCTAAAGCATGCAAACAAACAAATGTAACAATTAAATATTTACACATATTTTGTATATATTTATCTTTCTGCAAACACTTTTTCTGCAAAAAATAGGACAGTTTCCAAATTAGCAATAAAACAAATACAAAAAAAAAAAATTGGAAAATCTGATCACCTCATACCATATTTAAAACACTACAAAAACTCATTATTTGATGATATATATCATTCTCATCAGGGCAAATTTGCACAGAGAAATTACAAGGTGATGAGAGAAAAGTGCTGTTAAAAAGGTGAACCAATCATGTTATAATATACAAGACATGTCAAGACCATGTCACCCAGCCCTCTAGAGCAAGGATGGGCAGGGCTGACTGATTTGCCAACAGATGCACCTGCAAATTATCCAATACTTTCAGAATAAAATTCCACAATGTTAGTACACAATTTCATCAAGAAAGTCATAAAAACCCATCAAAGCTCACTCTGTAAATAGCTGAAAAACAACTTTTGTAGATCTGCTTTTGTAGTGGTTAACATGCCGTGGGCCTTGGAACACTTTGATAAGCCATTGTCCATTAACACCATTTGTCACTGCATTTACAATTCTAACTTAAGGCTTAAGGAAGCTATAAATCTATACTGTCCAGTGTCGTCAAAGACTTCTTAGGGCTCTGTCTGATCTGAGATGGACAGTGGAAACATGTTTTAACATTTCAAATAGTTTTTGGAAACATCAGCTCGCATGGTCTATGCATTAAAGAATTAAAGGACAATTCAAGCTGTTATCAGTAACAGGGCCAAAATCCACCATCAGTCATGGTATGGGGTGTGCCGCCTGGACGACTCTACAACGCTGTACGAACCAAAGTCATCCAGTGGGGGCATTCTACTCCTCTATCGGGACACCCGGGCACAAGACGCACTCTCTAGTTCGTACGGCGCGCCTTTTGGTGGACCTCCCTCCTCTCTTCTTCTTTAATTTAACAATGTTTTCATCTTTTTTGCATTATTTCACTTTATGTCATCATGACTGATGAAACACAAGCTAATTTGTCTCCTCTTTACCATGTCTCAATTCATTAGGTGCATTTGTTTTTAATCATTGTTTTTAAGTGCTAAGTAATTTGTAATTTCCCACTATGACATTCCCCCAGCACATTAAGTACTGACCCTCTAAGAATCCTTATGTTTTTTAGCTAGAAATCTGACCCAGCACTCACCACTCATTCTGAATTTCCGCTCTATCAAACATGTCTTCTATCTGGAAAGCAATCAGATGGAATCATACCCCTGATGCTTAGTTTAACTTGAGATCCTTGTTCAAGTCCACACTTCCTTGAACCATGGATAAGTTGGAGCAGCCTTAAGGTAAGTAGGGAGAAAACACACTACTGTAGTTGGGAAGTCTGTTGAGATGGTGTTGTGTGTTTGAGAAGAGAGAGGGGAATTCTGTATGTGATCACACTGAAATGGTTAACAACTAGGACAAGCAGAGGAAATACCATTCCTTGAGGTACTGTAGGTTCATTTCTCTGTGTAAAACATTATATGCTATTGTTGTTCTCTGAACTGGATTAAAATGAAACATATGTCAAAGGGGACCTTTTGGGATAATTTATTTCCTCTATACTCCTCTTCTTCTCAAGTAAACTTACAAGGTCTGCTACAACCTAAAAAATGGCCACATTCCATAGTGCAGGCCTTTTATATACTCATACATGAAAAGGGGGCTTATTTCTGTTCATATTCTGGGAATGCCATGCCAGCAACAACAGATGGTACTTCTGAGAGTTTTGCAGTGAAGAGCATCTCTCGAAAGAAGCACAAGAAAGACATCGCTGGCAACTCAGAGTTCCCACACTCAGACACTGACATCAGCAACTGCGCAAAGTGTTGAAGAACAAAATGCTGTCATCAGGGCTAAAGGCTTAGACCTGTCAGATTGCCAGATCTAAATGAAATTGTTTTGATACACTCCAGTAGGTTTAGATGCCTGTTTAAATCCAGTAAGAGCAATTCAGCATATATAGAGGTTGATGTGGATTTCATACATATTAGCCTGTCTTAATAGCTCAGTCCTGCTGAAGGAGCGATAATAATTGAGACTTTACTGGTTTTGCATTAAATTAAATCCAAAATTTATGCCTGATCTGTCCGAAATGTTGGCTGTATATATTTAGCATTAGAATTAAGTGTATTTTAACTTGCAAATAATAATGTAGACAAATAATACTCCCATGCTGGATGTTGAGAGTAATGCTCTGATCACTACATTGTGGAAAACATTTACTATCCATTCATCTATAGTGGAAACCTCTGTAGGACTACTAGGGACTGTGGAGGCTAATGGTGACTATTGGACGCCAAGGACACATGCATTCACATACTACAGGCAATTTGGGAGTGCCAATCAGTCACTGTCTTAATCTGCATGTCTTTGGACTGTTGGAGGAAACCGGACTACCAGGAACATGAAAGGCTGCTATCCAAGAACAAAGTCCTTAAACTTGACTAAAGTTTGCAGGTGACCAAATGGATAAATAATACAGTTTTTGGTGAAAGGTTTTGACCAGAGATAGGATTGGAGAAGTAAAGGCATTTAAACCCAAAAAGACTTTACCAACTGTTGAGCCATGGTAGTGTGAGCATCATACTTTGGGTCTGTTTTGCTACTTGTGGTTCTGGTGCACTGCCCAAATTGGATGCAATAATGAAAAAAGCAGGTGGTGGAAAGAATAAACCAAAGTAACTTTATGCTTTTTGAGCCTCAACCCTATCAGAAAATTTACAATGCCTAAAAGTTGGGTCCTAGAAATGCCAGAAAACCAACAGATTTAATTAAACAATATCAATTATAGCAAAAAAAAATTTAAAATATCCAATCAAAATTCTTCCAAAATCAATACCTACCAAAATCATTTGCTAAAGGTGAAACTCACAACCAAATATTAGGTATGCTGTATTTATATTTTTGACCCCATGTTGATTTCTGAAAAATCTAAATAAATTCATCTCTTGATACCCAGATTAGAGTATTGTCTACATTACAATTTTTCATTACTGTTTCTCTTTTTTAGCACCTGATTACTGTAAACATAATCCTTTTCTACATGAAAAAGTTTGACAAAAGAATTCTACAGTCATTATATGGGGATTACACAAGGGCATACACACAATGTACCATAGATAGGAAACTATGTTATGTTCTCATTTAGGTAGATTTAGGTCTCAATAGGTTGAAACCTGTGTATTAAATTCTTGGGGGTTTCTTTCATTTATTTTTTATTTTTTTTTTACAATCATTCTGCCCCGAAAAAAGACCAGTTAAAAAATTCATTGTGAGCCCAGTGTTGCCATGACATTTATGTTCATGATGATTAAACTTCTGCCCACAACTGAAAGTGTAATGAAGACATTGGAAGCTGGACCCTGCCAACGTTGAGGCTGTGCCCACCAGAACTTGAGCGTGACAATAACTGACTACACTTTGTATTGTGGACAATGTCTCATTGTGAATCCTTGTCATCTGCACATTTTTATTAATTCTCCTACATGGTCTGGCTTGTTGCAGTATGAGTCTAATATACTTTTTTGAGGATTTAATGAGTTTACCAACATTTGCCATTTAGCTTTTGTTTCTTTGGCATCTTTTTAAGAGCAGGAGCAATAGGTGCTGCCACAAGCATATTTCATTTAATGAAACCATTTGGGTCCTAATTAAAAGAATCGACAGAAAACAAACATTTGGGGCTGCCAAATAGTGCAACAGAAAAAAGCATTTCCCCTCTCCGAGAGAGATTCAACAAGATGTTCAAATCCCAACAATGCCACAGCCTTTTGTGGCCAGAAATCAATGGAGCAAAATTGGCCATGCTCTTTAGATGACAGGACTGATATGCTCTCCCATGTGAATCACAGCAACTCTAGCCAGTGGTGGGTGTCTGTGAGCTCATGTATACAGATGAAGTCAGGTTGCATTTCCTTTGTGTGTGTTATGCTGCTCTGTGATGTGGGGAGAGTTGAAATGAACCAGAGGTGAAATCTAGCATCAGCCCTACCCTCCTTAGTTGTTAGCTGTCATGTGATGGGGAAAAGTTCTCCAGTGACTATAGATTGGCAAAGGATGAACTGGGGAGAAAATAACAGGGGGGATTACAGTATGGAAAAATAATCAAGCTCCTTACACTATGTATTATGCAAGGAATAAAAGATGAAATGAGTGAGCTATTATGAAAAACAAATCAATAACAGAGTGGTGCGAAGTTGCATAATCAATGCGGAAAGGCATCTCTGTTGTGTGGACACAGCATTGTACTTTTTCTGTTTTTTTCCGACTGAGGGTTTCCTGACTTGTTATTGTGATTGAAATGAGTCGGTCTGTTTTTTCGACCGTTGATAAGAAACAATTGCCTTAAAAGTGTTTAAATACCTTATATGTTTGTATTTCTAATAACTGTGCTTCTTGAAAGCAATTATGTTAACAGCACAATGTGGTGGAACAGAAGTAGCCTTGGGTTTTTCTTTCTCAATTAGCTTCAGTAATGTGCCTCCAATAACGAACTGGATTCCATATTAACGTATATCTTCTGGTATATTCAATTTTCAGCTGCCTAATACACAGTACAACTGCAAAACAATTTCTGCTGTCTGTCATCACTGAAGTGAGGATGGGTTCCCTATTGAGCCTGGTTCCCCTGGAGGTTTCTCCCTATCTCCCGGTTGCCGTCTCAGGGAGTTTTTCTGTTCCACTATAACCCTCTGCTTGCTCTTCAGGATCAATCAGATCATTTTGATTCATACATACTGTATTTTTCAACATTTCATACACATTTACATAATTTTCTTTTGATTCTGTAAAGCTCCTTTACGACAAGGACTATTGTTAAAAGCACTACATAAATAAAACTGAATTTAATTTAATTGAAAAGTATTGTATTACTCCCTACTAACATCTGAGCATTGTGTATTTGACCTTTTTTTAAAGCAGGACTTCCAATGATGCAACAACCTTTTGCACTCTTGCATTATATTTTTGTGCTGTTGTTGTTTAACTACATTTTATGGATGACAATCTTGGTATTAAGACAGGTGTGATTGTTGCAGGAAAAGATTTGAGAGACATAACCAAAAATTCTTCCATGAGTCTATTTGTACAGCACAAAGCATAGAATCTCATTTGGAACAGTGCTTAATTCCAGGTACAATGGCAATGGCCTCAAGTGCTCATGGATCAGTGGTGCCTGTAGGTCAAGTCTGAGCCTGTAGTGCAGTAGACAGTTATAAATTGCTGGCTGTTCCTGGAATTGGGTCCCTCTAATGTTGTACCAAAGCTGGCCATTGATTTAACACATAAATACCTTTAATGTGTATATTTTATACCACTTTTGATGTTGTATGTGGGTGCAAGGAATAAACAAAGCCTTTTAACAGCTGTAAAGATACAGAAATCCAGTGCCTTGTACTGCAAGTTAGTAAATTGCTCAGGGTAAGAGACACAGTCTAGTTAATCTTAAGTCAAGTTAAACCTTGGATTGCAAGCATAATTTATTTCAGTAACATGCTTGTAATCCAAAGCACTGCATGAATGTGTGTGTAGACCTACACTGTCAAGATTCAAGATGCATACAGTATTGTAGTGTGTGAAAGTGCAGCAATGGTGTGGTGCGACAATTATGGACACTGTCTGCTACTACACTGAGTTTTAAAACATTCCTGCATTTATTTTAAAGCTGCCCTTTACAAAATTGAGTCAGCATGCATAAACACTTAATGTGCCTTAATAGCAAATAGGAGGAAAATGAAACAAGTATCATTCTCTTTTATTGGTAGAGAAAGATAGTAAAGCAAATGAGAAGAGGCAACACTCTATGATGGAGATTCTGCATTACAAAAACAATGATTTATAGTTTTGAAACTGTGCATCTCAGCCACAAACTAATTTTGCAGGATGCGATAAGTAAAGTGACTACAATGTGCCATATATACAGTATAATTTAAGGCGCTTAAAGCAAATCCTTCTGTGCATAGTAACCTGCTGTAGTACAAAACTGCTCAAGATCAAAACTAATGGAATACTTAAATGTGAATAAAAGTGAAACTTTCATATATTATAGATTTATTACATGTAATGTGAAATAAGGCTTTATTATTTTGATTATTATGGTTTACAGCTCATAACATAAAATAAAAAAATTTAAATCCATATATGAAAATAGTGGTCCAAATACTCTTTTCTGATAAAAGCAAATTGCACAGAATATTATGTTTCCACAGTGGGTGATAGTTTGGGGTGCCATGTCATCTGCTGGTGTTGCGCCATTGTGTTTTTTTTTAAGTCCAAAGTCAACAGAGCTGTCCATGTGTTTCTGCCTGCTGACAAACTTTAAGAAGAAGATTTCTTTTTCCAAGCAGGACTTTACACCTGGCTACAATGATTTACGATATCACTGTGATTGATTTGCCAGCTAACTTACCTGACATGGACCCCATAAATGTCTGAATTGTTACCCAACAATGCAGACAAGCTGAAGTCGAAGCGATCGAAGCAACCTCAGCAGTACCACAGGCTATTCACCCACATGGCACGCCACAGTGATGCAGTGGTAAAGGAGCCCCAACTATTTTTGAGTGCATAATTTTCAGAAGTTGGGTATTTCTGTTTTGTAAATCTTTTTTCTTTTCTTTTTTTGTTGATCTTAAAAATATAAAAATATTTTGAGATACTGGATTTTGAATTTTCCTGAACTGTCAACTGTAATCTAAATTAAAACAAAAAAGCTTGAAAATTATCCTCTATGACTTTTTAGATTAAATAACAAAAACAATTTCCCAAATTATTATTATTTTTTAGATATATTACATCTATCTATCTATCTATCTATCTATCTATCTATCTATCTATCTATCTATCTATCTAAGATGGCAAAATGAGAAATTAAAAGACCATTTTTATAGTTTTAAGGAAAAGCAAGAAATATTTTTAAATGAAGCAAGATGCACATCGATGCAGAAGGTACAGAAACTCATTAATATTATACATCATGATTTACAGTTGATTAAGTCAAGGTTAGTTATTAAGTATTCTTAGAAAAAAACATTTACTGAAACACACAAATAATATAAACCTATTTCCCAAAATGTGAGGACATTCCTTTAACCTAGTTGTTAATGCAGCTAATAACTGCTATACCTACTACTATAGCTAATAATTGCTGTAGCAACTAAATTTACATACAACTAAATTTAATTCATGCTTTACTTTAGTGAACAAAAGGCAATCGTTAAACTTTTAGGCTCTTAAGCATGAAAAGAATGTATTTAAAAACACAGTCAAATATCCCCATCATGCCAAACCTGTTGAATATTCCTATTCTTGTGAGAACATTTAAAAAAACCCCAGACACACACACACAGACACACACGCACGCACACACACACACACACACAAAGGTGACTCTGTTAAGACATTTAAGAGCAATAGTAAAGTAGTTTAATGTTGTGAATTGGTATTGATTTTAAAGAGGCTTGACTTTATTTTATACTTCATGCTTATTGAAGCAAGTAGCACTCACTAAGAATAATCTGCACTGCATTGCATGCTACATCCAAGACTGCACCACTTCAGGCTATTTCCATTCTTTATTTCTCTCATCACTTCCTCACAATCATGTAACACAATGCTGTGTTTATAAAATTGCACGTTTTTCAAAAAAAAAAATACAATTGTTGTTTTTTTTAGATGATCATGACATTTTAAAAATAATTATGCAACCCAATTTAAATGACAAGAAAAAAGGTATCTTGTTTTTTTAAAGCTGTACCTTTAAAGCATAATAAATGTTTAGTAATACACATGTAGCTTAAGAACAAAATACATTACCCCATGCTAATCACTATTGTTCTAGCTTAATACAACTCTAAACTAAAAAAAGGACATTCCTTATCTCCTGCTTCATGGATTGCTTTGCCCTGAACTCCCCTAAACTGCTGCAGTGAATAGGCTCCTGTTTACCATATGCTTAAATGTATCCATCCTGTAATGATGGAAATCAAATTAATATAGCCATCATGACAGTGGAACAACATTATACACTGTATATTATGTACTATTTTCATTGCCCTCTCACATGCCTGAGGTTTCTGTCTGTAGAGTTTCTGTCCATGTTCTCCTTCTGGTGCTCTTCCTATTCTCTGCATCCTTCCACCCTCCAAAAAACACACTCCGGTAGGCGTGAATGAGCTTAAAATGGTCGCCTCATCTTTCTGCTATGGTGTCTATTCTAATTTATGCATATCTGTGAAGTTCTTTGGAGAAGTTCATTGGAACCATGGTAGTAGCATTGCTTTATCAAGTTTGTAAATGGGCTGGAGGTGGGATGCAGCCCCTTATTAGGAGGGGATGAGTCTTAGTCCAGGAAATTACCATCTTGCTGTGAGCTCTAAGCCACACTTGTATGGTATGGCTAGCTAAACATACATTGAAAGCCTTTGCAAGAGCTGGCAACGTAAACTTGCTTATTGGTCTTTGACCCCTTTTTGCTATTAAAAGCATAACACACAGACTGTTGCCTGAATCTGATAAACCACTACTACATAGGAACAACTGCTGCTGTAAGTATTGTTGTAGCTTAACAGGTATAAGACTGGACTAAAACAGCAGAATTTTCAAACACATTTTAAATGAAATGTGTACTGCTATTTTTCTGTTGCAGGAGGTAAGGGCATTTCAAATTTAAATGTAATATGCAGTGATAAAAAAGATTAGTAATAAGAAATAAATTATGGAATAAAATAAGAAATAAAATATAGAAAAAACTTACACTACCGTTCAAAAGTTTGGGGTCACTTGCAAATTTCTTTGTTTTTGTTTAGTGATTTATTTTATACATTCTACAACAATACTGGAGATTTCAAAACTATAAAATAACACATAAGGAATTAGGTAATTACCTAACAACAAACAAAAACAACAGTTAGTTGTTATTTTAAGACACAGAGGTCAGCCTTTCTGTAATAGTTCTTGCAAGAACAGTATTGTCAAGTGCATTTGCAAAATCCGTCAAGCACCATAATGAAACTGGCTCTCATAAAGACCATCCCAGGAGGGCGAGACCAAAACCTATCTCTGCTGCAGACGAGAAGTTCATTTAGAGTTATCAGCCTGAAAAATGTCTGATTAACAGCATCTTGAATTAAAGGCGTTATGATGTCTTTACAGAGCATAAGTAGCAGAAACATCTCACCATTAACTGTTCAAAGGAGATTAATGCATTTTTGGATGCCTTCAGCATTCCTTAACAATCTAGAAAAAAATAAAAATCAGGAACCATCATGGAGTTAGAAAGTGACCCCAAACTTTTGAACGGTAGTGTATATCGAAAATATGTTTAATTTTATTAATATTTTATATTACATTATATTTCACCCGTAAGTGCAGAGCTGATTGTACAGTATGTAAGATTTGTGAGTTGTATGTTTCTTTAAAACCATCTTTATGCATTATGTATGCATTACCTCATCAGTGATTGTGTCTATTTGAGTGGTGCACCGGTAAAGCAGGGAGTCTAAGAAAACAAACGTAACCATGCTCTCTGGGTGGTAGGGAAGGATTATTTTCTCTCCTGTCAACCTAAGAAATGCTAACCAGTTGACGGTGTCTGTGATCTCATGTACACAACGATCAGCCGTAACATTAAAACCTCCTCGTGCTTGGTGGGTTTCCTCCGGTTACTCCGGTTTTCTCCAAGAATCCAAAGACATGCAGTTTAGGCTAAATGGAGTTCCCAAATGGCCCGTGGTGTGTGAATGAGTGTTTGAGTGTGTCTGCCCTGTGATGGATTGGCACTCTGTCCAGGGTGTACACCGTCTCGTGCCTTACAGGTAAGTCTACTGGGATAGGCTCCAGGCTCCCCTTGGCCCTGTACACAGGATTAAGCAGTATAAAATGAGTGAGTAAGTGAGTTAATATTATGGGGTGTTAATGTTATGGCTGATCGCTGTATGTAAAAGAGAACACGTTACTTGGAGTATAATCAGCCTCCATTTTCGAATTAATGCCACAGTTTCTGAAGATATGGTGACTTATGTCATGTGATATAGGAATAAAAAATATTGTATAAGTAAATTAAT
Source organism: Clarias gariepinus (assembly GCF_024256425.1). Classification (NCBI taxonomy): domain Eukaryota; kingdom Metazoa; phylum Chordata; class Actinopteri; order Siluriformes; family Clariidae; genus Clarias; species Clarias gariepinus. The sequence goes on along the minus strand of NC_071103.1, from coordinate 21,548,748 downwards.
GTAACTCACCGGGTTAAATAAATGTGAAATAAAAATATTCTAACTTGATTTTTGCACAGTGTAGACCATGGTAAAATAAAGCATGAATATCTCATTGCTCATTGCTTGCCAATCTGAAGAGCTCTCACATGCTGAACTATTCCTGCACCCTGAACCAGAGTTATACAAATGACACTTTATTTAGAATTGCTACGTTTGGATCCCAGCCAATGCAACCCACTGATAATGTTTTGCATCCTCAGGTCAAACATCCTTGATTAAAAATACTATTTGAACACCATAGTGGTAAATAAATGTTACAGTAGGTTTTTCTCTGTGTTTGTGTGTATCTATTTTAGATGATCTTTATAGGAGAGGAAAACGTTCTGATACTGTCTTTGATCATTTTCCAACCTGATCACACTGTTGTTTTTTCTCTTTTTTTAAATATAGATTTATCCTATTTTTCACTTACACAATGCTGTCCAATATTTAAACTGATATTTAAACTGTTATATATAAGTTAAAACATAAACCGTTCCTAGATTTCCCACTTTATTTATGGCGTGCCCCAAAAACCTCATTGAGTCTTTAATGTGCCATTCACATATGAGTGTCCAGGTCTGATGGCTAGTGTGTAGGTTGGATGTGGATGGAGAGACACAGAGTGGGATGAAGATCACTGGGGTGAGGTAAGAACTTACTGGAGTTGGACACAGTGAGACTGTCTGAAAAGTCAGTCTTTCTGGGAACAGAATGTGGTGGGTGTGAAGTATTCAGTTTTTTTGAAAGTGAGTCATGTAAGGAGGCATCTGACAAGCCAGCTCTCAGTCATATTCATAAACATAAACACAGAATTCGAAGGAACATGGCAATTATTTTGGCATAAAAATCTGTATCACTATAACACAGCGCTGCTGGGAGCGTCTTAAAAGTAGGTCAAACAATTAACCAATAAGGGATAAGTAAATTGCATAACTGGAAAAATGGAATACAACCAGGAAAGTCATGAACCTAATCTGGTCTGAAAACAGAAGCAGTGTTTCAGAAATAATTAAGGGTTTTCATGTTGAAAATTGTTTCTACTACTACTAATAATCATAATAATAACCATAATAATAATAATAAGAAGAAGAATACCAGGCAACATAGTGGCATAGTGGCCTCCAGAGTCAAGGGTTCACTTGGGCTTACCATTGGGTCTGTGTGCGTGGAGTTTGCATGTTCTTCCCATGTTTGGTGAGTTTCCTCCAGGTGCTTTGGTTTCACAGTCCAATGACATGCAGAGTAAGTCAATTGCATGTCCTTATGCCCTGTGATTAATTGGCTCCCTGTCCAAGGCATACCCTGCCTCACGCCTCAAGTTCAGGACCCTGCAACCCTGAACAGGATAAGCGATATAGAGAATAAGTATTAGTATTATGTGTCAACCAGTATGTATCTAAAGCTTGGTCTTGATTAAAACTCGTACATAGTTTAAAATAGAAGAATCAGCACTTAAAATAATAATAGAAAAAAACTCTGCTTGACTTTGGAGGCTGGTTTTGAAAATTTTTTTTGATGGTTGCAAATTTGCCAAATTTTAATAAAGAGCTGAAAAACATTAGCAGTATAATTAGCGGTAGATTTTTTTTTCTCCCTGAGGTATAATTTGCAATGAGTGTTTAGAGGATGTAGTCCCGGATTACTGTTGTTTTAGAATACTTGGCCAAAAAAAATGGAATACCCCAGTTTTACTTCTGTCAAATGCAGAAATTTTTAATTTACAGATATTTGCCAATAAATATCAATCTAAATAACAAACATGAGAGTTGTTTTCTTCATGCATTAATCTTTATTTTAGCAGAACTTCTTTACGGTTAAACAATCTTATTACATATGAATTTCATATATTACATACTTCTGATTGTGCGGAATTACAGAACATAGTTATGAAAGTAAAAATCTTTATTTCTTCATATAATTGTCTGCTACACTAATGCACTTATCCCAGCATTTCACTAGTGCTTGATACCATTAAGATAAAAAGTTGTCTCAGTATGCCAGTGATTTACCTCTGAATCTCAGGCCTCTCAGGAACTACTTTAATGGCCCAAACATGTGAAAATAACTTGAAGGACTGTACGGCAATAACTCCCAGGTACGTTCCTGTAATGTGCCAGTGGTGTTTGTAAATGATTGTGTGTACAGTTCTCACAGACAGAGGCGTCTCCTCTGCAAATTGGTGACAAGTAGTCTTGTGATTTTTTAAAGATCAGGAATTCTACTCACTGAATGTTCACGAGAACGATGTCACTCAGAGACAGAATCACTACAGCTGTCATTCGTGGACATACATGTATGACCTTCTTTGAAGTGTTTTCACTATTCAAATGTTTTACTGCAGCTAAGAGTCTCATCACCATACTGTGCTTGAAGTGTTCTATAAATGTCAATCAGTTTTACTTCTTTGTTCATAAAAAAAAAAAAAACTGTCACGGTTTGACTTGAACGCTCCCCACATTTTTGAAATTACTGTACTGTTGTTACTGTACATTATCTAACTTCCAGAATTATAATATAAATTAAAAGAGATTACTTTTTTTTTTTTTTTACTTTTTTTTAAACTTTTTTTTCTGTTATTCCTAATTACATTTGTAAATTAATAACATCTTCTTTGGGTCGTCACAGCGAAATCACATGTCATGGTTAATTCACCTTAATAATTTATTATACCTAAAACTGTAGAACTGTGAGATGACTGTCCATGATAAAAATGCATTTTAACTAGAGTATGTGTGCATCCATCTCCTGTTGTTTAGTTCACTAATATTAATTTGCACTTTGTGTAAATGTTACACATTGTTGCCTCGTATTTGTACATGTGTAATGACAATAAAGTTAAATCTAATCTAATCTAATCTAATCTAATCTAATCTAATCTAATCTAATCTAATCTAATCTAATCTAATCTAATCTAATCTAATCTAATCTAATCTAATCTAATGTCTTCCGAGCACAAAATGACTGAACACAAAGTCAAAGCCATGTGAGTCACTGTAAGATTCACCCTATTCCTGGCTACATCCTTACATATAGATACCATCTGTGCAAAATTGTAAAGTGATGTACAGAGGTGTATGAACAGCCTCTGGAGGTCAGAAGGCAGATGCATACCGCCAGTCTTTCAAAGCTGTGTCCCTGCTGAGCTGAGGCAACAAGACATGCTAATAAGCAATGCAATAAGCGCTGGTTTCCTGTTTTTGTACTTTGTAAATATAACTCAATCCTTTTACTTAGGAAACATCCATAAGTCCTTCTTAGCCACTTCAGTCAACATGGTGGTGAATCCAGAGCCTACTGTATTCTGGGAACACTGGCCACATGGCATGAAGAAGAAACCACACAGTAATCCAAGTTACTTCCTTACTACAGATTTAACATAAATCAAATATCAATGTGCTTTTGTTATTGGTTATATAGCATTAATTTTATTGCCAAATAACTTTGTTGTGTTTTTTTTAGACCTGACAAACAGAAGAAACCCACAGATTATAACATTGTGATATGTGTTATAATACACAGTGGTGCGCTGTGTGCACTGTGTGTACCAGGATGTTGGAAGCAGATCAGTTGGGTGCTATGGGTTGCAGGATAAGTCCTCTGTGGATCAGACTTATTTGGTGCATCACATGGGTGCTCAACTAAATTGAGTTTCATGAACGCTTTGCCTGCTGGGTCTGTGCACTACAGTGTGTGCTGCGGCACACTGGATGTTCTGGTGCATCTCTATTGAGGGCAGCATTGACTATAAGCGTGTTAATGTTATAACTGATCTGTGTAATTTGTCTTATTGTTCTTTAATCAATGATGTGTTTAAAATAAAAATTGGAAACTGATGAGATATTCAAACAATACATCTATAAAATCATCCCAGATAGAAATCATTTTAGACAGTTGAAACTGCTGTCTGTATTTGGAACAAAGTGCATAGTCCCTACTGCTTTTTGTAACACTTGGGGTATTATTAAATATATCAAAACTGAACCCTGCAGATATATTTTTTATACGATTCCTTCAAACATTGAATTAAGAACATTATAAAAAGGGTTACCTGAATTTGACTTCAGTCAACCATATTATATAAAACGACACCCGGGTGCTTTTTGTGTGATTAATAAATAGCAGTGACTTACTGCAAAATGCATAATTTGTGTTGTAATGTCTAACATCAGCAACTTTCTTCTCTCTCAGAATCCAGGCTTATTATCTGGTTAAATCATCTTAAACGCATCTTAATCAGCAACAGCAATTAATTATTTAAGAGGTTAAAGCTGTTAACGTTTGAAGCATACTTATGTTTCTTAGATCTTGAAGATCTCAGTTTAAACAAAAAGATTTGCTTGGCTTGAGGATTTTTCGTGACATTGCATGCTCATACCTGTGCTTATGTGGCAGTTGCTATAATCATCAGCAAACTGATTTGCTTTAAACAGCCCATGAGCCTGTGATTTGTATAATGAAAAAGAGGTCCACACCACAGACTGTTTTCTTTTTTTCCCCCATCATTAAATCTTACCTAATGCTTCAACTGGAACATGGTAATGTAAAAGTGGTTGTGGGAATAGCATGTACTCATATGCCCTACCACCATACATTTTCCCTTTACTGTAGATCAAGAGCATGGTCTAGGTCTGACATGCCTTATGAATATTTGTCTGTGGCTCATACATGCATGTAACATAGAAGAAAGAGCTGCAAATTATCTTCAAGATTAATATGTTACCATGTGACAGAAACTGATGCAGTTCATCTGTCAGACTCTGATTATTAGAGAAATTCTATCAAACGTTTTGGCAATTTCTGGTCATTTTGCTTCATAGTGGAAAATCTGTAATGATAGCATCATAGGCTTTTCACAATAATTATTTATTGCAGGCACTTAAGCATTACCATAATCATAAATATATACTGTAGGTATCATAATCCTGTTATTGAGCAGAAAGATCCAGATTATGATCCAAAGTTTTGGCTAGTAGCATGCACTGAAGTTCTCTGGATGCCATCTTAATTAAAGAAGCCTTTCTAAACTTTATAACGTGCCCTCATCCATTACATAGGAGTCCAGTGTGGGATCTCGACCTTATACTAACGTCAGTCAAAACAGATGACTCCTGAGTTGCACCTTGCAGCTGAATCCCAGGTTTCTGGCCAAAGTCATAAGAAAATAAACCTGAACCTGTTGCTCTTTATTATTTCCAGTATTGACCCACTGGTATTATTTTAATCAGATTGTAGCACTTGGACTATTTGGTGTTCATCTGCTACAGAAAGAGGACTAAAAGAGCTCTCTTGTCTAACCACTGACTGGGCTACAAGGTCAAATATTATCATCAGAGCCAAACAAATCAGCTTAAATGTACTGTATGTTGGTTTCTTATATAATTTACGCAGGTGATATTGACCGATTTAGGAATGTATTGAACAAAACAGGATTGAAACCAAACACTGTTTTTTTTTTTTCATTATAAATTCCCTTGTTTTCTATACTGCTCATCCTGTTCAGGGTCATGGCAGGGGTAATACCTCACATATACACATACACACATGGTATCAAGATGATATTTCTTGCATTTACTAGATATCCAGTATTTATTGAATCACAGAATGAGGAACTAGTATTTTTCTGCTTACCTACAGGCATTTATGTGCTTATGGACACACACACACAAACACACACCATTCCCCCTCTAGCTTGTCCTTACACATCTCCATCTGGCTGCAGATCCAGATGACGTGTCTGCACCCCCACCTGATCCAAATGTATTACAAACTGCTACCACCACAGACGATTAACTGCCTACCTGTGATGATCTGATTGTGCCTCATATAATCATGGGCACTCAGCATTACTGGCATACAATACGGTTTAGCAGTTACGGTGGTCCTAATGACCATTGTGATTTAAAATGGAGGACTGATGAAATTAGAAGCGGGATGTGAGCGACTATCTCAGCTTAGGTCTGAAACGAGTGGGAACATTAGATGAGATGATTTTGTTATTAATAACACTGCATCTGAGAATCTGTGCAGGGGGGATATTTATTTTTTTAAGCCAGCAGACGTTTTTGATGGGCATTATAGACCGTATACATGAAACACTGACTGGTGAAATATTGATTCTGTAGACATGTCCATCAGGTGTTAACCTTCTTCAAGACCTAATTTCTCATTCCTTTTATTCTATCTAAATTTAACTGAAAAAGTATCTTAATTATTAAACACTACACTGTGTGTGTGTGTGTGTGTGTGTGTGTGTGTGTGTGTGTGTGTGTGTGTGTGTGTGTGTGTGTAAGTGTGAGAGAGAGACATAAAATTCACCATAAAAACAAGCCTTAGTCTTCACACCATGTGAGATGTTTAACATAATTAAAAGCCATAGCCTCCTACAGTCTGTTTCTTGTAATCTAATACAACTGGAAGTGGAAAAAGAAGCAGGAATTTATCTCCAGTAGATTACTTCTGTAGTTGCAAAAATATTATTCCAGATCTTTATGGATTATAAATATAATTTTAAAAAGTCCATAAACGCACATCTCAAGTCTGCAGAGTTGGAATCTAATAAAGGATGTGAAATTCTGCTGTGTGTTTGTGTGGGTAATATTGGGCCTGATGGCCATAATTAGACAGCCTGTTGTATGTTCTAGGGTGGCATGCGAGTGTGACTGTTGCTGTGTTTCCGCTTTACGGCAGGGGGTTTATGGATTTGACATGCAAAGTGATGGCACAAAGAGTGAGTCTGTTCAGTCTGTCATATCACAAGAGGATTTGACATTTCTCTCTTCCCCACCAATAGTGCTTCCTGTCAGTAAATGACAGCTCTTCCTGGCCAGGGGGTCTAACCTCCTTACTCATGCCCAGCGTGATGCAGTGCTCTCAGCACACCCTCAAGCAGGCAGGGGGCTTTATCTGGATGAGGAACATGACCACATATCTCTCAGTGCCTAGAACTCTGTGATCACTCTTTTTATTATCACTCCTCAACCTTTCTTACATCTTTCATTATGACACAAGCAACTCTCTCAAACAGTGACTCGTAAGCAGATTATGTTAATTTATAAGCCATTTGAGCCTATTCATAACCAAAAACATAAGTCAAGCAACACCTACATATGTGCTTTGACCAAATATAGCTTGTTTCTTCCCCACCTTTTCATTAAGCTTATTTTTATTATCCATCCATCCATCCATCCATCCATAGATCCATCCATCCACAGATCCATCCATCCATCCATCATCTATATCACTTACCTTGTGGGGTACCAACCCATGCTAGGGGACATTCAGACTATGATGACTATGTCTTTGGAATGTGGGAGGAAACAGGAATACCCGGAGGAAGCCCACCAATTATGGGAAGAACTCAAAAGCTCCATGCACACAAAGACAAGATTCTGATTCTTTTTTTTTTCTGTGAAAAAAAAAAATGCATTCATTTGTTAACAGTCACCCAAATACTTTAGATAATTTTATCAAGTAAAATATAGAGATAATGGAAGCAGAACCATTTCCACTGTGCTATGTTCAGTCATTAAAGGCTTTAGTGGGTCATTTACAACTTAGAGTAATTCTCATTTCCTTTGACTGCAAGTTCTGGATTAGTTTAGTATAAATGGGGCAGGGAGTTAGTCCTCAGATTTCCTGAAAATTCATATGAACTCAGCTTGACCTGTAGGCCCTCAGCTTTTACCACCGGCAACTTGGCTTCAAGCTCAATCAAAATTACATGCTGGAATAATGTAGACTGCCTACTAGACTGCATTTAAAGAATCTTTCTTGTTTAAATGTGTATGGGTCTTTCATATCAGGATCTGCATTAGCGATTAGGGGATTATGAAGAGCTAAAGATAAACACAGCCATTTTCTGTCTCCATGTTTTAACCTGCTTACTCACAGCTTTCTCTGGCCATATAAAAGTTGTATTCAGAGCTATACTTTTACTGAAGTAGCATTTGAAAGGGGAACAGATGCACTTACAGTAGAACATTAGGTAGGAAGGAATCAGAAGGAATATTCTGAGATGAGGGTTTGGGGGCACTGGAAAGAGGCTCAAGGCATCAGGCCTCCTTTAAGGATTGCACTGCAAGGAGGAAATTGTTAGATTGGAAAGAAAGGGAGGAGGAAATAAGGGAGGAAAAGTGCCCATGGTGGCACAGATGGCTGCTGAAATGAGAGTGAGTGCTCTAGTTTAGGATGCCATTATCTTCACATGTCTGCAGCAGAATGCCAGGACTCAGACCATAGCACTTCCCCCTCCCCCACATCCATCACCTCGACCTCCAAAAGTGGGGGCATGTGTTTAAGGCTTTTAGAAAAGCTGATCCATACTGGGGGAAAAAAGCATGTCCAAAAATAAATTGCTCACATTTTACATTAAAGCTCATTTGTCCCAGTTGTATAAATGACTCATTTTTCACAGGCGCAAGATCAAAAAAGTGAATATCACTGACAGTTGGTGGATATAGTTAGAAGCATGCTTCCTGAAGGAATATAACACTCCATGAAGAGAAAACCAAAGTGAAAATTTTAACCCTTTATGTTCAGACATTATTTTAAATGCATGCAAGTGACACTATTTGTCAGGTACACAACCATACACAATTGTGTACATATACTGTATATACAGTACCTGAAACACACACACACACACACACACACACACACACACACACACTGTATGTAATAACACATATTGCAATATGTAATTAAGTAACAACAACAACAACGACAACAATCAGTTGTCATTTTAAGACACGAAGATCAGCTGTTCTAGAAAAGTTCTTGCAAGAAGAGTATTGTCAGTACATTTACATTGTCAAGCACCATGATGAAACTGACTCCACTCAACCGTCTCAGGAAAGCAAGACCAAAACTTACTTCTCCTGGAAAGGAGAAGTTCATTTAGAGTTAGCAGCCTTAAAAATCTCCAGCACCTCAGATTAGAGCCTTTATGAAGGCTTTACAGAGCATAAGTAGTAGACACATCTCAATATCAAATGTTCAAAGGAGATTATTGTAAATTGTAATGCCTTCAGCATTGATTTACAATGTAGACAGAAATACATATTAAAAAAGACCATGGAATTAGAAGGTGTGTCCAAACTTTTGACTAGTATTCTTTTTAAAAATTCTCCATGACCGATACAGATAACAAGTTTGACTCTAGCCTCCATATGGTGCTTGATAAATCAGCAATGGTATTAGACACTATCTTTGCATCAAGATGGGTATTGGTGGTTGGAGTCCCTCTCAGATCTATAATGGTTATGATAAAAACGATGGGACATTCACTTAGTACAAGTTTATTTTGTGTGTACAGACGATCCCTACAGGTTTAATGGTGTAGGTGACTACTCTGCTTGGGAGGTGAAGGGTTATTCATCTCCTAAATTCAACCTGATTTCTATTTTTACCAGCAGCTGATGTTTATCATTCTCTACAATTTGATATTAATACCAAGAATTTGATAACCTAAACTTATTTCATATGATGATTTGTCTTTTAGTTTAGTACAGTATTGCTTATATTATTTAGAGTTGTACTCAGCAACAAAGAAAAGTTGTGAGATTGATCACACTGGGTGGTTTTGCTTATCACTTCCCTCTAGTGGACAGACTGGGCTTGCTCTACCTCCTGAGAAATAGCCTTCACAACAAGGCAACATTGTACATCAGACAGCAATGTAAATTAATGAATGATTTATAACATTTATGTGCATGTAAGAATGTTGTGATGTTAAAACTGTAACTCTAGTGGTGTACCTTTAATGTGGTACTGATCATCTTAGTTCCTGTGTTTTATGGAGAGTCAAGGAGTCTTTAGATTTACAGTTATACTGTGTGTGTGTGTGTGTGTGTGTTTTCAGATGACATTGCATGAGTCGTGAAATTGTACTATAGTGACAGTGTAAATATAAAAAAGATGAAAAGGCAGAGAGAAAAAAGAAAATTATTTTATTATTAATTAAAGATTAAAATGCATATTGAATAGATAATGATGATGATGATGATGAACAACATTCAGCACCATTGCTGTTTCCCTAGTGGTACATGGTGTTTGCTTTGAGACTAGTGTTTGGTAGCAGCACTGTTGTTACACGTTTCTCTTGTGCGCGTGGAGGTGGGGGCGGGGGGGGGTTGTCTTGTACAGCGCCTGCGCAAGAGTGGCCGAGAAAACGGTTGAAAACTCCGTGTCCTGGATGCTCCTGTGAACACATCACCATCACCATCCTCATCCTCATCATCCTCATCATATATATCATCGGGCGTGCTGGAGGCGAGCGGAGAGTGTAAACACACACACGCGCGAGCACACACACAAACATACACACGCATGCACGTACACGCGCGCGCTCACAGAAGAGAGAGAGAGAGAGCAGAGGGACTGCGCGAGGCTAACGGCGTTCCTCCGGATTTCTTCTCCGCCTCGCCACAGAGCCCGACATCCTCCTGACTGATGTTTCCGCGCGACTGAAAAACGGGGATTTATTCCTTTCGGTTATGTTTTATTGACTGTTAATAAAAAATAAAAAAAGAACAAACAGCCACAACCTGTGTACATTATGTTTTTGTTAGCATTCCATGCTAGAAGACGTTTGACTAGCGTTTACCCGGGGCCGCTGGGTTTGCAGTTTGTGCTGTGGATTGTATGCGCTGTTTACGGAGAGGAGCAGCCTTTCAGTGTAGAGGTAAGCACAAACACTCCACACCTCTCTCTCTCTCTCTCTCTGCTCAATGCCCATTCATTTCTCTTACCTTATCATAATTTTATTATGTTATGCAGAAACGCAGCAGTGGACTTCTCCCAACTTAAATGATCTGCACTTAGAGATCCAGTGCACTGGCTAGCCTTGTTTTTGACTCAGCATTCAACTTCCAGTTTTTATTTACCAATAAGCAGCTTCATAAACAACTCTGATTTAAGCTGAATACACAAGATGTCAGGAGGGAGGTGTGTGTGTGTGTGTGTGTGTGTGTGTGTGTGAGAGAGTGAGTGAAAGAGAGAGAGCGAGAGAGATCCAGTATCATAGATGAACGGGTTGACAACAGAGTAGCCTGTTGTCTAACACTACACCATATGCTGTATCAATAATCACACACACGCACACACATGATACTTTGTGCTCCATTCCCAGCTGACTCTCAGGCATCACTACACATTAAACAACACTTGAAGTATCTCTGGCCTCCGTTGGTAGGATAGAATTCCTAGAAAATGCATGTGTTTCCCTGATCCAAGGCCAGCAGTGGAAAGACAGCCAAAGTATATCTGAACATTTCCTGACAGTTAGTTTTTCCTGGACAAGACGCTGTCTGTTAAAATCAATTAAAACCACCCATTTAGGCCGGTCTCATGGCATGGCATGGCATGGCATAACGGTTAGCTGGAATGAATTAACTTAAAATGGATGTTAACTCGAAATAACCTAAATAGATGTCCGTTCAGTCATCTGAGGCCAGTAACTAGAGAATAGTCAGAGAGTCGGAGAGAAAAAAAAAAAGTTGATGGTAACAGAGCGGGTGTATCACAATTCCTTCTAATTTTGTTTAAGTCAGAAATGCTGTGTGTCTAGTAGAAGCCTGAACTTAATCTTCCTAATTCTGAGTCTCTGTAAGGTCCAGCTGGTTTTGGAGATTGGAAATCTGCACTGGAAATCAGTAGTGCACGCAGGCATTTACAGAAAGAAAAAAAAACGATAGTTTAGGCACTGAGTAGGATGATCTCCTACCAAAATAGAGGGCTGAGGGTAAACTATTTTAAGGCAACACATGCACCACTTTTCCACTGGTTTGAACTTTTCAGTGCAGTTTGGCACTAAACGTGTTCATAGAGAGGCAGTCTCAGCTTCTGTGGTTTCTAACCAGTTTTCAGTTTATCATCCAAGACGCATTAGAGAAAATCTTTTAACTCTATCTTCAAAAGGGGGATTGAGGAACTCCACAGTAGGGACGGGTATCAACAGGGACCAGCTGATACAATATTATAACCATAGAGAGGTGCTAATTTAATTTGTATTTAGATTTTTTCAGGTTCACAATAAATATTGTGATTTGATTATTATTATTATTATTTTTTTTAGATTTTGTTACAATTCTAAAACATCGCATTTGCCTCCACATCACGTGATGATGTGCTGTGTCAATACTTTATAGTATGCCACCTGCAGGATTATAGGGGAATGGCAACACCCCACCCGTCCCCCATCTCTACTCTACAACCATATGGGGTTAAAAATATAAAGTCTTTTAAATGATGGTGGCTTGTGCTCACTTGTGTTCTGCCTTTGTTATAGTTCTGGCTGATCTGTGCTGCTGTGTTTTATCGACCCACAGGGAGTCTTGAGAGATACACAATAAGCGTGTGTGTGTGTGTCGGTGTGTGTGTGTGTGTGTCGGTGGGTGTGTGGGTGTGTGTGTGTGTGTGTGTGTGTCGGTGGGTGTGTGTGTGTGTGTGTGTCGGTGGGTGTGTGTGTGTGTGTGTGTCGGTGGGTGTGTGTGTGTGTGTGTGTGTCGGTGGGTGTGTGTGTGTGTGTGTGTCGGTGGGTGTGTCGGTGTGTGTGTGTGTGTGTGTGTGGGTGTGTGTGTGTGTGTGTGTGTGTCGGTGGGTGTGTGTGTGTGTGTGTCGGTGGGTGTGTGTGTGTGTGTGTGTCGGTGGGTGTGGGTGTGTGTGTGTGTCGGTGGGTGTGTGTGTGTGTCGGTGGGTGTGTGTGTGTGTGTCGGTGGGTGTGTGTGTGTGTGTCGGTGGGTGTGTGTGTGTGTGTCGGTGTGTGTGTGTGTGTGTGTCGGTGGGTGTGTGTGTGTGTGTGTCGGTGGGTGTGTGTGTCTGTGGGTGTGTGTGTCGGTGGGTGTGTGTGTCGGTGGGTGTGTGTGTGTCGGTGGGTGTGTGTGTCGGTGGGTGGGTGTGTGTGTGTCGGTGGGTGTGTGTGTGTGTGCGGTGGGTGTGTGTGTGTCGGTGGGTGTGTGTGTGTCGGTGGGTGTGTGTGTGTCGGTGGGTGTGTGTGTGTCGGTGGGTGTGTGTGTGTGCGGTGGGTGTGTGTGGGTGTGTGTGTCGGTGGGTGTGTGTGGGTGTGTGTGTCGGTGGGTGTGTGTCGGTGGGTGTGTGTCGGTGGGTGTGTGTCGGTGGGTGTGTGTCGGTGGGTGTGTGTCGGTGGGTGGGTGTCGGTGGGTGTGTGTCGGTGTCGGTCGGTGTCGGTGTGTGTCGGTGTCGGGGTGTGTCGGTGTCGGGGTGTGTGTCGGGGTGTGTGTCGGGGTGTGTGTCGGGGTGTGTGTGGGGGTGTGTGTCGGGGTGTGTGTCGGGGTGTGTGTCGGGGTGTGTGTCGGGGTGTGTGTCGGGGTGTGTGTCGGTGTGTGTGTGTCGGTGGGTGTGTGTGTGTCGGTGTGTGTGTGTCGGTGGGTGTGTGTGTCGGTGGGTGTGTGTGTGTGTGTCGGTGGGTGTGTGTGTGTGTGTCGGTGGGTGTGTGTGTGTGTGTCGGTGGGTGTGTGTGTGTGTGCGGTGGGTGTGTGTGTGTGTGTCGGTGGGTGTGTGTGTGTGTGTCGGTGGGTGTGTGTGTGTGTGTCGGTGGGTGTGTGTGTGTGTCGGTGGGTGTGTGTGTGTGTCGGTGGGTGTGTGTGTGTGTGTCGGTGGGTGTGTGGGTGTGTGTCGGTGGGTGTGTGTCGGTGGGTGTGTGTCGGTGGGTGTGTGTCGGTGGGTGTGTGTCGGTGGGTGTGTGTCGGTGGGTGTGTGTCGGTGGGTGTGGGTGGGTGTGTCGATGGGTGTGTCGGTGTCGATGGGTGTGTCGGTGGGTGTCGGTGGGTGTCGATGTGTGTGTGTCAGGGGGTGTTGATGGGTGTGTGGGTGTCGATGGGTGTGGGTGTCGGGGGGGTGTGTGGGTGTCGGGGGGTGTCGGTCGGGGGGTGTGGGTGTCGGTGGGTGTGGGTGTGGGTCGGTCGGTGTGTCGGTTCTTCGGTCGGTGTGGGTGTTCGGATGGTCTGTGTCTGTGTGTCGGTATGTGTGTCGGTCAGTCGGTCGGTTTGTGTGTGTGTGTCGGTCGGTTGGTCGGTTTGTGTGTGTGTGTGTCGGTCGGTTTGTGTGTGTGTGTGTGTGTCTGTCGGTCGGTCGGTGTGTGTGTGTGTCGGTCGGTCGGTCGGTGTGTGTGTGTGTCGGTCGGTCGGTCGGTCGGTCGGTGTGTGTGTGTGTCGGTCGGTCGGTGTGTGTGTGTGTCGGTCGGTCGGTCGGTCGGTTTGTGTGTGTGTCGGTCGGTCGGTCGGTCGGTGTGTGTGTGTGTCGGTCGGTCGGTCGGTCGGTCGGTGTGTGTGTGTGTCTGTCTGTCGGTCGGTCGGTTTGTGTGTGTGTCGGTCGGTCGGTCGGTCGGTTTGTGTGTGGGTCGGTGGGTCGGTCGGTTTGTGTGTGGGTCGGTGGGTCGGTCGGTTTGTGTGTCGGTCGGTGGGTCGGTCGGTTTGCGTGTGTGTCGGTCGGTCGGTCGGTTTGCGTGTGTGTCTGTCGGTCGGTCGGTCGGTTTGCGTGTGGGTCGGTCGGTGGGTCGGTTTGTGTGTGGGTCGGTCGGTGTGTGTGTGTGGGTCGGTCGGTCGGTGTGTGTCTTGTTTTTATTATTATTATAATAATTTTTTTAATGCAAATGACTTGCCTAAGATTTAGGGAGGGTTTAAGGATTTCGTCTTCTATTGCTCATAGGGTTGTCGTCTAATAACCAGCATCATCTCTGTGGTTCCCCAGTGTCGATAAACATGGACACAACGTGAGCCCTACACTACCTGCGCTCGCTCTCATCGTCCTCCGTGACTCCTTATCCACAAGGAAGAGACATCTTTTCTTTGCAATTTCACGCCATTGTTCCTCTTACTCAAAACTAGAAAGCTCCGTCTTTAATTTAATTTAATTTATAAATCTTTTACTTATTTCTCTCTCTCTTTCTTTCTTTCTTTCTTTTTTAAATGGCCCTTATTCCCAGTGCTGATTTTTTTTTCTTTTTTAACTGTGTGTGGTGATGGATATTAACTGGTGTGCCAAAAGGACAAGGAGTGTTCTGTAGGGATTAAGGATTCATATTTTAAAACAGTTTGATCATCTACAGCTTTGCTGTAATAAAAGGAGGACGATGCATTTGCAATCTTTATACTAGTTATCGCAGTGAGACTTTTTGCAGTCGGCTTTGTCAAAAGAAAAATGCTAAATATGACCACAAAGTAATTTCCTCACAACATGGTTGAATGAACTTATGAAATTAACAGAACGAGGAGCGGAGGGATAGTGCTAATGTTACATTATCCACAGTTTTCTAATAATTTGACTGCAATCTATTTGCTACAAATTTCAAGACAATATAATACTCAGTAAGAAATAATGTTGTTTGTCTTGTTCAACTGTGTGTGTGTGTGTGTGTGTGTGTGAGAGAGAGAGTGGCTTCTTGCCTAAGTGTTTGTTATCTTTCATTTTGTTGATGTCATGATAAAATTATCAAAGAACTTTAAAGAAGCAGTAGCTGAGATAAAGCTGTTGTCTTGCACTGATGGCAACTTCATTCGTTCATCCTTTATCGGATCTGGGAGAAGGGAAAAAAAGACTTGCCTTTCTACAGCTTTGTATGGCTGAAGCAGTGGTTCTGAATGAATGAGTCAATGTGTACTTATTTTCACCCATGCTGAGCATCAGGTGCAAAAGCCTGGTGTGAGTCACCCAGGTTTTTGCGACACTTAAGCGCGCACACACACACACACACACACACACACACACACACACTTTTAAAACCTCATCTAGGTCTACCTACTACAGTAAAACCAAGCACCGGACTTTTTCTGTATAATGCATGCATGAATTCATAAGCATGCAGAATAAACATATTTCTTGTATTTAAAAAAAAAAGTTTTGCTGAGGAGCTTTCAATGATTGCAGGGCAGTCTGACACCAGATGTTGACATGGCAGCAGCTCAATCACAGAACACATCTAACACTTTTACATTGAAGGGTCATGAATGATCAGAGAGGTTTATTGTTTTGCTCTGTGACCTGTCCGTCTGTTTACATGATGTGGCAGGAACTAGTGCCTCAGTGTTTACGTCTGGCTTAAAGAGTAGGTCAGAGCAGGCAGGCTTCCCAGGGCTGTTCTTTTTCCTGTGTCGCTTATGCAGACCTACTACAGAGAACCCTGCTTAGTCATATTCATTCGTTTTGGCTTTTCTGCAACTCTGCAGCAAGCTTTTAAATCCTAGCCTCAGCCTGGGTGTTTCAATTTAATTGTGGGTTTTTTTTTGGTGACAAAATTCAAACCCTTTGCCTTTCATGGCTAACGAAGGGGTTTCAGTTACTAAGCAATAAACATAGCTTGAACTTGTCATTTGGCCTCTTTGCAAGGGGTGTGTTTGTGTGTACATTCTGTTTCTACAGCATGTCATCATGTACATATAGAAAGAAGAAGAGCCTGGAAAGAAAGGCAGGGAGTTGTGCTCTGTGCTCCGTGCAGCATGTTGTGCGCGCACATGGTCTTTCTGACGTCAGCTTGGCTTTACTGCGAGAACAGATTTGTGTGAGCCCCTGGGGTGTATATGAGATGTCAGTGTGTTTACCTCTCACAGAACAGCCCTGAAAAAAATAAACACTGTAGAAGAATAAGGTTAAACAATGTATGTTATCTTCACATGCAGGTTAATAATCCTATAATAATCAAACAGAACGTATACATACAGTACAGTAGATTCAATCAGATTTAATATGACATTAAATAATAGATTAAGAGCAGAGTATCTATTGGAGGTGAGAGGAAATTCGATTTAGTCATTAATCACAATTCTTTTGTGTGGAAATGTACGTATAGCCACACTTACTCCAAAATAATTGTTTAAAACAATTTTTACGCTTCTAAAAGATGAACTGGTTGATTGCCCAAAGACCAGAACTGGGTGGTTTTTCATTTTAATTGGCCATAACCGGTGATCAGCTGATCATCCTCACATATAAGCCATTCTGCAGAAGCTTTTGAGTGGCACAGCAAAATCGGATTTTATGGCGTTACATAATCACAAGTTGTGTGCGTTAAAGGCCTCTAGCTTAAACCGACTCATTACGCACACTTTTACCAGTCTCAAAACATCGGGAGCGGAAATTAGACAAAAATCGCGTGCGTTAGAAGCCCTGCATACCTGCATTAGGAGCCAAACGCGCCCGCATGCTTACTGTCGAGTTGAGGTTTGAGACCTTTGAAGTATTTGATCACATACTGCACAAATGTACCATCTTGCAAATTTTCACCGTATGAGCAAAAATTTGCCTCGCCATGAGAAGCATTTTTCGCATATGAGTTGCGCATGCATCTGGGAGCCGTTCAAAACCTTTATTTTTGTCAGTGGTAAGCCAATTGAAGCAAATTTACACATTTGTTTGTGGGTTTTTTGCATTTTGTGCAAGATTTAGATTTTAAGACATGGCACCATATGTCCCAAGAATGTTATGAAGCACGTCAGTAAGAATAACACAGACACTTTTAGTTAATTTTTTTAAAGCAGCTGGTGCCAAAAGGAATCATTATCAATAAATGAATGAATCAATTAAAGGATTGTGGGAAAATGTAAATTTGTTTGTAAAAAAGTCTGTTATATTTTCCTTAAGTCAATGTTTTGATTGTATTTAGATGCAAAAATATGTTTGTAGTATTGAAAATCGGTAGAATTTCAATAGTATAATTTTTTTTGGGGGGGCGGCTGTAACAGATTATTTGCATTTACATTATGGGGAAAATGCATTTTGTAATACGACATTTCGCCTTAAGAACTAGCTCGCATGCCGATGTACCGCTGTACGTGCAACACCTGGAGAAGTAACACGTAGCCTGACAATTAACAAGACAATCGGGAATATGCAGTATGTAAGAATTTATTTTAAATTGGTGGAAGTCATTGCATGTTAACCCAGCCAACATTCTTTGGTCTAACCACCTTGCACTTAACCACACTGCTCTCTCTTTCTCTCTCTCTCTCTCTCTCTCTCTCTCTCTCTCTCTCTCTCTCTCTCTCTCTCTCTCTGTTAGCTGATAGCACAGTGGACAGCTGCTGAGAGACACTGTGAAATATTGTTTGCTATTGTTCAAACTTGAATGCTTTTGGGAAACTCCCGTAGCGATGAACAGAAGCACATGGGGACTTGAGGCACTTTTAGCGCTCGTGACGAGGAGTTTTCATGACGCTGAAAGCTTGGGGAAATGTCACCCTGTGCTACAGCTCACATGTAGCTGTGTGACACACTTTACACGTGGTGTTTAAAAGCCTTTGGCAGACAAATGGGGCAGATTTTTTTTTAGCATGAAGCTTGGTCAACCATAAACTCTTCGGCAGAGTTCTAGTAAAGAAAGGATCCGAGATGACTGGATTTCAAGTTTTACCCTTCTAAGCCATGTAATATCAGGCTAGCGTTGAAGTAACTACAAGGGCCATGGCATTTCTTGACATTTGCCCAAAAGTACAGTGTGGCCAAGCATGTGGGAGGATGGTTGTCATAGGGACACTGCGTGCACACTGTGGTGTTTGTGTCCTGCTGAATTATTTAGTGCGTGTTAGGACGGAGAGACGCGAGATCGGTTTTACGGATACACACACAAACGTCTACGCTGAGCTCACGGATCGTGTGTGCCTGTTGTTGTATTCTTTAAAAAGCTGTCAAGGGCTGTTGTTTGCCGAGCTTGTAAAATGTGTGTTTTGGGCACTCATGGTCTTTGATACACTTGTAGGCATTTACTGAGACAGTTGCTCGAATGCAGATATGCTTAGTCACTCCATGGCACTTCGTTCACAGATATACAACACTGAATGTGAATTAGAACTTAAACAAGAATCTTAAGAAGCAGAAACAACATTCAGCATTCTGGTCTTGAGGCCCTATTTGCTGAAGATGGGGGGAAAAATCGATTAAGTTATGAATCACGACTCTTTTTACTCACTCCAAATTTTGATTTTATAAAATTATTTTTTAAATTTATAATAGAGATTCCCCAGCCGATCAGCCAGTGATCAGATTTGGCTGTTTTACAGATTGGTCGGCCATGACAGATCAGCCTCAGTCATAAATGATTGTGTGCCAGAATGGTACAACAGAACAGCACACACCACATTAAAAAGCCACTGATCAACTCCTTTTTTCTGAACTCTGAACGAATTTATCTCAAAACCCACTCATTACACATGCTTACACCAGTCTCAAAACACCTCAATCATAAATTAGTCCCTTAACTAATCCACGTTAGAAGTCACACATACCCATTTTATAAGCCGGTCGTGCCCATGTGCAAGCAGCTGCTCGACCTGCAGCCATTGTCAAGTTTTGAGACTTTAAAGGAATTTGAGGTGGTAAAATAGCCCCCCCTTTTCTTAAGAATCTTTCAAGTGATACTATCTAAACTGTTCACACATTGGCATACAATTCACTTTTGCATAACATCCATACAGGTAGCACGGTGGTGTAGTGGTTAGCACCATCATCTTGCACCTCTTGGGTACGGGTTCAATTCCCATCCACACTTGATTACCGTCTCTGTTTGCATGAAGTTTGCATGTTCTCCCCGTGCTTGGTGGGTTTCCTCCTCGCCCGTAGTGTGTAAGTGTATGCATGTAACGAATTGGACTCGATTTTAACGTCAACACAACACGTGCCTGAACCGATACTTTACAAAAGCCACTAAATGATGGTGGATGACTCAAGAATACATTTTTATTGAACAAAAAATTTAATGCTTAAAATTGAACAATATATTGAAAGTTTAAAGTATATATTCAATTCAGTTCACTTTTATTTGTATAGCGCTTTTAACGATTTAAATCATCACAAAGCAGCTTTACACAATCAAAAGAATTAAGTTTGTATGAAATGTGAATGTGTATGAATCAAAATGATATGATTGTCCCTGATGAGCAAGCCTAGGACGATGGCGACAGTGGCAAG
This sequence comes from Clarias gariepinus, assembly GCF_024256425.1. Lineage (NCBI taxonomy): Eukaryota > Metazoa > Chordata > Actinopteri > Siluriformes > Clariidae > Clarias > Clarias gariepinus. Next base: position 21,528,810 of record NC_071103.1, on the reverse strand, counting down.
GAAAAACTCCCTGAGATGGTAATAGGAAGAAACCTTGAGAGAAACCAGACTCAACAGGGAACCCATCCTCATCTGGGTGAAAACAGATAGCAGGGATTGATGTGCATAATAATATGCGAGACTGGAAGTTCAGTATAAGAGGAGATGTGTAAGATTAAAGTCCAATTTGTTCCTGGAGGCTCAGGTAGACTGTGAGAAATTCCAGTCCTGAACTATTGAGCGACTGAAGTCACAGGTCCTCAAAAACAGCTGTCTGCATCAGTCGTGGACGGGACCACCTTCATGGAAAAGTGGAACCAACCCCAGTCACCACACGCATTCCAGGCAGACCACACTGGGGCATCCATGTGATGAGATCTCCAACCAGAAGCAGGACTCCAGGATGAGTTAGAGAGGTCCAGCGGGCAGAGGGGGTCTGGATCACTGGCAGCTCAGGAGCGACATGTATAGCTCAACAGAGAGATGGGTAGAGGAACAAGGAGAGACGGAGAGAGAGAGAGGAGAAAGCAGAAAAGGAGAGAGCAAAAGAGATGGAGAAATAACAGTTAGGTATGGTCACAGTCGAACAATGTAAAAGGTGAATGTATATTTAGTGCAGAGTGCAAGCAGAGACTCCGGCAGGACTAACTATGACAACATAACTAAAAAGGGAGAGCCAGAAGGAAACACAGACATGATGGCTTCCAGAGATGTAAAGCAACCAATCACCTCACCGTCAACAAACCTGAGTGATCAGTGAGAGTGGGGAAGACAGTATCTAAACATTCCAGTTCACCTAATACTCTACGTCCATGAGTCCCCCAGATCTGCTCCTTTACATAAGGCTAATCTATTTATAAAAAGGCTTAGCTAAATAAATAGGTTTTTAGCCTGGACGTAAACACTGTCCCGAACACTATTTGGAAGACTATTCCATAACTTTGGGGCTTTGTAAGAAAAAGCTCTGCCCCCTGCTGTAGTTTTAATAATACGCGGTACTGACAAGCAGCCTGCATCCTTTGATCGAAGTAGGCGTGGCGGATTGTAAGACACTAGCAGTTCACTCAGATACTGCGGCGCGAGACCATTTAATGCTTTATACGTCAAGAGTAGTATTTTAAAATCGATGCGAAATTTCACAGGAAGCCAATGCAATGTGGATAAGATAGGGGTGATGTGCTCATATCTTCTGGTTCAAGTGAGGACTCTCGCTGCTGCATTCTGGACTAATTGAAGCTTGTTTAAGCACCTTGTTGAACAACTAGACAGTAAGGTGTTACAATAATCCAACCTAGACGTGATAAAAGCATGAACTAGTTTTTTTGCATCATTTGGTGACAATATATTTCTTACCTTGGCAATATTTCTGAGGTGAAAGAATGCTATCCTGGTAATATTATCTACATGAGCTTCAAGTGAAAGGCTTGAATCTATAATCACACCGAGGTCTTTTACTGTTGCACTTGATGGAACAGAAAGGCCATTTAAAATCACAGTGTGATCAGAAAGCTTACTTCTAGCTGCTTGTGGTCCTATGACTAGAACTTCTGACTTATCAGGATTAAGCAGAAGGAAATTAATTAACATCCAATCTCTTATGTCCTGCACACATTGCTCAACTTTAGTAAACTGTTTTTTCTCATCTGGTTTTGCTGAAACGTATACTTGTGTGTCATCAGCATAACAATAAAAACTAATACCATGTTTACGAATTATGTTGCCTAGACGAAGCATGTAAAGGGAAAAAAGCAGTGGGCCTAAAACAGAACCCTGTGGAACACCAAACTCAACTTGAGAACATGAGGAATGGTCACCATCTAAAACAACAAACTACAAACTGATAACAATCAGTCAAATAGGATCTGAGCCATAAGAGCCATTCTCCTGTGCCGTTCCCTTAATTCCTACTACATTTTCTAATCTGTGAAGGAGAATACTATGATCAATAGTGTCAAAAGCTGCACTGAGGTCGAGTAACACAAGTATAGAGACACAACCCTGATCAGAGGCCACTAGGAGGTCATTTACTACATTAACGAGTGCTGTCTCAGTACTGTGATGAGGCCTAAATCCTGACTGATATATATGAATATATGTTGTTGTACTGTTGTAGTACTACTAGTACTAGCTGGAAAGCCAAATTTATACATATAATCCATGTTACATTAGTATTTTACAAATCATTTGACCATTTGTTAGCATGAATGCAAGATTTGCATTTTGTAATTAACATTACATTAGCCTACGACTAACCTGCGGAAAGGCTGCTGTCGTCATCATAATCGGTGGATTCCTTTTTTCGCTACGTTTGGTATGACTGGGGCTGGGGTTTACCCACACCGATAGTGCCAGCTGTTGCCCACAAGCTGTCAATCACGCCTGCTGCCGTCAGAGCGAGTGTAACATTGATTGCATCTCGGACGGTCTCTCATTTCCTGATGATTTGTGCTTTTAATTTATTTATCTAATCTAATAAACTATTAATCTACAAAAATAAAATGGACAGTAAAATTACTGCAACAATGTTTTGGATTTCTATTATCAAAGCTTTCCGAAGTTCTCAAGATTTTTCTAATTAAGGAAATAATTATTTTTCCAGTCATTTCTGACACCCGATGAATGCAGTTTTTAAATTTTACTAGCGATCATGTGTGTTGATGAATCTGACGCTTATTACAACTGTCATCACCGCTCTATTGCCGTATTGGCACCGGTTTTTGGTACCCAACCCTACTCCTGTTATACTGAACTTCCAGTCTCCACAGTATGATGCAGATCAATCACTGCTATCTGTTTCACCCAAATGAGGATGGGTTCCCTGTTAAGTCTTGTTCCACTCAAGGTTTCTTCCTATTACCATCTCAGGGATTTTTTCCTTGCCACTGTCGTCATCGTCCTCGGTTTACTCATTAGGAACAGTCTTATTTTTATTCATACACATTCTCACACAAACTTAAATATTCTTTTGATTGTGTAATGCTGCTTTGTGACAATTGCATAAAATTGAATTAAATTGAATTGAATGTGTGTGCGCCCTGCGATGGATTGGCACCCTGTTCAACTCTCCTAGGATAGGCTCCAGGCCCCCGTGACCCTAATTACAGGATAAAGCAGTGAAGATGATGAGCGATAACATCCATACAAAATATTTTTTTGTTCTTTTTCATTGGCTAATACTTAAACAAGCCAATTTAGATTTTTTTTTCCTTTTACATGTCACCTGCGATGTTATAATTCCACACGCACTTCCATCGGAGAATAACATTACGTCATTAAACCACGAAAAAGTCACAGTTTTAGGCCTTGTTCACACGGGCGTTAAAATTGAGCGTTTTTCTTGCGTTCGTACGTGTTTTCTACATGTAGGAGTCAATGAGAGTGTTTACACGGGCTTTGGTTACGTGCGTTTTTCCAGCTGCGTGTTTATACAGCATTAAAAAAAACGTTGCATGCAGCTTTTTTTTTGGCGTTCAAAACCAAACGAACACAAGGAAATCGCTTCTAGTTCGTTTTCTTTAGGGATGCACCGAAATTTCGGCCGCCGAAAAATTTCGGCCGAAATAGCATTATCGTTTCCGCCGAAACGTTAGAAAGCGCCGAAAATAAAAGGCGAAATAGTTGCCACGCCTCTTCCATCCTCCCGTCTCGTTCGCGCTGTCATTACGCATCAAACACGGAGTATGTCGGCGGTTTGGAAGGACTTCAAAGTTTCAGATGAGGACAGCAAAGTTGCAATATGCAACATTTGCTCTGCAAAAGTTTCAAGAGGGGGTTCAACAGCAAAGACATTTTCGACTACAGGTTTAATACACCACCTTAAGTCAAGACACGCAATTGAATTTGAGGAATACCGTCAAACAACGTTGGTTGCCATTTTCGGTTTCGGTATCGGTTTTCGGCCAAGTGCATCCAAAAATTTCGGTTTCGTTTTCGGCCCAGAATTTTCATTTCGGTGCATCCCTAGTTTTCTTCGCATTCATTTTACGCTTCGGGGGACCGGATATATCCTATGATCCTACATGCTATACATAGGGGAAATGCGGAAAAAGGCAAAATAAAATAAAATAAATTGTTGAAAAACATACGCGGTAATTTTCGCATTTCTTCATAAACCACAAAAAAAACTTCCTTTAATCCGACGTTGTGCAGTCAGAGAGTGAACCCAGTACCGGCGGGCTTTCATAGCCAGTTACCGACACTGCCCCCACAGGTTAACACACAAACTAAAATTTGGGCTGCAGGCTGATGTAAAACAGAGACAAACAAACGCCGGTGTAGAAGTCAATCAAGCGCCATTACAAAACGCAACATAAACGTCTAGGACGTTCAGAGCAAGTTTGTTTATCCAAAAACTTAACGCCCGTGTGAACAAGGCCTTAATGACGTACCGAACACAACAAGTCAGAAAATCCGATCTGTCTGTTTACACGACAATCACATTAGCACATATCTGATTTATATCTGATTTATTTCCACATATGAAGGAGGCCTAAAACTGATCTCGATATATCAGAATGCATGCGTTTTTTTTCCTGTTTACACGGACATAGAACATATCCGATATGTGTCACAAATTAGCAAAAAAATCGGAATTGGGTCATATTTAACTGACAGTGTACACGTAGCCTAAGATTCCCCTCCTCAATTTTTTTGCTTAGTTGTGCTGTTCTCTGGTGGGCGTGGCTCAACAGTAGCTCATTTACATAAACACTGTCTGTGTGGTTGGAGGAGGCGTGAAACTGTTTGTTTGATGTCTGAAAGAATGCCTCATCTGTGGAGTACTTCAGCTGGAGCATTAACACACTTTGGGGAGCTCTGAGACCTCTGGTAACTTAAAAATATATGTGTCTTTTTAATATTTAAAATGACATTTTACGCAATTAAATTCACGATAAATATTAAAATGTCATATACAGTATTTAGCTGATGTAGGCTGTTATTATTAATTTTCTTTTAGTTTTCATTTAATCGAACCAGTTTTGAAAACATTCAGCACACTAGATAATACAGTCAGTTATGGGAGGCTTTTGTGTTGTGTGCAACTTGAGGGTAGTGTTATCAACCTGCTGTTCAGATCATACTGTACACTCAGAGACAGGTTGATGTGAGGAAGTGGAAATTTAGCAAAAAAGTGTCAGCAAATAAAACAGCAAATACTCTTCCAGAACAAAATCTGCATTTGCCAACAGACAAGCCACGCCACAAAACTTTCTTAACACATTTGGAGCGCGTTACTAGCGCTTGCGTTTTCTTTCTCCTGTGAAATACACACGAGCACACAATTTTTATGTGTGACTTTTACATTATGTGATATGTGAGATCGCTGCACAATAGGGCATAGATTCCAAGTAAAGTAACGTCAGGAAGCCTGAAAAACCATCAAATCTAATAAAAAAAAAAAAAAAAAAAAAAGGGTTTCAATCTGCAGTCATGATTGTGTTTAATGATTGGGATTGCTAAACACATGTGCATGTTTTTCTTTATCAGTGTTACAGATATAGTAGCAGCCACAATGCAACTGTTCTGTTAACATGACATATAACATGTAATATGTAATAAAATCACATGGTTTAGATCAAATGTGTTTAATCTACAAAGATGTTTTTTTTTTAACAACCTCCACAGCAATCTCATTTCCTCGCCTGTCTGTGCGAATCACTCAGCATCACCAGTATACAAGTACTAATCACCAGACTGATCATCTGTCATCATCTATCCCTGTTTCTCACTGATTTATGCCTTAAGTTAGATGGATTTTATGCTTGAATGATCCGTAGGTCACCGTGTGGCTTAACAAACGCTAACATTCCTCTGAGACTGGTCAGGTACAGGGACTGGACGAAAAATGAGAGCCAAGAACTTTCCAAACATGAAAGCCATAAGGTCCCCCAGGAAGCCTGGAGAACTACTCCTTAAGTAGAATCAATACAAAATACAAATTCTGGTTAACCGGAAGCAAAAAGTATGAGATAATGCTTGGGATAAATAGTATCAAACTACAATACATACAGAATGCAGATGATGAGTATAAATTAATACAAGGTGAAAATTTGGCCTTGGAGATCAGAGCTCATGCGTAGATTTCATGGTTGTGTTTAATTGAAAATTTTCCTCATCAAACCTTCTGTTTCAATTTCTTGCATCAGTTAGAATGATGGCTTGTACAGCATTCTGTGTAAAAGCCGTTAATCTTTTTTGGATATCTCAAGGAACATGTGAGGTGACCGCCACCAGTCAAGCGCTTCCTATTTCTTCTGACAACAGTTGTCTTGCGTTTCCAAGGCCACATCAGTGCTCCGATGATGTCTCGTAGCTAATGAACCGCACTCGCAGCATTAAAGGTTCTGCTTTGATGTTTCCACTGAACTAATTACGTCTCTTTAGGCCCGTTAGTGAATTGATTCAAGCTGCGAGTTGAATTGTATCTTTAAGTTCACGCGAATCCATTTTAATAAGAAGTTCATTGCTGGTCCGAGTTACAAGATTCATCCGTGTTTATGTTAAGAGACACTGTGTCATTTTATCTTAACAACCTGCCATGTTAGCATTCACAAAGGATTTTTTTTTTTACTTCAGATGAATTTTACACAGGCACTTTCACGTGCTGTGCATGCCAGTTAAAGCTGTATTTAAAAAAAGGTTTGGGTAAACACAGTGTGTGCAGCTAAAGCGTGAATCCTATCGGATTACTGTAGCACTGAGTGATGGACATCTGAGCATGAAACAGCATTGACCCGTTCTCTGCAACTTAACACATCCTTACACAGGCAGATCAATGTAAGCCACACCGAATTCATGTACAAGAGAGCTTGGAGTGACCCTGGAGCCAAATCATAAGTCAGTTCTCTTTCATACTCTCTCTCTCTCTCTCTCTCTCTCTCTCTCTCTTTCTCTCTCTCTCTCTCTCCCTCCATATCTCTGTCACAGTTGCCATCCCTTAAATCCTGCACTGAGTCTCCACCATAAATCAATAAAAATCTTCCATGCTGGTCACAGGCAGGTCTTCCTGTTCCTCCCATTTGCTATGTGTCACCAGTAGGTTCAAGAAAACCCAATGTCTGTACAACCTAGCTACCACTCTCCCACCCAAAAATAAATAAATAAATGAATGGAAAAATCCTTCTCAACAATGTTTAACTGATAGTAATTCTAGTTATTATTGAACTAATGTAAAGATATATTTACCCGTAATTAATGGAAATTTAAAAGCATTTATGTAAGTTGCTCTGGATAAGGGTGTCTGCCACATGCCTAAATGTAAGTATTCAATCACAAATCAAATGTCTGTGTATAATATACATCCATGCAATGATTGACTGTGTCTGAGTGTCAGAACAAGCTAAAGGGCATTTTGAGTTTCACAATTTGTGATAGGGTTAAAACATATGAAAGGCAAACACCTGCCCTGCTTTTTTATGGACAAACAAACCCAAGTTGAAGCCAGCACTTAGCATACATCACAGATCGACTCAGGAGGAAAAAAGGTTTTTTAGTTTGACTGATGTTGCAGCATCACTGTACTTTCAATCAGTTAAACGTCACTCAATTTTTTTGTCACATTTGCCGCCTACTTTTCTCTCTGCCTGATGTCAGTGTATTTTTTATTTTTTTTTTTTTAACAGTGAAACATCCTTGGTTTTGGCTCCAGCGCTGCTCTTTTTCACTTTCTGTTTTCTCCAAATTTTAGTACACATGCAGCATTAATGCCATAGTGGATATGCTGACATTATATGCAAGTATCAATGCAGAAACCTGTACAAGAATCCATGCATTAGGCCTGGTCATGCTCCTAGCCTTGCTGTAGCAGAAATATAGACCAGTCCACATGTAAGACCATTCAATATTGCACTTTCCTTTACATTTTGTAATTCACACAACCCATGAATTTGCTGCTAAGTCACCTCGTTGTTGCCATTCGAATACCACACGGCTTTCCGCTGTTGGAGTGGGCGTGGCATTTACCACAAAAGTGTCTGTGTTTAGGGTGACGTCCCAAGTGATCATCAGAAATATCAAGCATACCATTGCTTTTAAAAAAACAAAGGCGGGTAAAAACATTGTTAAGGTGCAAGCCCTGTATATTCAAATCACTAAGGTAAGCTTAGATCTTACTGTCTCCTCAATTCACAACCATCTCTCCCTGAACAGTTACCAAGTTATATATATTTTTATACATCTTATAGCATCAAAATCAGCCCAGTGCTGTCTATTGTATTCTGAAAGATATATATTTTTAATGTGGTCTAAAAATACGCAATCACATTCTTGATGCAATCTTGATGCATTACACCTTTAGCTAAACTTTATTGCTGTGGTTATGCCTGATCTACTCTGTATAAGATATCTGTGTTTCCTGGTGTGTCGCACACATCAAATGTCCTAACATTTCAGCTTCCCCCTCCTGCAATGGAGGATTGTTCCTTTTCATACTGATCTCGTCTCATCCTGTCACTTACCTCAGCTCTCAGATTAAAGACAAGCCAACATCAGCCCCTGATTCTGCCTTCGTTCCTTTTATGCAAAACAAACGTGTAAAAACAAGACTAATTTGTTTTGTGTTTTAGTTTGATATTTTAAAACTCTAAATAACAGTAATGTATTTAATGCTAGGGTTGTTGACTGGTTTTAATGGTAAGCTAAGGAATTTGTGACATCAGCTTATCCAAGGAACATTGGATTATTTATGCCCACACTGTCAAATGCATTTTTGTGCTGGTTTGAGACACAAATACTCAAGTACTCTAATTAATAGATAATTTTAGATAATAGAGACCAAGTAGTGTCCATTGGTTTCCTGATTTACCAGAGGAACTCATTTAGTAAATGTCCTGTACACAAATCAGGTTTTCACAACAAGTTTAAAAACAACATTTATTAAAGTGGTACCAGTTATAATGCTTCGGTGAGCTTTTGAGTTTTCACTATGTGGTCCTCCATCACTTTGCATTCAAACACTAGCAGACGAAAACAAAAATGTGAAAGAAGCAACTCAGACTGTTTTATCCAGGGGACAAACACAACAGGCTTTATATGTATTTTTATTTTATTTTATTTTTTTTAGTTTAACAGACCTGTTCATTTTGTCTGCTGTGAAAACATAAACAACTCTTTAGAGACTAGTGTCTACTAGCAAAATGAAGAACACAATGTTTTTCTACAAAGGAACTCATCTGACAAGGGTTAACGTCCAGGAGTTCGGAGAAAGGTGCCAAACACACCGCAATCACAAATTGGTCTTGAAATTGCGTTAGTGCTCACAGCTGCTTATTGTCCCATTGTGTTTTGAGACTTGGGAGACATTTGTGGTAAAAGTTGTCTTATTTTTTTATTTATATATTTTTAATTCTTCAGGTGGTAAACTAGGTAATTCACATATTTCCATCCTGTATGGTAAAAGTGAATACTTTTCCAAGTTTGTTTATAAGTGGAAATTTAGGGGGGATAACGTAATTCTCATTACCAAACGTAGGTCTTTTTTAATTTTGAGTTAAATGTTAAACTCTTGTACTTAAAGTAAGTTTGCATTGTTTAAATGCTGCTCTTGGTTTTAAAATAAGGGGGAAAAAGCTAAGGTATTAAACTTTTGAGTTATGACTTAATTTTTTTTAAAGGGCCAAGGTCTTAAAATTGTAATAAAATTAAAGTAATGGGGATATTCATAAAATTTAAATTGAATTTCGCAATATAAATCAAAATGAAAAAGCATTTAAAAAAACCTGCTTTAATTTCAACTTCCATTTAAATTTCATTGTATTTTATAATTTAGTTGTATTTGATTTTAGAAATTGTTTCAAAAGTCAACAAGAATAAATCTACAACAGAATAATTAAGCAACCAAATGTCTAGACACTGGCAGATTGCATCAGTGTGAGCAACTAGAGGACTACAGACTGAAGGAGAGAAATATGCCTTCATCCTGAACCCAGACAGTCTTTAGTGGTAATCATTATTATTACTACGAGTACACTTGTGTATTAACACTCTTCGATACAGAAGTATGGACCTGTTTGGTTTGCAATCTGCCATTAAACACAAAGAGAAAAAGAAAAACTGGAATTCACCCTTTGCGCTAGGCGTAATATCAATGCTCTCATGACCCTTACTTTATCAACTCCTGCTGTTAAGGTCAAAAATGAGATTGTCTCGTGTTGCAATGAAGTTGGAAGGCATGCGGAAGCATTGCCCTGGACATTTGTTCCAAAATGTAAGTATAAGGCATAGTATGAGGTTTGAATCCCTTGTTTTCGTCTTCTCTATGTATATAATGACGGCTTGAAAACCAACTGGTTTCAAGTAGTTGCTACCCAACAACTGCCACACACTGTACAGTAAATACACAGTTCTGGTACAGCGATTCAAAATAATGTGAACGCTGACCAGCAGGGGAGCGGGGAGGGTTAGCAATTTTTTCTGCCCATTTTATGAATCAATTGTGTTTAATATGAACGCAGCTATAATGGAATCCTTTCAAGTGGACTTGAGCCTGATACACTGATCCATATCATGCAAGTCCTGAACTTTGGGGTCAAGTACCAGGATTCATGTCTGAACCCATAGTGTAAAGGCACGATCACGCAGCGGCATGTTGGCAGACTACAACGGCGCTTTTTCCTTCATAATGTCTGGTGTTTTAATGAAGACGAAGAAGATTGCAGGTCATTATCTTTTATTGGCTGTAATGCATCTGCCATCAGGTTTGAGCAGTGAAGAAAAGGCAAAGCTCAAACTTCAAACACAAGAACTCTGAGTGAAAGAGAGACAAAAGGATAAAGAAATTACAATGATTATTTCACATCATGTATTTCACATCATGTAAAAACATACAATGAGTTTTTCACATCCAGGACAGAGCCTGAATATTTTTTGGGGGGTTTGTTTTCTGGTTCAGGTGAAATACTGACTACTACAAGGGCAAGTAGAAATGGAGAATAAGCGTTTATATGTAGTGGAAAACACTATGCAATGTAACACAAACATATGTTAGAAGCACACAAATACACATTTTTCGACATTCCAAAGATTCTAGTTAGTAGAGGACTCTCAGTGATGATGCGGGAAAAGAATACAGGAAGTCTGACACACACTGTATCACAACCACCGGCTCACCCCCATCCAAAGACTACTAATCTACTGTATCCTAAAAAATATCAGATATGTAACAAAATGTTGATAACTGCGAATGTGTACAAGCAAAACAACTAAGGATGATTGAAATGACTGGAATTGGGTTAAGAACCTGTAAGGATGATGGTGAACCATGAAAAAAATGTGGTGTGAAGAAAGCCCGAATGATCATGATCAGAGAATGCTTAAAAAGTTTCCAGGATGCAGTAAATTAGTCTAGTCATTGGGTGGGATGGGGTTGGGAGGGGTGTGGGTTGCGATACAGTGTGTGTGGTGTCAGACTTCCTGCATTCTTTTAGACTTGCTAATTTCCACTATTATCACTGAGGTTCCTTTACTAACAAGAATCCTTGGAATGTCAAATAAAGTGCATTTGTGTCCATTAGCAGACATCTATTTGTATGTTACATTACCCATCATGTATTGTACACAAAGAAATGGCAATGCCTAATGGCAAAAGGCAGAGCATTTCTACATGAACAATACAGTGAGAACTCTCAGGATTGGGATTAAACAGCTGTGTGGCCATAAAAACTATAGTGAGACAGAAAACCAACAAACAAAGCTAATTCGCTGGAAAGCATTCTCTGGGATTTTGAGGAGTCTCTCGATGGGTCAGAGTCAGTTTTCGTGGTACAAGGAGAACCTTCACACAATTAGGCAGGTGGTTTTAAAGTTATGACTGATTGGTGTACATTAAATAAGTCAATATGATTGTTGTTGTTGGTCTTTCGGCTGCGTTATACCAGTTTTCTTTATCTACATCAATTATATCAGTGTTTCCCACACATAGAATATACTGGGACGGGCTCGCAGGTATATTCTTCCGGAATAATTCTGTCCGGAAGAATGTCATCTAAGATAGATTAACTAGTATCGGACAGAACACCACTCTCCCTGTAGCAGAATAAATTCAGTTCAATTCAGTTTTTTTATATATATAGTGCTTTTAACAATGGTCATTGTCTTAAAGCAGCTTCACAAAAATTAAAATAAACTTTATGGAAGTGTTTATGTGTGAGTCCCTGATGAGCAAGCCAAGGGTAAAGGCGACAGTGGCAAGGAAAAACTCCCTGAGATGGCAATAGAAAACCTTGAGAGGAACCAGACTTAACAGGGAACCCATTCTCATTTGGCTGATAACGGATAAAAATTATGACATCATGTGTGTTATGCAGCTGAAAGTTCCATCATGAAGCAGAATCCAGCTGGACTGGTCTTTCTCTGGATGCCTCAGGATCCTAGCAGGGTTAGTTGCCATTCAGGATAGATGTACTGGAGTATGAGGTTATGGGATGAATTACGTGTGTGCCAGATTAAAGAGTCTTGAGTCTACTTTTAAACTGGGAAACTGTGTCTGAGCCCCGAACACTGTCTGGAAGGCTATTCCAAAGCTTTGGAGCTAAATATGAAAACGCCCTACCACCTTTTGTAGGTTGTGATATTCTGGGAACTACCAGAAGTTCTGAGTTATGTTATCTTAAGGGACGTGGTGGATTGTAGTATATCAGAAGACTGGCTAGAAATGTGGGAGCTAAACCATTTAAAGACTTGTATGTAGGTAATACTATTTTGTAATTAATTCTAAACTGAACAGGTAGCCAGTGCAGAGATAATATTGGGGTTATATGATCATATTTTCTTGATTTATTGAGAACCCTGGCGGCTGCATTTTGGACTTACTGTAGCTTGTTTTTTGAGGATGCAGGACAACCACCCAGTAATGCATTACAATAGTCCAGTCTGGAGGTCATGAATGCATGAACTAGCTTTTCTGCATCAGATACGAATAAGATGTTCTTAAGCTTGGCAATATTCCTAAGGAAAAAGGCTGTTTTTGTGAAATTGGAAATATGATTTTCAAAGGACAAGTTACTGTCTAATATTACACCCAGGTTTTTCACTGACGAGCTGGTAGTAACGGTACATCCTGCTAAACGCAAGCTGAATTGTGAGAGCTGGTGTGTACTGGTTTTTGGGCCAATAAGTAATATCTCTGTCTTATCTGAATTAGTAAAAGAAAGTTATTGGTCATCCAATCTTTTATATCCTGGACACACACAGTCTAGACAACTTGGGTATTTCATCTGGTTTTGTTGAGATGTATAACTGGGTATCATCAGCATAGCAATGGAAACTAATGCAAGGGAAGTATGTAAATTAAGAACAGCAGAGCTCCTAAAACTGACGCTTGTGGGACTCCATATTTTAATTCAATTCAATTTTATTTGTATAACGCTTTTAACAATTGCCATTGTCCCAAAGCAGCTTTACACAATTAAAAGAATTATTTAAGTTTGTAGGGAATTTGAATGTGTATGAATAAAATGGTCAGATAGTCCTTGATGAGCAAACCGAGGGCGACAGTGGCAAGGAAAAACTCCCTGGGATAGTAGTAGGAAGAAACCTTGAGAGGAACCAGACTTAACAGGGAACCCATCCTCATCTGGGTAAAATAGAGAGCAGGAATTGATCTGCATTCATACTGTGTGTTAGTTGGCAGGCAGTTCAGCATAACAGTTGATGTTAATATGGAGTCCAGTTAGTTATTGGAAACTCAGGTATACTTGTATGAACTATCGAACTGTCAAGTCCTCAGAGAAACAGCTGCCAACACCAGTCGAGGCCAGAACCGTCTTCTAGGTAGCGAGAACCATCCCCAGACACTAATCGCATCCCAAAGAAGCACACGGGGCATCCATGTGACGAGATCTTCAACCAGCAGCGGGGCACCAGGATGGGTCAGACAGGTCCGGGGGGCAGAGGGAGTCTGGATCACTGGCAGCTCAGGAACGACATGTGTAGCTCGACAGAGAGACGGAAAGAGAGAGAGGGGCAGAGAGGGAAGAGAAGGAATGGGAAAGAGAGCAGAAGAGAAGAGATAGTTAGGTATGGTCACAGTCACATAATGCATAATGTAAATGTATATTTACTGTAGAGTGCAAGCAGAGACTCCGGCAGGACTAACTATAACAGCATAACTAAAAGGGAGAGCCAGAAGGAAACACAGACATGAGGGCTCCCTGAGATGAAAGCAACCAATCACCTCACCATAAACAAACCTGAGTGATCAATGAGAGTGGGGAAGACAGCATCTAAACATACCAGTTCACCATAATACGCTACGTCCAGATCTGCTTCTTTACCTAAGGCAAATCTATTTATAAAAATGCTTGATTAAATAAATAGGTTTTAAGCCTGGACTTAAACACTGGGACTGTGTTTTAGTCCCGAACATTATTTGGAAGACTATTCCATAACTTTGGGGCTTTGTAAGAAAAAGCTCTGCCCCCAGCTGTAGTTTTCATAATACGCGGTACAGATAAGCAGCCTGCATCCTTTGATCGAAGGAGGCGTGGCGGATCATAAGACACTATCAGCTCACTCGGATACTGCGGTGCGAGACCATTTAATGCTTTATATGTCAAAAGTAGTATTTTAAAAATGAATGCGAAATTTCACAGGGAGCCAATGAAGTGAAGATAAGATAGGCATGATGTGCTCGTATCTTCTAGTTCTAGTGAGGACTCTCGCTGCTGAATTCTGAACTAGCTAAAGCTTGTTTATGCACCTATTTGAACAACCAGACAGTAGGGCATTACAGTAGTCCAACCTAGAGGTGATGAAAGCATGAACTAGTTTTTCTGCATCGTTTTCAACAATATATTTCTTATTTTAGCAATATTTCTAAGGTGAAAGAATGCTATCCTGGTAATATTATCTACATGAGCTTCAAATGAAAGACTGGAATCTACTGTTTAATCACACTGAGGTCTTTTACTGTTGCACTTGATGGAACAGAAAGGCCATCTAAAGTTACAGAGTGATCTAGAATCTTACTTACAAAAGGAAGTTAATTAGCATCCAATTTCTTATGTCCTGCACACATTGCTCAACTTTATTAATCTGGTTTATTTCATCAGGTTTTGCTGAGATGTATAACTGTGTGTCGTCAGCATAACAGTAAAAACTAATACCATGCTTACGGATTATGTTGCCCAGAGGCAGCATGTAAAGGGAAAAAAGCAGTGGGCCTAAAACTGAACCCTGTGGAACACCAAACTCCACTAGAGAACATTCAGAATAATCACCATTCAAGTCTACATACTGATACCGATCAGTCAAATAGGATCTGAGCCAGGAGAGGGCTGTACCCTTAATTCCTACTACATTTTCTACATATCTTTGAAGAAGAATACTATGGTCAATGGTCAATATTTTACTGGCATTACACCAGACAGTTCTCTATTTAGATCTACAAAATGGTATACAGGTACAAGACTAGTAGTGTGAGACCAGTGTAATGCCCGCTAGTAATAAATCGATTGCAAATGGTAAAAAGAATAAGAAGTGCATACTGACAGTTGTGCATGCTCTGCGGAGGCACACAGTTTTGCATGATGAACAGCTCTTCTTTAAAAATCCCGGGAAGATTCATAAAGCGCAAGCAGCTCGGATACGTGTGGCAACACAGCACGGGTCAATGACCAATAAAAATTTTATATATGTTATATACATTTTTATTATTATTATTTTTATTTTATTTTTTGCTCTCAGAAATAACCTAAAACAACCAGAAAAAATCTGTGCTATTTCTTTATTTTTCAGTTTAAAATGAAATAAAAATCAGTTGATCAGATTGTCCAAGATGTGCTGAAAAAAAAAAAAGTGTCTTAAGTACTCTGTATAACTCTGTATTGGACAACGCTACGGTACAATTGTAGGTTGGATCTCTGGAATGTAAAATTAATAAAAATATCAAATTAATAAAAATATTGTGTTAAAGGTCATATACATGTATTGTTCGTTGTATGTAGACGACCACTTCTGTGCTGGCAGGCAACGCCGGCCCGTTTTGCTGGCCACCACCGCAAGTACATTTCAGACCTGTGGGAAACACTATATATTTATTTCATTTTTACCATGATGATTATTGTGATGATTATTATTCACACACTTTATGTAAACACATCATCTTTTTCCTTCTCCTCTGCCTTCTGAGGTCAGCCAGTTAGTGATCTGTGGGATGTGAAGCACAGAGGAGTACAGTGGTGTTGAAGCTTTAGGATTGTATCTGAGTGTAGAAGTGAGCAGAATAAATATTAAAGTCGACAGACTGAAGCATTGCTTTAGAGGTGAATTATTGTCCGATTCCTCCTATTACCACTTTCTGTGGACAGTCAAATAGCATTGTATGTAATATATTTAACCAAAAGCAAACTAGACCCAAATTTCCAATGAAAACCAAACATTTAGACTTTCTCAACAAAATAAATCTTAGACACCACAAAATGAATATGGATATTCAGTGTTCAGGGTGGATTTTTATGTAATGCTCTCAGAACTCTTCATGACTGAGTAAGGAGGCTGTGAGGAGCTAAGGGCTCAGTATTCAGTACATGTGTTAGGTCTACAAATCACAGAAATTCAATTGCAGCACTGAAGCATTGTGCAACAAGCATTGATCGTCTGTTCTAATGATTATATTTACAGTCTATAACGTAGTACATGCTTTCACAGCTAACAGCCACTGACTTCTAGCTGTCCCTCTGTTGACCTTTTTGTCATGTGTCTCTTGTGTCCTCCAGGCATGGCTGCAGCGGTATGGCTACCTCCCCCCCACAGACCCTAGAATGTCAGTCCTGCGCTCAGCTCAGAGCATGCAGTCTGCTATCGCTGCCATGCAGCGGCTCTACGGCCTCAACGTCACCGGTGCACTCGACAAGAACACCATAGAGTGAGTAACCGAGTCTACGTCAGAACCAATGTCACCCAGCTCAGTCACAGTCTCCACCCAAGCTTCTCACCCACTGCCCCTTTCTGCACCCAGGGAGCTTATTCAGAAGAGTTTTAATGCCAGGGGCATGTCACATGATTTCATTAGAATAAAATGTCTTCAGATTTGGCATGGCTCTCATGGTCTATTAAAGCTGTTAGCTGGTTATTACTGCAAACCTGGACCAGTCCAATCTCTTCCTTTCTTTTCTGTGCCTCCTGTGGGTTTGATGCCACGAGGCCTAAAATGTTCAACTGACATTTTTTATTTTTCCCGCAGCTGAATCTAATCAGCGATTTGCACAATATGATGTTTTATCAGCTAACACCTTTTGCGCCTCTAATATCTTAATTGTTGTGTCCTTTTGTTTCCTTTTGCTTCTATGTAATGATGTAGCGCTAACACAATAAGGTGAGGCACCAGTTCTTCTCTTGTGTGATAATTGCTTGTTGTGTGTGTGTGTGTGTGTGTGTGTGTGTGTGTGTGTACACCCTAAAACCATTCGTTAGTAATTAGTAAATCCCCACATCTGTATATAAAGTGACAGGTGTGCAACCATTTAACAAATAGTCCTGCTAATAGATTTTTTTTTCTCCCCCTCTCCATCTGTCTCTAACATATTACTGTACATGCTGTTAAGCTGAGTAAACACTCAAGGACAAAATTTGAATATATACACCTACACACAAATATATTCAATATAATATAATATTTCCGAATACTGAATGATTACTGGCAGCAGTCATTTTACTGTCCACTGAGAATCCTCATAGGGTTGTTGGTTTGTTCTTTGTGGAGGAGTTGATAAATTGTGGCCTTGGTCTAAATAAAGAAAGTATTATTTTGGCCAGATGATGAAATACAGGTCAGTCTTTTTTTCCGTACGCATCAGTGTGCCTGTTGTTATTAGTATTTTTTTTTACAAATTTCATGTTTATTTCTTTACCTGCACACACTCACGGTAAGAGAAAGAGAGAGTAGGAAGAGAGAAAAATATGAATGCTGTACTGAAAGTAATGCTAGAGTAGGCATACCTTTTTAAAATAGCAGACATTAGGAAGTAAAAAAAAAAACTTAAACTTCCTTTGTACAAAGGTAGTACTCAACATCACCTCCGTCACAAGCGATACATTTGCGCCATCGTTGAAACCCTCTCGAAACCCTTATCACAGTCTGTGTTCTTCCATTACACCACAGAATACTAACGCAGATTAACACTATTGACAAGAGCAATGTGCACAGATGGATGAAGTTTAAAGAAACCAGTAATGAAGACGAACCATGCAGCGGGAGACCATTAACTGTGACAAATAAGGTTTTCAAAGAAGATTTGAGAGTTGGTGCAAATCCATGGCTTGTGATGGAGACTATATTGGGTTGTACCTTTCTATAGAGGAAGAGTTACTCTACCAATATGTGCATTTTGAATGACCTGCCAGTCAATACAGTATCATACAGTATAATGTGTCAGAAAGCTTTCTCACTTTCATTTTCTCTGTCAGAAGAGTGGCTTAAGCATGTAGTATTCATTTTGCTTTAGCACCAGCTGAAGCAATAAAAATATGTTATGAACGATTCTTTTATATTCCTCAAAAACCTGGGAATGTTGTACCCTGTAGACTGTGTGTGGAATATGAAAAACACTCTCCATGGTGTTGTGTTCTTTTCTTTTCCTTTTTTTTTCCCTCTTCATTTAATTAAATTTATCTGTTGGTGCCGTGGGTACAGACAGCATGATGTCATAACAGTGATGGTGTGAGAGTAATCCTGGTCTTTCTCTCTTTATCTCGCTGTCTGTCTGTGCTGTAGCTGGATGAAAAAGCCTCGCTGTGGTGTACCAGACCAGCTTGGCGGCGCCTCCAGGTTCAGCGTACGAAAACGACGCTACGCTCTCACAGGACAGAAGTGGCAACACAAGCACATCACATACAGGTAGTATTTCGACATCTTTGCTCTTAATGCACACCTGTGATGTACTGGTGTAAGCATGTGTAGCTCCAAAGACCTCCTGGTTTTTACACTGATGCTGTTGGCACTTTGAATGCGGGACCAGATTTTTTTTTTTTTTTTTTTTGTAATAACCAGCAACAGTATGTACTGAATTAAACAAACAATCTTATTGCTTTTGGCCCTCCTGTCTACACGACAGCCAGCCCGTCTCTCAATCTTATTTTATTTTATCTTATTTTAAGTCAGCCCTTTTCATTCCAGTCAGAATACGTCTGTTTTGTAATATTCCCGGCCCACATGCCATCTTCTGTAAATTGCATAAAGTTGAATTAATACATTTAAGTCCCAATTCCAATCCCATATGTAAATCTGATTTCTGTCCTGATTTGATCAGATTTACCTAAAGCTGAACGTGTCTACTCATATCAGTAGAGAACGAACCAAACCTGCGTTATTAAGAAACAAGCTGGTTCACTAGAAATCAGTAGGGGAAAGTATGGAAGAGGAGGAGAAAGAGCAGAGGCATTCCCTATGGATCAGCCACACAGTGGACTACACAGTGTGTGTTAAGTTTATATGTGTAGGTTTGCATGAATATCATGTTTTCTTTTGAGAACACACATCTAACACACATACCAACCGTTTTTCTTCAGACGTGTAAAAAATACGGTTATTTGAGATTTGATCATGAGCATGTGTTACTATTAAAATTTGTTCTATGCATGTCAGATGTTATGCAATACTCGTTATGTGTGTGCGTTTTGAACATGTCAGAGCTCAGCTCCGGGGTGCTACTAATTAATTTACTCTTCTCATGGTGTGTAGTCTCTGCACCACTGGAGGTTCATCTTATTATTATTTTTTTTAAGCTCTAGCACACGCCCATGGAATACGCAACACAGCTTTCAGGCCTTTCATTGTAACAGACCTACAACAGCTTAAAAGAAAAGTTTAAATGGCTCGGGAAGTACTGGGAAGACCGTTTTTATTACTTATGACACACTTTTTGTGCTGTTGATGTGGCATGAAAGAATGTTTGGGGTTAGAGAAATATTTGGCAAGGGTGTTATGCTTTTAATTGACAGCTAGTCTGGGATCAAGCGCCATACTATTTTAAGTTAAATTAAACCCAGTTTGTTTCTTAAAACTTTAAAGCAACATTATGGGTTTGCAAGTGCTTGAAAAAGAAAATAAATAAATAAAAATAATTAAAAAAATGATGTTCCTGAGTTGCTATGAATATGCTATGTATGCTATGTAATAGCAATCATAGTCAGCCCGCAGACTGTAGGATGTAGAATATGTCTGGATGTATTCAGAATTGTTTAAAACCTCTGTGTATGTCATCCTCTGGCTCTGACGTGTTAAATGTCAGCAGGTTCAAGCTTTAGAGACAAAAGCAGACAGGCGGGACCTACAGCTAATCAGAAGTGAGAGTATGAAAGTGTAAACAAAGCCAAATGGCAGAGTGGGACGGAATATTATAAGGCAGTAGACAAAGTGCTAGGATTTGCTTCAGAATTTGCAATAATAAGCAAATTTATTTACGTTGAAGAAACGCAAGGTGTACTACAGTGTAAATATTTAACTGGAAAGCGAATCCCCTGTACACAGCTTAGTGCACATTTTTTTCAAAAACAGGCAACATTTGAATAACATGCTTGTCGTGAATGGGAAGGGAGAAACTGAGAGATACAGGGACACAGGGAGAGAATGATGTGGTGATATTAAATACTGATTCAAGTCACTATCACAGAGTGCACATTGCCTGTAGGTGGTTGAAATAGTCACATCAGTTCGTAAGTGAAAGAGCACTGTGAGCTGGAGATAATGATGACTGTCCCAGACGGACATGCACCAGGCTCCGGTTTCTTAACATATACAACCTTTCTTGCTTTTCCTCCAGACTTAAATAACAAATGTACAAATGGATAAATTAATCATTTGTGCCTTTTATTTTATTTACGGCAGCAGGCAGTTGATAATTCTGAATAAGGAAAGAAATAGAAGCAAGTTTTCTACTTTTCTACCCACATTCTTTCACATCGTCCAAAGTATAAACGTGTAGTGCATAGTTTTATTAATGTAAATTTGTTTTGTTGTTGGTGTTGTTTTTTTAGTGATATTGAGAGGTTCATGTTTTATTAAAGGGGAGCTGTAAAGTTTATTTGCTTTATGTTGATGACTTAATTTTGCTAGTAAGTGAAAGTTTGTCATGTCCCTGATGTATGTATCTGTTATTTCTGATTCCTCCCCCTTTTTCTCCTTCATCCAGTATAAAGAACGTGACGCCCAAGGTGGGCGCAGAAGAGACCCACGATGCCATCAGACGAGCATTTGACGTCTGGCAGAACGTGACGCCGCTGCGTTTTGAGGCCGTTCCCTACAGTGAACTGGAGCGAAATAAGAAAGATGTGGATATTACAATCATATTTGCGTCTGGATTCCATGGAGACAGCTCTCCCTTCGATGGGGAAGGGGGCTTTCTGGCACATGCTTACTTCCCGGGGCCAGGCATTGGAGGAGACACGCATTTCGACTCGGACGAGCCCTGGACCCTTGGGAACCCTAACCATGATGGCAAGTATTACACTATTTGCATCTAAGCTATAAAAGCATTATGGCACAGCGAAGCTATATATCCATCGTCAGTTTTACCCATTAGGTCTAGATATATTATATTTTGTCAGACGGTGTTTAAGACTGACCCATTTCACACAGACATACTAAACTCTAATAGAGCTAGTTGCTTTTGCAGCTCCTTCCAGATATAATAGAAACTGTTTATAAATGTAGGACAGCTGGGATTGTTCAAGTATGCACTGTTACATGTGCACAAGTTCTTGAGATACAGAAAGACTGCTGTGATTATTAACCTCTTATGCCTCTTTATCACTGCGTCTCACGAATAACAGACAAGAGACCCGAAGTCATTTATTTTCTATAGAGAATTAAAGACTTTTATCCTGAGGCTGTGGATGTGCTGAAACTATTTAGCTCATGTGACTAAACATGGCTTGATAGTCTGCCTGTAAAATTTGGGGAATGGGACTGGACACTAAATCCAAGTCTGCCTGATGGGTGAGCAAAAATGAATTAATAATTAGTCTACCCCCGCATCTGAATGTTAAATTCGCTGTTTTTTGCGTTTGAAGGAGCTGATTACAATAAATAGATGGTTGTATGTCATATTGATGGCCAAAAATATATGGACACCCAGCAATCACACTAGGATGTTCTTTTCTGTACACTTCTGGGAAGGCTTTAAATTAGATTTTGAGTATTTTTGCCCATTAGCGAGTTCAGGCCCTGATGTCAGGTAAGGAGGCCCAGGACAAAGTTAGTTTTTGGTTTCTGTTTGATTTTTGGTGTGCACTTGGTTTGAGGTCTGTGCAGGACATTTTAGATCTCCGAAAACTTCGACAAACCATGATATTTCTGCATAGTAACTAGAGGCATTATGGACAATTTTGTTCTTCTAACTTTCTGGCAACAGTTCAGGAAAGGCTCAAATTTGATTGTGATGGCCAGACGTCAATAAACTTTTGGCTACAGAATGGTTTTATTGCTATTTTTTGTGCATGTTGTACTAGCGGGTGTGTTTTTTTGTACAGTTAGAGTATGGTCATTTCTATAAATTACACTTTTCGATGTTTTAGTGTCGGCGTGGGAAAAGAAAAAAAGGGCCATTAAGTCGTCTCTAGTTTAAGATAAATATATGGCCATTATAAATAGCTTTTTAAGAGTTTTACATGCTTAAGCTCATGATGCGCATATAAATTGCTTATGTGTAAGACAAGCTATTTAAGACTGTGTTGAAAGCAAATTCATCTTCTTATTACTGCCGGGAGAAGAGTGCGTCCTCCTGTAGGTTCTGATATAGTAGTGAAGATTAAACCTGTGACTTGTGGGAGAGGTCTATTATGACCAATCAGTGATGATGAGCTGGAGAGGTATTGTCAGGATGCTGGTGATTCATCCTCATCCTCTCTCGCCTTCTCTCACTCTCTCTACATCATGGGTTGATGTGACGAATTTTTGAGAACCAGCTTACTGCATAGTGAAGACATGGATTTATGCAGTTGCTTGAATTATACATCCAGTGGAAGGGAGAAAAAAAAACCTGATGCCAAATAAGAGCACATGCATACATATTTTATCTAAGACTGTGACGGAATGTTAGTGTCTTTGTGTGTGTGTGTGTGTGTGTGTGTGTGTGTGTGTGTGTGTGTGTGTGTGTGTGTGTGTCACGCTGAATGTGTAGTGTCTCCGTGCTGAGGTGTTTTTCTCTGTGTGGCATCTGGAGATGTCTGGAGGACAAGTGAGGGAGAAGAACAGAATCTGGAAGGCTTGCAGTTCTGACTCATCAAGGCTTCGTGGCCTTGTTCAACTAACAAGAGAAATACACACCAAATTAGTGTACAAAAGAAACAAAAATAGAGAGCAGGGTGTATATGTATATATGTGCAATACTGTGTGTTATCAAGTTTCCAGTTTGAACTCTCAGAAGTAACCAATCTCAGTGGCATTGGATGTATTCAGATCTTTATTTATTGGATGCATTCACTCTTTAATTATTAACATGATTATGTTTTCATGCATATGTTACTGATAGGGATAATCATCAGATATGGGCTATAAGTTGATTACCTTGCATTTCAAACGATAAATATAAGGTTCCTAAAACACACCGTGTTTTCTTTCTGCTCCTTCAGGCAGTTGCTGTATAGCAGAGACACACATGAAGTCAAAAGAACACCAATGTAAATAATGGCTATGCATGCTTACAATCTTTTGGTGACCTGATACAATTTGTCTAGAAAAGTGGCAACTCATGTACAGTATGTGGGGGTACATTGGTTTTATGAAAAACGTAAACAACAAAGGAAGGAAAATCTTACTGTGAAGAGCTTGATGTGCATAACCTGTCACAAGGAGTATGTGAGTAATAGTGAATGCTGGTGGATTGATTTTGAGAAACTATAACAAGTGCCAGAAGCACTCTGTGTTTAAATTGATCATTAATTGTTTCTTCCCAAACCGGTGACTAATTATGGAATAGTTACGTTACTGCATTCACCAGTATACACACACACATCCATAACAGTAAAACTACCCACCTAGAATTGTGTGGGTCCGCAGTTTGGAACCAAACCAGTCTGATGGTGTGCTGTGATATCAGGCACCAAGACTTTAGCATCGGATCCCTAAAGTCTCAATAGATCTGATCCCATCCTGTAGATTGTATTTAGATCAAGGAATTTAGTTAACACTTTACACCCTTTATCTTACTCAGACCATTCTTGAACATTTTTTTACAAAGTGGCGGGTGCATTATCCTGCTGAAAGAGGTCACTGCTGTTGGGGAATACTGTTTCCATGAAGAGGTGTACTTGGTCAGCAACAATCTTTGTGCATCAGTAGGCTTTGGACACTCTTGACCTTCTCACTGGTTTACTGGTGATCCTTCTTTGAACGCTTTTGGTAGGTACTTAATGAAAACACTCCACAACACCTTACAATTTAGAACTTGTCAGAGTCTTTCAGATCTTGTCTAACACATCAACTTTGTGAACGGCTGCTCATACACTGGAGAGGAAAGCAGCACTATCCAACATCACTATCCAAGTTGCTATAAATGATGTGGGAGTGCAAATAGGACACTCCTCCCCTTCTAAGAACGAGTTTTGCTTTTAAATGTGCATGGTTGTGACATCATCGGGATTCCTGGCATCATCTTTATTCCAAAAAGTGAACCAATATGAAAAATATATACACACTATATAATTCAGTAAAATGTAGAACACTGTTTTCTGTAGGAGTTTATCGTTCTGTCAGATAGTCACTCTTTACAACATTACTATACCAGTGCATTGATGTTTAAGAGCATTATTTTTCCATAGCTTTCTTAAGATCCTGCCACAGCATCTTACTGGGGTGTAGTTCTGGGCCTGTATTTACTAAACGTCTCAGAGTAGGAAATCACTCCTAAGTGGCCAAAACTTCTCAGAATGACACCATTTTATTCCTATTTTAAGGAGTAGGAATAAGAGCTATTAAAATTCTTAGAATAGAAAACCGCTTCTATCTCTACCAAGATATAGGAGAGCTCTGACTACAACACCCACTATAACGTGCAGCCTACTTTACGGCTCTCGGTGTTGTAAAAAAAGTGACGTCACATGCTTTCCTCTGCGCAGTCCTATTCCTCACCGAAAGTAAAAACAGGAAGCTTTATAAATAACTTTTATGTTCTAGACTATGGTAGGAATATGTTCAGTCCTAAAGTAAATTTGACCGTGATTCCTACAAGTGATTCTGAGATGCTTAGTAAATACGGGCGCTGGACTTTGACTTGGACATTCCGACACCTTGATTTTTGTCCTCTTTAGTCATGCATTTCAATATTTCAGTTTTTTTTTTTTTTTATTTCTTGTCACTGTTGTGTTAGATGACCCAATGTCAAACTTATGCTGTTGGGCAGATGACCTCATAATTATCTCAATGGTTTTCTGTCTGATTGTTGCCTCAATAACTGCCAGTTTTTCCAGGCTCTGCAGCTCAGAAAACAAGCCCAAATTATTACCCCTCCATCACCTAGACACATGGAATACGATGTCTGTGATTATGCACCGTGTTTGGTTTTTACTAAGTATAGTGCTTTGCTTGGTGACCAAACTTTTCCACCTTGATCTCATCACTGCATAAGATCTAGAACTTTTGGAGTTTATTCATATGCAATTTTGTAAACCCTGTAAACAATTCGGCAAATACATTAGTGATGTCTTTTTTTGTTGTTGTTGTTGCTTTTCTTAAATGTTCTTTTAAATTTTTTTTACAAATTAAGTTGTAAAATTGTTACAATTTAAATCATTAAAATTAGTCAAACCATGGACTGAATTTGCTTGGATACTAAATCCTGGAAAGATTGGCAACTGTCATGAAGGCTCTTTATTTGTAAGCCAAACGTCTTCTCAATAATTGATAAATAATTATGTTGTTTACAATCAAGTTTATTATCTTTCTTTGTTTCCAGACTGGCACTTTGTTTAACTAAAACAGCAGTAAGTACTCCTTCACCAGTCACATTGGGGTGGGTCACAAGGCTTTCTGTGAGAGCACTAATAGAGAGACAGGAAGACTGTGATCAAATCAAATTAAATATTAGAAAATAATATTAGGCATTTGCCAGACGGTGTTATCCAGAGTGACTTACATAAGTGCTTCCATAAGCACCATTACATGAGTTTCTATTTATTATATCCTCACACTGGATCACTAAGTGACTATCTAGGAGTAGTTAACCAAAAAATACCTAAGGAACACATGGATCTTGGAACAGTTGTTGCTTAAAGATTGCCAGTGACGAGTGTTCCTCGATCCCTGAGAGATGGTGGGACCAGGCGAGCAGTGCTGGAGGATCAGAGGGAACATGGCCAGTGCACCGATATCTCGTTTCCTGAAATAACATCAGAACTAAAATTAAATATTTGATTTGAGTGTAAAACTGCACATTGCAGTTTAAATTTTTATTTTTTTTTTTGCTCAGCAGCAATTACCAGTGACATTGATGCAAGCTAGAAATTTCAAAAAGATCTGACAAGTTATAGCTCTATTTTTACCTCCCATCTCTATTTAAACTCGCCATTTTTCACCTCTTCTGGTCATTTTTCATACTTTTCATCCATCTCTCCTGCTCTCTAAATATCTTTGAGTTCATCACTCCGTTCTGCTGTTCCATATTTTCTCTTCGAGCCACCTATTCCTCACACTCTGTCTTGGTCTGGGAGCCAGCACTGTTACTTTCTCTGTCTCCATTTCACTCTTTCCTGTTCACTCCGTCTCTCTCCCTCTCTCACCTTCCTCGCTCTGTGTACTTCTTTTACAGACACGTACACAAACATTGTCTCACACATTGTCAAATCAAATCTCTGGTTGGCCTGTTGCTAGGGAGGTGCCAACTCACTGTGAGTGTGTTTTGCTGTGTGTATGGGATTACAGCTTTCCTCCCCTCCTCTTTCTCCTGCTGAGCTACATGGACTTCTGCCAGTGGACTACTTCTCCAGTGTCTAGGCCCTACCTCATCTCACTCTTGCTGTTGTTGTCATTCACACACACATACACACCCATGACTAACAAACATTATATACATTCTTACACAGGAGGTATGTGCGGCAAAACTGTTAGAGATCACCTGTGCTGAATACAAGGCAGCAAAGTAAAATATAATGAGTGACTCTGTGCTAACAAAATATTTTTTCTTACTTGACCCAATGCTTTTATCCTGTGTTTCTTCTCCCACTTTCTTTTGCGGTCCTTTGTCACCAAATCCCGAGTGGCTGAGCACTGTAATTGTAATCTGCATTATCAAAAACTTTGTGTGTGTGTGGCATGTCATTATATATTGTGCCCAAATGTTCACACTCTAATAGAAATGTAGCAATTGTGACTTTGGCTAGTCCTCACACAGATAGCGGTTTTATTTTGTTTCATTGTTGTTGAGCCCAATCTACTTCTCAATTCAGAAGTTGCATCTATGCATCAATTTAGACGAGTTAAATTGTAATGAAAAAAAAAGGCATTAAAAAGAGGCATTTTAGCTTTGAAAAAAATGGTCTGTTACTTATATTTCATAAGTATCATCAATGCTTAAGAACTTGGACAGGAATGCTTTCGTTTCTGTCCACTCATTATATTTTTGCTTGGTGTAAATCAGATAGACAGGCCATGCAAAGAAGTGACTTGTGTGGGCAGTGTTGGCACAAACTGTTAAGGCGCTGTGTTATTGATCAGAAGGTCGGCTATCAAGCCCCAGCACCACCAAGCTGCCACTGTTAAGCCCTCGAACAAGACCTTTAACACTATCTGCTCCAAGGGTGCTGTATCTTGGCTGACCCTATGATCAGACGCCATCTTCCTAATTGAAATATGCAAAAAAAAAAAAAAAAAAAACTCTCGTAAGGTTCATGTGACACATAATCATAGTGTTAATAATGTTTTTGTCTTAATCTAATTTTTAAATTCATAATTATTGAAATGGCCTAGAGTCTGACTTTATGCCTGGACCTGTTTCAGCCTAAGATCGAGCTTAAGGAAAATTTATGACCAGTTTGCACAATATCTTAAATCTACACCCCAGAAAGTTACGCGCGACTTAGCTTAATGCCAGGTGTAAGCCCTCTTGGAGCAAATGGTCCCAGGGCTCTCCTTGGCTTAGATGTCTATCTGACTAACAGACTGATGTCTAACTTTAATAATGCTGGTAGTGCAATGAGACAGGAAAAGAGCAAATTCCATGAATACAGCAGACCTATAAAATATTCTCATTGTAAATAGTCTCGCAGATACCCTGGCTGCATGGCACCGCACTCACAGATAAGAAAGAATAGTTCTGTTTCAGTCTACATGCTCTGCACTGACATATAAGGATATGAATTTAAGAGGGTTTCATGCTCTTAAAGATGTCTGTAATAGCTCAGGAAAACACAGGGAAAAAGGCAACATGTGTCTATAGTCATGCAGGAAATGAAAAGTTGAGGGGAATGTTTTCTCTCCCTCAGAAGCGCATGGGCTTTAGGAAAATACTGCATAAGAAGTCATATAAAGAATTAATCCCTCTACTGGAGAACACTGCTGTATAAAGACTTGCAAATAGTCGTGATCAGTGCACCCTCTGGTACCTTAAGGATGCTTTAACTTACGTAGTCCATTTGAATTAAACCCTGGTGTGTCTTCCCTCTCAGCACAATTCATTTGTGCAGGTAAGAATTCGCAATCAGATGCAAATCAAAACAAGCTGTAAGTAAACTCTAGAGCAGTTTGATTGCAGTGAGAGAGTGATTTAATCCTGAATTGATCCAGCTGCAGGAAGTAAGCCAGAAATTTAGTTGTAGCATTGCTTTTTAGATGTGAGCTGCTAAACCGGGCTGGAAGTGCAAAGCAAATGTGTTTATTTAATTCTGATTCAGATTTAGCAAAACTAGCTTAAGCTTAAGCTTTTCCCTGATTATTCTAACTGACAAGTGGTTTTCTTATGGCCACACAACTGTTTAGTCCCTATACTGTGCGTGTATGGAAATGCTCTGATTTTCATTAAGAAACAGAGTTATGGATTTATTTTTGTTTTTCTTTTATTTTTTTTTTTTTTCTCGACTACATTCCTGCTGCAAAGTTGACAGTTCAGCACAATCCTTTTAGCAGCCCAATAATTTGTCTTTTTTTTGGCCAGGCAGTGTGTTTTACAAAAGGTTAAAAAAGGGGGATATTTTGTTCCCCACACGTTTCCACGGCTCGGCAGTGTGCGGGGACCAACAGTGTCCTTGTGCTGTGGATTTGTCTCCTTGCTTGGAGGATGATTGGCAGGATGTGTGTGCCTGTGTGCCTGATAAGGAATAGCTGTTCAACTGCAAAAGACCAAAAAGTGTTATTTATTCATTGGTCACATGGGTCTGATGGCTATCAGCATGCTGTCTGCACAAGGGAAATAAAAATAGATAAAGTGAGTGAGCAAGAATGTTGATTAAAACTTTGTATGGCTTGACAAAAGGCTTCAGGTAAACTTTCTTTACTACTACTAGGCTATGTTTAACCCAGTATATATCAGCAGGTATCAAACAGACCTTTATAATCGCATGACCTTCTGTTTGCTCGGGATCTTGGCTAAACCTGCAAGCTGTTTCACTTAGAGCTCTGGATTCGTCCACTCTTTGTAAGAAAGACTGTATTTGTGTGTTTATATGATTTGTTTTTGAGGTCAGTGAATGCAGTGTCAGTGTGCAGTTGGGTGTGCAGAGCTAGTGTTTTAAGCTGTATTTGCTCAGTATCCTTTGCTGTATAAGGAGAGAGCACCCCGCTGACACCCACCAGGCAAGCCCTCAAAATAGCCGCTCTCCCACTGACTCCAGCATTAACTTTCCATGTGTGGAGCAATAGCCTCTTCCGCCTGCGCAGTGCTTCTCGCCAAGCCGACTGGACACGGACCGCCGTCCTTAATCTCCCCTGACCTTCAGCAGTCTCAACTCACATCAAAGAGTGATGTACCTTAGGCTGCAGGATAACATGCAGTCTGTTGGAGTGTTTAAGTCTTGTTCTAGTGTACATACCGTGCAGAATCAACAATGGATACTTGAGGAAATGAGAAGGAATAAAAATTTAGCAAAAGTCACAAAGATTAGCAAAAGTCCAGAGAAGGAGAAATGGAACGTGAACAACAGGGAGATGGAGGGGCAGCCAATACCCAGTCTGTCTGGCTCATTTCTTCACACCCATGAACGATCTTAAGAACATGATCTGTCTTGGAATTAGCAAACCATAATGAACAAACGCCAGGAATGTAAGCATTTATCTGGCTTTCTTTCTTTCCTCTCACTCTTACACACACATACGCACACTTCGTATTTCTGCTGAAATACAAAGAAAATAAAATTTTACTTGTTCTAAACTCAGAAATGTTATAATCATGACTTTTTGCCATTATACATGTGTATAACCCACCCTTTTGCAGGAGCTTTACCTTGCCCCATATTTTGGATAATGTCCTGCAGTGATAAATAACCAGTATCGTAAGATTTCTAAGGTGATAAAAAGCATTGTTTTGAAGGCCATGGGCTAGGAGCATGTGTGTACGTGGGCTTGTGATTTATCTTGATGAGCGTTGAGAGAATGGACTAATGGACTGGTTTTTAGCTGATCCTAGAAAGTTCTTTCTCCTTTTCCCTTCTGTCTACCCCAGTGATATCAGGAGAATAAACTAAATGTGAAACACTGTTCTCTAAAGGCTGCTCCAAGGCTCTGAAGGAAGATCTTGTAAGGCCACCAGTATTGTCCTATTACTTTTTTAAATACCGTCTCCCTGGAGGAATGCATATTTAGTCAGTGCCCTGCAGGCACGGTCCAGCATCGTCATCCAAAACAAAATGCTGCAGCAGGGATCCCTGTGGAGAGCCTTGTGTACATTACAGGAGCTGAGACAGCATCTGAAGCATGAGGGTCAGGAGAGGCCGGTGTTCCAGATGAGGCAATTGTTTAAGGTCACCTGGATGAAAGCTCCTGCCTAGTTCCCAAACCACGTCTCATTTGTTGCAATAACTGTGGGGTTTTCCAGCTAGCGCTTTTATTTTTACAAACTTTCAAAAAAGTGAAAATGGCAACAAAAAAAAAAGGACCAAAAAAAGTATATGCACTTGGCTTAGGTAGAACTGTTGTCCTTTTAATAAAGATAATGTGTGAAAAAGAGAAAGATTTTTCAGATAAATCACAACATATATCAGATGTTTTAGTACTGTAGCTGTACCAATAAAAAAAACAAAAAACCTTGCACTATTTAGATAGACAATGAAACAAAAGCTTTTCCAGATTTTACTAGTTAACAACCTAAGCCTGAGCAGGATAAAGTATTTACTGCAAATGCACGAATGAAGTGAAAGCAGGAATGAAGTGAACCTTAGACATTAAAGTTTCCCATTATTTCACTATTTTCTTTATGTTCTCAGGAAAAACACAAAAGATTAGATAGTTTTCTTTATAATCATTATAATGTCCTTTTTTGTGACTGTAGCACAGATTAATTTGCATTGTCTTTTGCAGACAATTTAGAAAATTGTTTTTATATTCTCAAATGTTTCAGTGGGAACCCAGCCTCAGGCTTAGTCAGCGGTGCTGAGGGGAGTCAAGCCGGAGTCATAATGCACTCTGTGTGTGTGTCTGTGTGTGTGTGTCAGGGAGACATTGAAAGCGTAAGTCTGAATGCATCTACTGTGTATGCCTCATCTATAATGAACTGGTAATTGCTAACAAGGTCTAGTGTTCAGTGCTGAAGAGAGTCTCATAAAACCATACAAACAAACCTCTTAAGTGCAACAGAGAACTATTGCCTTTCCCTCAGGAGTAAATCTTTCAGGGCAGTTGGGACAGTAATACTGCAGGTTATCCTGGCTGTGTGGCCTGAGGGCTAAACCTCAGAGAGAGAGACAGAGATTTAGAATTAATATTATGCTAGCCTTCAGTGTGTTTGCTTTCTAAGGTGCAACTTGACATGAAGCTTTTTTGTGTATCAGCTTCTGTATAGAGCAGCAAATAGTAACCTATGCCCTTATTTTATAGAACAGCTTCAACCAAAAAAAGAAAGAAAATATATAGATGTTTTTTCTGTACTTTTTTTGCGCATGTGTAGGGCACTGATTTTATTAGTCAGCACCACCAGTGCGGGGATTTCATAGCAGGGCTAGCAGTACCTGCTAAAACAGCTACTGTAAAGTGAGCTCACTGTAAAGCTGCCATCCGCCCTAGCAAAATCCAAAGCATTTTTTTTGTTGTTGCTAAATTGGCACTCAGTGTTTGAAATGAAGGAGCGCTCGCACAAACTTATGACATGTTTTATCCCAGATAGTGTGAGCAAAAACGTATCGATGTGCGCCCGAGTGCCGTTTCAGCGGACAGACGCGTCCATGTTAAAATCAGATGAAAGTCACTTGTAATTATGAAAGTCAACCGTCAAGACATGCATATTGGGTTGAGCAGTTTGGCTTGTAATGTGAACATAGTGTGGAATTCAGCAGGAGCTTAGACTGTGCTGCTCTGAACTCATAAAGCTGTTTAAGGACAGGCAGTTTAAGATGCAGTGTGCTGGGCATCACGGACACTACAATAGCAAAGCTGGTAGTTTATCTCCATTTCCCAGTAGGAATGTGAAACTGTTATTTATTTTTATTGTTCTTTTTTTAGTGATTAAATAGGGAAATATTGAGATGTCGTTAAACTTTTGACAATATAATCTATCACTTATCAGCAACATTTAAATATAAATTCCACCCAGGTTATAATGTTTTGGGTTTCCCTTCTGCTGCCACCTGTTTGTTCAGTGCAGCTCATGAGTACTCAGTAGCGTCGAGGTCTGGGGAGTTTGAGGGCTGAGTCAAGGACTTTGGACTCTTCGTCTGCTGGACCTTGTGCATGGTTATTGTGCATCAAGTGTTATGGTGTCTTTCTGTCATGACCAGGATTGATTTTGGGGCAATTTGTGGAGGTTGAAAAGCTGGTGGAAGTGGAAGAATTTGAGCAGTCTGCACAAAGCCCTGACCTCATTCTAGATAAGGTGACACAGGAAAGCGAATATTTTTTTTTTTTTTTTTTTTTTAATAGACACCAGCAAAATACAGGTTTATCCCTGTTTAACTGACAATGTTTGATTAACACCTTGTTCTCTTCTCCTACTATCACTCTACTGTTCTGGAAAATAAGTGAAAAGCATGAATGTTGCAGAATTTTAGAATTTTGTTCTTGTTGTATTTTGAAGCACCACTGACTGGTGCACTCCATGGACACTCTTCTCTGACCAGATTCATTTCCGTTGTTGTCCCACACTGGTTGATTTTCATTTGTCTTTTATATTTTGTGTAGGGGGAAAAGCTTCTTAAGTGTTCTCTAACTAAACTGGGCCATGGGTAGAGACATGTGTTTATGTGATACTGGGATTTAAAGGAAGAAAGCAGAAGTGGTAGAAGAAACCACTGCAGGCTACCTCATCTCAACTTAATCTGCCTCAGTTACTCTCGCGCTCTCTCTCTCTCTCTCTCTCTCTCTCTCTGTCATCCTCTCAAGTTTACCAGGGGAAAAGACCAAAGTAGACATCTCAAACACCTCATTTGCATAGCAATATGCCCCAATTCCTCTCATGCCACAAGTGATTTTTATATCATTATGCTATCTCACTTTGTCCGCACTGACTCTCCTACTGTTTGTAAAACATCTGCATGCATCCCTTCCTAGAAGACTAGGAACAGTTTAGTCACATGTTTCCAAAGGAATTGTAATAAAAATTTCACTGTTCCGTTCTTTAATGCTTTTTGATGTTTCAGCTCAGTTGAGTTATTTAGAACAAAACCAAAGTGACTTCATGATGCATTTTCTCCACAGCAGGGTTTAGCCCTGACGCTGACTCGCACAGTCACTTTTAAAACTGGCACTGAGCAAACTGCCATGAAATGCTTACCATCACCTTACCAACCTCTCAAAAGTCTTCTAAAGTGTGGGGAGGTCCGATTAGATTAAATTAATGGGTGAAAAACTACATGTCTTTGTAAAGGAGCATTAGAGAATAAGAAGAGAATGAGAGAGTTGAGAGAGAGAGAGAGAGAGAGAGAGAGAGAGATGAAGGCAGAACATATAAATAGAGTCAAGGAATATGAAAGGGGAAAAGAGAAAGGAGAGACAGGACAGGGAGGCAGAGATGGACTGATTAGTGCTGTGTAGTTGGTGATGTGGCTGTGTACATCTGTGCCTGCACTCTGCGGTCCTTGGTTAGTGTCACACGGTGCTGGCTGGAGACAGGGGCTTGGCTCAGAGCCAGTGGGGCTTTTTTAGGCTCACAGATTACCACAGTACTCTAAGGGCACCGCGTTCCAGCTCTTTGGAAAAATACAGCATTTTGATGTTTTTAGAGACAGTGCTTGATACAATAATGGGTTCCAATGGGTATCTGTGGTATCATTTTATTTATTTATCTATTTTTTTATTATAGAGTGGACTCTAAGGCAAAGTACAAACACACACACACACACACACTCTCTATGCAGAGTTATCATTCCCACACTCTTCAAAGTCTCATGTTTGTGTGTTTTTCTGTGCGTAGGAAATGATCTGTTCCTGGTGGCGGTGCATGAGCTGGGCCATGCATTAGGCTTGGAGCACTCCAACGACCCCACAGCCATCATGGCTCCCTTCTACCAGTACATGGACACAGAGAATTTTAAACTGCCTTACGATGACCTGCAGGGCATCCAGAAGATTTATGGTAAGACTTAGAGTTAGATCTGATCATGGCTGGTCAGTAAGTCGGCCAGTGGAGCAGATGAGGTCATTTGTCTGAAAAAGAGCTGGTCACTTGTTTTAGAAACATCTTTTTAGATCACGCATTGAGATCAACACAGCACAAGTTTGATGTAAGGCCAGCTATAGTTAGTGAGGCCCAGCAGTGCAGAGACAATGAAGTTTAATACCTTACTGTATTTACCAGTTTTACCCACTTGATTTGATAAAGATCCCACAAATAGCTAAGATAAAAAAAATAAAAAAATAAAAAAAAAGATCTGGCGTTTTTGACTTCATGAAGTTTGTAGTAGTTACCACATTTAGATTTATCTAAAGATGTTCATTGTTAATAACGAGTGGAAGAATTTATTTGATTGTATTTCCATTGAGAACATATTGCAGACATATTCATATACATATGCAATATAACGATCCTTGGAACTGGAACTAATGATAGACGGCATGTCATGGTAACAAACATTCACATATCTTTTATATACTGGATTGGGTGACAAAAATATACAAGAATACGAACAGCAGCACACAAAAAGAATGATTTTTCCACATTTATCAAATTGACAGCCAAAGTCAGTGTGGTCAGAGCAGAGCTTCACAAGGTTAGCGTTTCCTCTTAACCTCTGCCCTCTTTCCCTTGTTTCCTTTCTCCTCTCCACACTGCCCATCCTATGCAACTGCAAGGGCAGGTCAGACCTGGGTTCCTTGGGCAGATAGTCACATCCTCAGGACACTCCCACCCACCCTGTCCACTCTCTGCTCTTCCTCTCCCATTTCCTTTTCCAGCCTTTCTTCTGCAGAGACACACACAAGGCCATACACACAGGATGAGGTCTGACGCAAAAGATTAGGGTATAAGATAACAGTCACAAACAGCCTGTGGAGAGTGTGCGCACACACGCAGATATGCAAAATATTCCAACTCAGACCTTTTGAAAGGAACAGGAAGCGGATTTGAACGTGATTTTAAATGGGAGTTTAACATGGAAAATGATTTCCTGATGGCCAGTGGCTGTAGGGAAGCTGGGAGTGTTAGGATGTACTGTTGCCACTGCTAAACATTCCTGAACAAACTGTTAGCACAAAGTTGGAAGCGCCCAACTGTGTAAAATGTCTTTGTATGCTGTGGCATTAGGAATTCCCATCACTAGAACTAGGGGACCATGTGCCAAGCTTCCTCACACAACATCAGTGACTGCCCTGACTAATCCTCACAAATTCTCCACAGCCACACTTCAGAATATAGTGGAAAACCTTTCCAGAAGAGCGGTGATGATTAGAACAGCCAAGGTGTGCTAAATCCAGAACGGGATGTTCAAAAAAAAAAAAAAAAAAAAAGAAACAGATGGGTGTGAGAGTCAGGTGTCCACATATGACTTTATAACCATTAGATTTGTCGTCTAACAGCTAACAGTTGCTAAGCAAACAGAACACATGTGACTCCACAGAAAGCAGAAATAGTCAGGACCTCCTACTAGCCACAATACAGCTCTTTAGGCAAATCCTTCATCTGTGTTTGCGTTTTACAAACTCTTTGGCAATTTTTCAGGACCTCGTGAACCCTTAATCGCTCTTCCTGAATAAAGAAACCCAGGCCAGTTTTAGGTTTGTGGACACAGTGGACACCTTTTTCTTATAGTCTCTCTCTCTCTCACTCTTTCACTATCTACTCTGTTCTGCTCTCATCTCTAATGTAATACAAGCTGGGGCTTTCTCTTCTAACCCAGACTCTATTTTAGGAGATTATTTCAGTCAATGAATGAAATCCCTCTCGTCCTCCCTGCTGATTCGACCATGCTGGGATAACCAGAAGTATAACTATCTCTTTAATTGTCTGACCTTACCTCGAGGGCAACACTGCGGGATCGTGATTTTACTCACCCATCACTTTCTATTACAATAATTTGACCACTAATGGCACTAATTCGGACTGTGACTCTTAAGTTATAAAGATTTTAGTTTAATTGGTATTATGCAACAAATTATAGCTAATATCCATTTCATCGAGAATGATTCATTTTATTCTACCTTCACCTTAATGCACAGTTATAGAATGAGTGCACTGGAATGTGTTTGATGCAGTAGTTATGATAGCATGCCATCATGTGTCTTAAAGAATGATGCGACTGTGTTCCTAAGTCTTATTCGCTCTTCTTTTAGGACCCCCAGACAAGGTTCTTCAGCCTACAAAACCTTTACCGACAGCCCCCCCTCCACGCTCTCACCCCCCCTCAGACCCACGTAAACACGACCGCCAGACACGTCCACCACGTTTACCAACAGGGGACAAACCAAGTCATCCTAACGGCAAGCCCAACATCTGTGACGGTGATTTCAACACGCTCGCCATCCTGCGCCAGGAGATGTTTGTGTTTAAGGTAGCTTAACACACACCACTTAGATTTCACATGGGGCAAATTCTGACCAAATACACTAGTGCACTACAGAGTGTAATAAAGAGGCTGTCTTTTAAGGTTCAACTGTTAGCCCATTCAACTTTCTCATTACTGTATGGGGCAGCAGTTCCACTCAGGGTCTTCCCATATAAAGGCCCTTTTCTTTTCCTATCTTATAAACACCACTAGCTATGAATGAACACCACACAGTCTTACTCCTGTTTAAGACAGGCAATGTTACAGCACCATGTGTGAGAGCAGTGTGCTTTACATGTGTTCCACGTGTTCAGTGATCCATGAAAGGAGTGTCTTTTCTTTCAACCCACCAGATCTTTTACTTTCTTTATACCCCTTATAGCAGTAAGGTAATAAGTGGTTTATGCTCTGTTACAGTATTTTTTTTAAATCTACTTGCAATCAACAGAGCGTTGTTCCAATGAAACAAGTGTTATGTATGCTGAAGAAGGCTCGGCATCTTCTTGGTCCTCCAAACTAACTGTTAAAACCCTGAAGATGTTTTAAAGTGTCCCGATTTGTGAGTCAGCTAACAACACCATAGCAACCCATAATCCTCTCCTTAAAGCCACACACAGTGAAATCCTGTTTTCTCCTCACTAAACCATTTGTTTTTTATTTTTACTAGGGAAATGAATAGTCTGAATGCATGTCAATGTGTCTTTTGTGAGTAATGTGAAGCCTTTCTGGAAAATGGTTTATTTTCACTTAAAAATTGTGCCTTTGTTTTTTTCGAATTACCTTTCTTAATTAGAGCAGTGTCTTAAATGGGGCGAAGGTAGTACGTTATAAATATGTGGATGGTGTATCACTAGAACACTGGACGCCTCGTGTTTGGCTATTAGGGGCAAATCAGGGGCAAAAGGTTTAAACTTGATATTTTGGATTTTTAAATTGGCAGTTGTTCCTGTGGAAGCTTTTCTGGTTCATGTCAGTGATGCCTGAAAAGAAAACTCCAGGCAATGAAGCCAGCCTGCATATCAACATTCTTTTGTATTCAATGCAGAAATACTAGCATATTTCTTTTGCCTGCAGCCCCTGGTCTGATGTGTATCTTGAAATTCTAAGATGGCTGAAAGGGAAAGCAAGGAATTGTAACAGGTTATGGCGAACTAGGTGATCTTTTTATTTTCACACCCCACAGCTAAGAGCACTCCAACTACGCTTTGAGTGTCAGAAATGGTGCACGATGAGAAATTGACTAGATGTTATATCTCATGGCTGATTGTGTGTCATTTTTCTTCGGGTTCTTCTTTCAGCTAGTTGAAGCTGAATTCCATCTCGGCTCTGCCAGTCTGCACTGTTTCTGGAACAACCTCATTTTCTACAAGACCTCTGTAATTCTTTTTGTTTTAATTTCCATCACTTAAATACATTATCCAAGCCTTATCTTCATCATTTTGTATTAAACTGTGACACATGGTAAGGCACAGGACGGGTGTTCAAGTCAAACTGGGACCTTTAAATCAGCAGCGTGACAGAACACAATTATGAACACAATTAAACTAGCTTTATTTCTCTGAAAATAATTCAATATTACACTAATGCACTTATAACAGAGTTTCACTAGTGCTTGAATACTGTCATGGTAGAAAGTTTTTCCATTTTGCCAAAGCCCTGGTTGGACTGGCTCTTTCACGTCTGAACCACTGGCCTCCCAGGAACTCCTTTAATAGACCATGTGAAAATGTGGCTTGGAGGGAGGTCTGGACTGTAAAGCGGATGAGGCAATAACTTCCACATTCCTGTAATCTGCACGTGGTGTTTGTGAAGGATTCTGTGTACGGTTTCTACAAACAGATGCGCTTCTTCTGCAAGTTGGTGACAAGTTCTCTTATTCATTTTTCAGTGATCAGCCATTTGACGCGTTGAATGTTCACTGAAACGACTGCAGTGGACTCTGAACCAACTCACTCAGTTATGTCATTTGCGAACATATGGCCATCTTTAAAACATTTTGTGCCATTCAAATGTTTAACTGTTCTAGAACTAGATCATTTCTCTGAACACTTTACCCCAAAGTCTGGTTGATTTTTATGAGTAAGAACACAAGCATTTCCAGCTTTATAGAGGTGGATCGAATCAGATATAGAACCCAATTATACCTGGACACGGACGTGGACTGCTGTTTAGAACATGACGTCATCTGTGCCGCAGGTGTCCTCTGAAATCTCCCTGTACACAAATTGGTTTTATGCCTTCATTCATGAAAAAGTTTGTCACAAGTCCCGGTTTGACTTGAACGCTACAAAATCTTTCACTTAAAATGGGTCTTTTTGGACTGGCAGTGATATTGCTTGTGTTCAGGGCCAGCAGCGGTGGTAATTGACTTAGCTCATTAAGCTGGACTTCAGTGGTACAAACGCAGCAAGCCGGAGAGTGAAGGATTATATTAGCCTCATTTGGTGAGCAGCAGGAGAGACAGAGATCTACTGTTGCTACCTCATCAAACTTAAGAATCAATCCCCCACCATGCAAGTTTCAATAACACACACACACACACAAACACAAAGTGACAGTTGGAGTCCAAAGTAGTGGAAAGGCAGAGAAGAAAAGAGGCACTTCATCATGGCTTTACAGCCCCAGTTTCTGATCCACGCTATAAGCTGAAAAAGTTGTGTGCCTCTCTTCTTCCTCCCACAAAAAGAATTTAATTGATTCACTGTGAACCAAAGACGTGGGACATTAATTAAAGATGAGGGCCCTTCCTCTTGAGGCTCTCTCTTCAGAAGCGTAGCGTATGCAATGGTTGCATGATAGAGAAATCTTGAAAGAAGCTCTCTGTTGACTCTGGATTTTCCTCTGCACTGAGGAGTGAAGAAGCCTTTTTGCATATCTAAGTTTGCCATCACAAGCAGAAGTTTTGTATCCATGTTCTCTAATGGGCTTCAACTGTACAGTTAAATCACATTGGGTTATGTAACTATAAAGTCAAGGCACATGGACAAAACTCAGCTAGTTCATTCAGTACTTCATTTCAGTTTCATATGCATGTGCAATAACACAAACATTTAAAGCGCTTTTGGCAACTGCAGAATACATGTGGTGTTCAACTGCACTTGAATCCATTCATGCCAAATCTTTCCCCATACTATTTTCTCTCTCTCTTTTTTTTTTTTTGGGTCTCTTTGTCAGCAAGATGCAGATATATGATCCTCATGATCAGCCAAGAGGAAGAGTTCCTACAGGCATACATCTGGCTTATATGATTACCATGCTCAAAGTTACTCCTTCATGAGCACACACCCACACACAAAACCTGCTCCTTGCTTTAGGGCTTGCAGACCTCATCTTCCAAATGCCTGATGTAGATAAACATCGAAAGCTGTTTCTTTTCTGGGATGAGAACAGCAAGTGTTTGGGCAGTGCATGCCAGCTGAATAAATTCAGTGACATTTGATTGGCAAGCAGCTTTTAAATAACACAGACTATATTTTGCAAACTTCCTGTATACTGTTTTTACAGTTGTTTTATCGCCATGTTCAGAATCAAACAGCCCCTGTTTAGATCAGTATAGACAACTATCTTTAAGGATGTTGCCACAGTTTCCTTCACTTACAGAAGTTCCCTCTAGATAGTTGGTCCTTGCTCGGAAGTGTGTAAGTGTGACATTGTACTGGCAGGATGTAATTTAATGTAGCTCAGGTATGTGCTGAAGGATCTTCTCTTGAACTGGGAGTTTACCTGTCTGTGTTTTCTCAGTTTCCTTGGGATAAGAGAGGCTTAAATCTGCACAGGCCTCTCTCAGCCTTTGTTGGTGCCATGCGCAGCCCAAGTTTTTCATGTTTCGTCCTCATCCCTTCAATCTTTAGCTAACATCCTCCTGAGCTAACACACCTACATGTAGATGTAGAATACACAGATGTACAGTGCTTCTCTTTTTCCACAGCCTTATTTCAAAATGGATTCAAATAATAATTTTTCTCAAAATTCTACAATCAATACCCCATAGTGACAATGTGAAGGAAGTTTGTTTAAAATCTTTGCAAATTTATTCAAAATAAAAAATGAAAATCATCATATGTATATAAGTATTCACAGGCTTTGCCATGACACTCAAAATTGAGCTCAGGTTTCTACAACTCGATTGAAGTCCACCTGTGGTAAATTTAGTTGATTAGACTAGGGCTGTGCGATTAATTGAAATCGTGTTGAAATTGTGATGTGAATATTTTTTTTCACACTCCCGACTTTTTCCGCCTCCCAACTATTTGAACCAATCACAACGCAGCGCGCCTAAACAGAGCGCGAGAACAGGAGACTGAGCTTAACGACAAATAGGCTGCAGAAACGGGGACACACACGCACATACTGTAGACACACACTAGGCCTGAAAGGATCCCTCGAGTAATTCGATTACAAAAAGGCAAAATCTTCTGCCTCAAAGCTTCTTTTAATTAATTTTTAAAAGCTTGCGTTATGGTTTTGTGCAATTATTTGTTTAGCGTGACAGCGCGCAATCGGATGCAAGCCGCCACTAAACACCGACGAAGAAGAACGCTTACATCACCCACAAAGCGGAAGGAGACGCAAACAGTTAGCAGTGTATTGATTTGATGGCTTTCTAATAACCCACTAGGCCAAGCGTGTAAAATGTCATTTAAACAACCAATTTATGTGCTGATTTACGGTTATCTATTGCTTTATACACATTTCGTTTTTGTTGCAAAAAAAAAAAAAAAAAAAAAAACACTGCACGGTCAAGTGACACGACTAGCAGACGTTAGACATCAACAAGTGACGAACAAGACAAGATATAATTGACTCCTTGCTTGCTGGTGTAAAAGTAGAGTTAGATTTAATCTGTACTTAGTATATGTGCTTCAAATGAATGTTTATGCACAAGCCTAAACAGCAGAAGAGCATCTGCCCCTTTGTCTGGGTTTCCTTCTCTTTCTGTTTCTTTCTGTTCTGTGCTGCCTCTGTATCCATTTTTTGTCTCTGTCCATTTCCAAACCCTAGCTTTGTGTGCTTCTACGTATATAAACTACAACCATGTTTATTGTGGTGGACAGACAGGCACTGGTTCTCAGTTCCTTAGAATTTGTGGAAGAGATTATGAAGCCACTGACTGGGGAATTGCAGCCAGGGTGCTCTAAACAAAGGAATAATGAAATGATTTGTATTGTGTGTCCAGAAACGGCTCCCGCTTTGTAAAAAGGTTAGTGTTGTTTCTGCGGGTGTCTGATTACTGAGTGCCAGTTGAATTTGTCCTCATCACAGTCTGGCTCAGTATTTCCCAGGAGAGAGGGAGGGAGGCACTATGTTTTCTCCTTACAGACAAAGAAAGAAAGAGAAAGAAGGTTTTAATTTCACAGTTTAATCTGCTTTCAATTATGCCGGCATGCCATATGAGAGAAAATGTTAAACAACTAAAATCAGTCAGTGCTTTTGAGGTGCACTGGGGCGAACAGCTGCACCAGAGGACACTGATCATTGGAGAGCACGGTGTATGTTGTGCATGCGAGTAAAAGATTTAAGAGTTCAGTGACAGACATGGGCTCGTTAAAAAGGTTCTCTCTCTCTCACTCTTTGTCTTTCCTTCTTTGTCCTTCTTTCTATATTTTACTACCATTTAGAAAGATTTCTTAAGCTTCCTTCTTAAGCTAAGACAGGAAGTGAACTCTACTACTATATACACTGTATTCCCGAGCCCTGAAGTGAGCCTGAGGGTGCAGTGTATATCCGAGCTGTAATGGTTTCTCCAGCTCAATGCCCTTCCTGTGAGTTTTGGCTCACACCTTATATCTTAAGGTTACTGAAAGACTTGATGACAAAGCACACCTTTAAAGAAGCTTTTCACTCAGTGGTGCAGGATCAACTCGAAACATCCTGTATGCTCTTCTGTATGAGCGAACAAAGGAAACCCGCACAAAGGGTAATAAAAGGCTTTGGCAGTTTAATAACCAACTTTCACACATCTGTGGGTTTTACGATTCTGTTCAGTGTGTCTTGAAAGGAGCCAAGTTAAGGAAATATGTTTGGCTATCTTCTAAGTGTAAAGCAGTTCCCAAATTGCCTCGGTATGTCTGTTAATTTGGTAGAGAACGAATTTTGGGTTATTGGTAATCGCCAACCTGATAGCCTCCTGACAATGACATTTAATATTAACAGCAGGGATATAAACTTTCAGGTCAGTGCCAAACCCATTAAACTTTAATATGAAGTAAACTATACGTGTGACCTCATATACTTTGTGTTTTGGCAACCACTTTTCTCACATTGCTCGGACTCGGGTCATGCAACGCAGCAGACCAACGAGGGCCGAGAGCTTCATCTCAAAGCTGCCGTGTCTTTCAACTTGTGAAAAAAGGCACGGATGAGTCCCAACTTAATTTAATCTTGGTCTCATATTTTAGTGCGTTTATCAAGAGTGACGGGTGTTAAATGACAACCTCCCCCCTGTAATGGAGGTGATAAGTGTCACCTGGGCTCTGCTCTGCTCTAATGAGGTCAAACTAGATGGAACTCCACAGGGAGAGAACCACTGGGAGAGTATACACATCCCCGGCTCTGCACAGCAGTCTATAGTGTTAATGAGATGGTCTGGGGCCTCAAAATAGAGCACTGTGATGCACAGCTTCATGTTTTCCCATAGTACTGCGGGATCCCTTTAATGACTGTCAGAAATGCTTACTTTCATCATGATCGACTGTGTTTCTGATTCCTTGAATTTCTTTTCCCGGCTCTTTTGACCATGTTGCAATGTATCTCTCTTTTAGGATCACTGGTTTTGGAGGGTCCGAGACAATACAGTAATGCCAGGCTATCCCATGCTAATCAACGTCTTCTGGAGGGGTCTGCCTGCCAAGATAGACGCCGTCTATGAGAACAGCGAGGGCAAGTTCGTCTTCTTTAAAGGTAAGAGCATGAAGTAAGCCAGACATCCAGAGAGCAGCATGATTGTACGGTGTTTGCGCTTGGGTTGAAAGCAGTAATCAGGGTAGCAACAGTGGAAAGAGTGGTGTTATGATGAGCTGTAACCTCATTTTCTTTGGAACAAGAGCTGCTGCAAGTACAATGCCTTACAGGAAAAGAATTAAAGCAAGAGGGCCTTATCTATAGAGCATCTGATTGTCGTAAATGAAGCAATTCAACACTTAATCTATGATGGTAATCTATGTGGTGTGTGACTGCATATGTGTACACAGTTTCATGCCAGAAACTACTCTGCATATCTTTAATTTGCCTTGCTGACTGTGCAAGTCTTTAATCTTTAGTCTCTTTGTTTTAAAAAACATTTCACAGGTGGATATTTTGAGACTATTTGGAAAAAGAAGGAAATACACCAGTCTGTTTTAGCATATAACAGATGTGAGTGTGTATATAGAGCTCTAAATAATGTGGGGAAATTTTTTTTGGTGCTTTTGGAGAAAAAAAAGAAAATCTGTAGAGCACAGGTTTTTTATTTATTTATTTATTTAAAATTTTTAAAATAACTTTAGTTCAGGTACCTGAGAAACAAACTAATGGTTGCTGGCCACAGGCTTTCAGGATCATTTTTGTTTGTTTTGTCGTGTATTTGTCATATCTCTTTCCTCCCCGAATGCACCAATTTAATGCCGCCCCCTGCTAGTCACTGGGTAGAAGTAACTCCCGCATCACACATTGGAGCTGAGGGTGCAGGAGCCATGCAGAATGATCTCATTTGGTTTGCAATTTGCCATTACTGCTGATGAGTTTCTTTTAATGAGCTCCTTTCATCTTGAGAGCA
Organism: Clarias gariepinus; assembly: GCF_024256425.1. Taxonomy (NCBI): domain Eukaryota; kingdom Metazoa; phylum Chordata; class Actinopteri; order Siluriformes; family Clariidae; genus Clarias; species Clarias gariepinus. The sequence goes on along the minus strand of NC_071103.1, from coordinate 21,484,034 downwards.
GAAGTCTCAGACATCCTGTCATCTAGTCGTTTTACAGATGCGTTCTTGCACACAAGCACACACGTGCGTACACAAACCCCCTAATGCCTATCATCTAACGTCTATCACTTGCACTCATTAATATCCCTACCTACTACATTGCTTGCAGGTGAAATGTTGAGCTCAGGATAAAAGATGAGAGCATCTGGCTGTTTAAAGCATCTTGTAACTGGAGTGTTTACTTATAAGATGTAACCACAGGCATTTACCTCACATTATTTGATGATTTAAAGAAGTTGACTACAGCAGTCAATACTGTGGTCCTCAAACTGCACTTTGGTATGTGTCAAATGGTAACATTCCACACATTTATGTGATGTATTAGGGAGGGTTCTGTACAGTATGTCACATGTCTTGTCTATTTTCTGCTAAAATGTGTCTATAGCTTTTCCTTAAATGGTTTGAATTGTCAAATTTAATACTCTAACAGATTTTTTTTCCACTTCTGTTTTTAATTTGATCGTTTTTTTTATCCAAATATAATCCTAATATTCATAATGAATTAAACAAGTGGAGTCAAAATGGATGTTTCTTTCAGCAGCTTACTTGTAGCTGGGTTTCTAGCATTGATTTTTGTTGAGGGCAAGATTCTAAATGTGTTCCTGCTATAGACTGAAGAATGTTATTCATTCTCATTCGCCACATTTCCAAGTCTGACAACAGACTATTTAAATATATTTATTGGAATAGGAAATGCAGTGTTTGTGTTCATTGTTCAATGCGAAACTGGCGGAAAGAATTAGTTTTGGCACTTGGCCTAAATGAAATTAAAATAATTAATTGTAAACATGTAGTGAAACAAGTGAAGGAAGAAACCAAATTAAGATGTATTCCAATCTGGTCTCACTGACAGATATTTAGCCCAAAGCCTCTACATGTGGTGGTGTTGACTTCCCTTAACTTCTGCACCATAGTTCAACCATTTAGCATGACAGCATCTTGCCTTCTAGAGCAGAGCCATTTCTAGGGCATTTGGTACAAGCTACGAGACTTCTTTGGTTTAATGCTTTTCAGAAATTTGCTATTGCTTAGAGCACACTACCAAGCTCTTGAAAATGCACTGAAGAGAGCTAGAAGGAGAATTGAGTGTCCGCGCTAGAAAAACCTCCAATGAGTTTGGGACAGTGGACAAATCTTAAACCACCCTGTGGTCTCTGTGATGAAAAGCAATCATGACCTACTCCTGGCATCTTATGCACATGTACACTGCATGCACACACACATGTTGGCTCTTTATTTTCTAATAATCCAATAATATGCAGAATCACAGTTTTAGGTCTGGGTAATTGTGAGGACATTTTGTCATTTTCACAAAGGGCTAAACACACAGAGAGAGAGAGAGAGAGAGAGAGAGAGCTTAGAGAGAGCTTGAGAGGCCCCCAACCCCTGGCTGGCCTCTGTCTGGCTTCCAGGGCATTTTGGTACAGCCAAGCGACCCTGCCAAGAGGAGCTTGAGAAAGCCCTCAGGTGAAATGATAGGCATTTCCTGTTTTAAAGGAAATTGTACAGACCCTGTCCTAGGTTTCAGCCCTCACAAAATAATCTTCTTTTATGGAAGTTCTTATCATGTTAAGGCAGCACTGATGCTTCTTAATGATCCAACATCACTAGTGCGCCTGGGACTATCCAGTTCTAGAAAAAAAAAACACACTTGCTTTCTATAGAAATGTGTTTGTAACTATTACTGTAAAAGAGAACTTACTCTACAGCAAGCTCTTCAGAACCTTGATGTTTAAGAGTGCATGTTTTAATGGGTATGAGCTAGGGGGTGCTGTAATGCGAGCCGGTTGAGGCAAATTGAGTGTAATTAAAAGCAAACAGTCCAGCCTGAAATGTAAAATGAAATGTCTGTTGAATAGAAAGGAATGTTTTATCACAAAATAATGTAAATAGAAGAGATTTTATATCATAACGATAGTGCCAGGCAGGACGTCAGCAGTTTGCCAAGGTTGTGCTTCACTAGTTTGCTTACTATAAAAGAAAACAATTTACTGTAATGGCAGGACATCTAAAATAAACCATTATACTGAACATTGATTTAAAAACATTATATGTGAACAATAGCGGAATTGCTCAGGGGGCTGTACGGTATTACAGAATCAACAGGAAGTGCTGGTAATTGATGTACAGCAATTTGGTTACCAAACTGTCTCTTCAGCTCTACATCACAGTACTTGCAATTGTACTTAATGGTATTTAATAGTGGCTTTAATTTGTATAGGAAAGCAGTTCTGGGTGTTCAAGGACACCATACTCCAGCCTGGCTACCCAAAGGACATCTCCATGTTTGGGAACGGCATGCCAGCTCAGAGTATTGAGACTGCTGTCTGGTGGGAGGATGTAGCCAAGACCTACTTCTTCAAAGGAGACAGGTCTGTGTTTGGTATCTTAATGTGTTTTTGTTTTTTTGTTTATGACTTTGAATTTGACTACATCTCTTTGCACTAATTGTTTCCATGCAGATACTGGAGATACAATGAGGATATGCGGACCATGGATCCTGGATACCCAAAGTCCATTGCAGTGTGGAAAGGTGTTCCAGATTCTCCTCAGGGTGCCTTCGTAGACAAATCCAATGGTACGTTCTGTTCCCTTGACTGATTGCTGCTTAATATATTTAGCCAACAGCCTACTGTAAAGTCTCTTTTAGCTTTCCACTAGTGTTCAGCACAGTGTAGCCTTGTCTACGCTGTCCTGCTTTCATTCTATCCAACTGCACAGCTTAAAGGAACCACAGGAGAGAAATGTTGTTCTCATTTTTTACCTCTTCCCATTGGCTGTCGAGAGTAGGCGTTGCAAAATTCATTGGCCGAGTCTATTTGCTGGAGGTGTACAGTTTGAGAGCCACATGCACGCCATCTGTCCTCATCTTCGCCTGCCAGATCTGCACAATAGCTCAAGCATTCATCTAAGCGTGAAGGGTGAATCGATATTCCTGGGAAATCATTTGGTTGAGCACACTCTCAATGTAATCGCTGGCTTGCATTCAGCCACAGGCCCTGCACATCACCCGGATGCCACAGAGAACAAAAAGGTTTGATGGTGATAGCAGCTATTCTCACCAGCCATACCAGCAGTATAAACATTCGGTAGTCAGTGGATCGATGAATGCAGTGTTCTGCAGCAGGCTTCTCTCTTGCCCTTCAATCCCTTACCGTTTCAGAATAAACAAACCGCACAGTTCTGCCAAAATACTAACTCTTCAACTCTGATATTGTAAGAAAAAACTAAGCAAGTTTAAAAAAAAAAAGGAATCCAGAAAAGTATTGAAAAAAGATGTGTAGTGGACATCTCTAAAGCCTTCATGCTTCTTCTTGGCCTCTACAGTTAACTGAACCCGTGATATCAGATGGGCTCAGCTTATTTTTGGGGGGACTCTGCTGTGCTACCCCTTACTTCACTGCTACAGTGATTTCCACCTGCCTCACACACTTCACTGTCACCTCAATCAGCAAGACACAAGTGGCTGGGTTTTTTTGGCTCCCGCACTGTTGTCTTCTCTTTTCCTAGAGAACTTGGCTAAATAATGCATGCAGGGAGAAAGGATGATTGCAGCCAGATTGTCCTGCTGAGGATGTCACAAGCTTACATTTACTTTATCCACCAGGGAGCTGGAGAAGCACACTTGTTTCTCCACACAGAACAGTGCTAGAAAATATAGGCTAGTGGGCTAAAGTTATCCAGAGGACAAAGCAAAATGTTCTCACATCTTTTGCATATATGGTTAGGAATTAATTGTAGACAAATAGTTTTGAGTAATAAGTCACCTATCAAGGACAGACTTCACCATGACATGACGTAATGTCTCTGAATGTTTTGCAGGTTTCACATACTTCTACAAAGATAAAGAGTACTGGAAGTTCAACAATCAGAGGCTTCGTGTGGAGCCTGGCTACCCTCGCTCCATCCTTAAGGACTTCATGGGCTGTGATCTGACACCCATTGACCCCGAACACTTCCCCACAGAGGATGTGGACATCGTCATCAAGCTGGACAACGAGGCCAGTACAGTGAAAGCCATCGCTATCGTCATCCCCTGTATCCTGGCACTGTGCCTGCTGGTGCTGCTCTACACCATCTTTCAGTTCAAGAGAAAAGGCACACCACGCCACATACTGTACTGCAAGCGCTCCATGCAGGAGTGGGTGTGAGACAGAGCCCTGCCCAGGCCACCCCCTTTACTCCCGTTCCCCCCTTGGCAGATGCTGTGGTGGTACAGCCCACCTTAAACCTGCGTACGGCCCTGATCTCCCTTTTTCTCTCTCCATTTCTCTGAGGAGCAGAGAGGGCCTTTGCCTAAATCTACCCCCTCCAGGAGAGGAAGGGTGAATCATCCTTACTACATTTCCTTTCCTTACAGCTCAGTGCGCCTACTTAAGACTAAGAAGGGTTTCAGATAAGACTCCCAGTGCATTGTGACGTCCTGCGTCAAATCAGGTCTTAACTGTTTTAAGTGGGGGAGGGGAAGCTGATTGCTATAGCCCCAGGTTTTTACTCCCAACTGCACGCTTGATAGAAAGAACAAAAAAAGAATAGACAATGTTACTTGAAATCAGCAAATTCATCTTAAACTTTACTTTTATTTTAATTTTTTTAACCTTGTGTTAGGCGTTGACCCATTAATATTATTTTGAACTAGATATATTTACGATTCCCTTTAAGCACTCCTGAAAAAGAGAGTCCAAACCAAATAAAGATTTCTCTTCAAAAAGATTTGTTTTATATAATTATTTTGTTACTGCTTTCATTTTTTTTTTCCTCCCTGCTCCTAAACGTACAGCGATAAGAAGTAGATAACTCATGACTGTTCTGGCAAAAAAAAAAAAAAAAAAAAAAAAAAACAGGGGCCCAAATATTCTGCAATATTTTAAACAGCCTTAATTGTAGATCATGTTTTTCTCGTTTGGTCTTTTTTGAGCTGTGCTTTGTCAGCAAGCCAGTGGGTGGTGTCTGTTTGGTTGCTACCTTTGTCCTTCATTAAGTTTGCCACTGCGCGGTTCTGCCAAGTCACTGGATCAGGAGCAAGCAGTAGTAAGCACTTAAAGTGAAATATGTCAGTGGGAGAAGAAGGAAAGATTCTAGTCACTACATCAGCTAATATGTTACTCCTACTATCTGATGTGTCTGTCAGTATATCAGTCAGATAGTGCTTCAGAGAATAACCCGTTTGTTCCTGTTTACCTGCCCTGCAACAGAGCCGGGAGTGCTGGTGCTCCTCTCTGTAAGGAACTTGCAGTCAGCAGAGAGTGTGGCAACTCTTCTGGACTGCCTTGGTGTGGTGTTGATATCCCAAAGCCTTGGCATACACTGCACATGGACAAGAGCATCTCAGGACACTGCTTGTGTATACGAGCATTCATGTCCACATTTTTTCTGTCCTCTGCCTGACTACAGAGGAGAAAAGAAAAGAAATAAACAAATCATGCTGTCATGATAGGATAGGTTAAAAAAATTATTAATCTGGACGGAACCAGAACTGTTCATACGCCTTGTGGCATGCAACTTGAACTCAGCCTATTGCATTGGAAGGACTTGTTCAGAAACTCCTAAATATACAGTACCTTGCTTGCAACTGTCTTTTTATTTGTTTTCTTATATTCTTGGTACAGTAAAGAACAAAAAAAAAAAATGGTGGTCTCAACCTCAAGTTGAGACTACAAGTGGTACTCAAAAGAGCTGAGCAGTCATCAGGAATTCCTATTTTTGGCTGATGCTGGTCATAAGAGATATCTTGATTTGTTACTAATTCATTCTAACTGACAGAAACTGACAAACTTTGTTGCTCTTTTGCAAGCATTGTCTGAATATGGGTCTGTATCATGCTAATGTTTTCTTTTATATTTGTTTAACAACAAATGAGACAACTATATGTAAAATTCCTAATGGGACGAGGGATCAGTCCTGACAGAAAAATAAATTGATTAGTATAACACGAATGGCTTTATGCTTTTTGCTGATATATATGCACTTTTTAAACTGTCTAAAGCAAAATGTAACTGGTCTTCCTTTAACTATCCTTTGCTATTATTATTATAATTTTTTTTTTACACTTTTTCATTCTTACCCAAAAGACTAATTCTTTTGTCTCATTCAAAAGACGTTTGACTTTTTTTTATCCTTTCCATATTGTTGCTGTCTCTCTGTGCATGCTTCTATGCATGAATGCGCAGCTCCATATTTTTTAAAGGTTTACCAAGGCCCAAATAGTACTTCCTTGATGGCGATGCAATGCAGTCTCATGCTAATTTTATTTTATTTTATTTTTTTTTTTTTTTTTATTAATTCTTAAAAAAAAAAAAAAAAAGTAAGTTTGGGGAAATCATGGACAGATTAGCTGCTTTGGATAAAAGGCTCGTTTGGTTTAACAATTTTAGGTCTGTTAGGACATTGCAGTGGTTACAGTAGCTGTACAAAAAAAAATAACTGTAAATGGGTTTCTATACCTAGGACTTATTTGTGAAGCCTTAACCTGTTACTGTTATTGCCTTACATCTAACCAGTGCTGTTAATAAGCTTTTCAAGATGGGAAAGACCTGTTCCTGGTTTGCTAGAGAACATTGAAGAATTGGTGCTAATTTGACCTACACTGGCAACGTAATCTTGTGGTGCTATTCTCTTTTTTTTACTAAGTATGGATTTACACTTGAGTGACTGTGACCAAAGCAGGAATAATCCACTTTATTTCAACACTAATCCACATTTGTACATTGGTGTATTGTCTGATGAATCACAATTTCCAGATTTATTATCAAAATCCTTTAGGGGGAACTCATTTTAAACCAGCCTTATTATTAGTTTGCACATTGGTTCATATCAATTAATGCAGAGGTTAACAGAAGAGCTCATCAGCTTTACATGTTGCTCTGTAGCAGTTTTTCCAGTAGTGCAATTCATTTTGCAGACAATTCTGGTTCTTTTGTATTTCTTTTGTTTCAATGTTCATTATCATGACTTTATCTATACCTGTAAAAATATACATTCATACTCTTTACATACCAGTTAGATTTAAACATTAGGGGAACAACTAAGAACAAAAACTTTTCTACTTTTTTCTTATATATTTTGTTTTCATTCTGGCATCACCCTGGCATTTTTTCCTTTTTTTTTTGTTCTGTATCATTTCATCATTCATTTCACTGATCAATAAACACAATTGAACATACTTTCATGAGTTATAATCATTTGTATGTACATGTGCATGGTGGATTATTTTTTCACACCTCCATATCATTTATTCTGTGCATAAATTTCATCTTATTGTGCATCACTCAGGCCTGGGAAAGTGCTCCGAGTTCCAGCTCTGTCTTTAGTGTTGCCTCCTTTGGGTATATCGCACAAATCTGAAGTAATTTAAATCTCTAAAAGTCTCTAAGTCACAAGAGTTTATTCTGAAGTAATTTATTTCCTCTGAAATGAATACCACCGTTAGCCCTGTTTGTGTATATGCATGTTTAGTGTTTATGCACAGTATATTCCATCTGTAAAGAAGCAGAGGGGAGTGAAGTGGCAGAGACGGGGTGAAATGATTTTTAACTGCAGGAGAAAATTAGCTCCATTAATCGCTGTATTGACTCTATGGCACAGCTTGTTCTCATCACACACCCCACTGTGCTTTAGTTACCATCTTCGTGGTGCTGCTTAAATCCACTAAACAGGCTTCTTCACAATATCCATCTACAGAACATTTCGGAAGGCTTTGAACATAAAGCAGAATAGAATGTGAATTGCAGGTGTGCATTAATTTTAGGTAAAATTTGGAATTTAAAGTGTGAATAAGATTGTATGCTCCACTCATGTCATGGATGATGTTTGACCAAAAAAAAATGTTTGAAACATTTGACTCCCCAGGGGAACCTTAAAGTGTGCCCTATTAGAGAAGTTTAACTCTTGTAGTAAGAATAATTAACTGTTGTATGGATGCTTGAAAGATCTTCATAAAACTGTTCTATCCAGCAAATCTAACTGGCCTAAGGTTTTAGGTAATTGTTAATTTAAGATATGATTAAATGCCTTATTATCTAAAACATCACATATACCAATAACTAATTTAGCTGCAAAGTTAAACACTTTCGGCACATCACAGTGGCAGATGCTGCAAAAGAGCTCTTCAGGTATACATTTTAAATATACAATTTATCTGTTTTGTTTTACTCAATCAAAAGAAGCAAGTTTTTTTTTGTCATGCCAAATGTAGAACGGAGGTATGTGATTAAGAGTCTGTTTAAAATAAAAAAATGGCCTCGAGTCCGTTCTGGCTGGTGTCCCACTTAGGCTACTGGAAATTTACCTCAGCCTTCTATTTCACATATCACCTTTCATCCTGGCTGTTCCTCTGGGTAATTAAACTGTTTCTTCTTAATTAAAGCTGCCACCGAGGATGAGAAGCTGGAGAACCTACAGTAACCACCACGGAAACGAATAAGAGAAACAAAGCAGAAATATAGAAAGGAAAACAAACTACATAGAATTTAGAGTTTAAATGATTCATGCTATTGTCTTCTTCTTCCACTGAAGTAAAGTTTCCAAAAAATTTAGTTATAGGTGATGATATTTTAAACACAATTTACAAAACTTGTGATGACTGTCCAGTCTAACCAGGACACCTAGGCATACGCACTGTAAATTTTTGTTCCACATAAACGTCTATAGTTAAAAAAAATAATAAATCACGCGTCTACTGATTCTTTACCTCAGACAACACTTGAACCCGCTACACTAGGGTAGAGCATCTGATTTATAAATGATGTACAGCAGCCAAATACATTTGTCACATCATTATTGTGGAGCCTGAACTTAACCCAAATTACAATACATCATTTGCTTGTAATTCCCGTAATTGCTAATTTGTTGTTACTGTTAATAAATCTGTTTGCTTTTGGGGTTTTTTAACCTCTAGTGTGATAAATGAAGAGAAACTAGTCAAACACTTTCTTTTCAAGTCAGCAGTCCAAGTCAGCATTTCTATTTGGAGTTAGAATGCTGAAGGCGCTCTGCTGTGTTAATGAGCGCCATTAAAAATATTTAGAATCATTACGCATCGCCTTCAGTGTTGATCATCAAAATGTCTTAAGGTTAAATATGTTAATACATTCCATAGACATAAGACATATTGTGCCCTATTTTATGTGTTTTTTTGTGCGTGTGCGTCTGTGTTGTACATATTGAGCGTTTCTCGAGCACTGCGACACAGTGATGCCCGAGGCCAGCCTGTGGATTCCATCAAGTCTTTATCAGATATCACGGCGGGCTTTTTTGATTGAGCTGTCACTTGTATGGTTACCAAGCTACGCTTTATTACAATTACCTCACTGAGGTTCATGCCCATTCAGCTCAGCATTGTTGTGGCTATGTACTGTAAGTATGATGTTTAAATGACTGGAGAGAACCCCAGGTTATGAGGCAGGAACTTGCAACAGTCCTGAGAGAGAGAGAGAGAGGTCAACCAGAGTCCAGAGCTTTTTCTGAAGTCTAAGTGTTAGAGACTGAGCAGCAGCTCCCTCAAGGGTAACTGTACGAGTCTTTTTATAGTCAAAAACAGATTTATATGTTTTTTTTTAACAACATACTTAGTATTCACAATAATTAACACAAATAGGTTCCTAGCCAACTTACTTACTGAATCCCTTTATAATTAAACAAATTAGAATATAATCTGTATGTACCAGTCATCAGCTGCCTTCAATTTATATTTACATAATGTTGCTGAGCCTGGACCTGAACAACTGAAGCGAGCCCAGATCATAACCCTGCCTTCAGAGGCTTGTACAGTGGCCAATATGCATAATGCGTACATCGCTTCATGTGCTTCCTTTATTACCCTGATGGAACCATCACTCTGGAATAGGATCAATCTGAACTCATCAGACCACATGGCCTTTATCCATTGCTTCAAAGCCCAATATTTATGCTCCCTAACAAACTGAAGCCTTTTATGTGATAAGTGGTTTTCTTATGGACACAGCAGTTTAGTCCCAATTCTGTGAGTTCTTGTTACTTTTACTATCTGTTCTAAAACACAGTAACATGGTTCCCCTGGCCACAGATACGTCTTCCTACAAGGTTGGAAGAAATGAGAAGTTACTCACTGCATCAGATAGGGTTAAAAGAATTATTGCCATCTGAAGCATATTAATCACTGCAGTAATGAGGCAATCAAAGGCTCTTAAGCATTTGCTTATTTAAATCCATGACTTTGGGGAAAGCAGTGCATAATTAGGCATAAGGTATGATCTACAGTACTGTACCATCAAATATCTTTTCTATATTGACTTAATTAAAAGGTATAGTTCTTCTAAAATGTATTTTAATACCATGCTAGTAGAGAGAAATACCTCCAATAGGGGTTAAGACCTTCAGTACTCCTTAAGATACTCATGTGTTGTTTATTTATTTATTTATTTTTTTAGCTGACTATGAACTTTTTAAACATAAATGAAATTATTTGATATAGGCAGCGATTATACATGAAAGTATAATTACTTTTTTTACTGTTTATGTAAATTGTTATAGCACAACTATGCAAAACAGTGCTACCCACCTAGGGATAAGTATTTGCAACCGTCATAAAATGTTTTCCCTGTAGCTACGCCTCTGCTATGTGTACTTTATATCTCTGTACTCTACATCTGACTCATAGTAGAGTCATTTTGATTTCATCTTAGATTAAATGTTCACAGGTGTATATTGCAATGTTGTCTGAACAGCACAGCTCAAAGGCAAGAAGTCTAGAACAGTCAAAGTTAAGCAGATATCAAGAGTGGGGAAAGAATTAAACTTGCATTTACACTGGCCTGCAAAGTTTTAATGTGGAAAGTGCAATTAAAAGAGCGGAGAAAAAGGACCACGAGGGAAGTATCTAAAAGTATAGTCATTGTGATGTTACGGTAAAAGACATGGGAATACAGTGTCCTCTTCTGGAATGCATTAAATTATAATGCGAGTACACTTTTTTTTTCTAAACTTAGGTCTTTTCCCCTCTAGACAGATCAAGCCATTTCTATCATGCACAACAAATTATGGGTTCATTCAGTTGTGGTTCCAGCAGACCAGAGACAACGTTCAACTACTGTGATATTAGCAGGGGAAAGCAATTTAACATTATACTTTAATTGACGCAGAGTCTGATCACTGCAAAGCAGCAATCTCACATGGAGCTCTTGGGTGAGGTTTGTATTTTTAGCTACACTGGGCTGACATTCAGACTCAGTAGGTTAATTCATTTCCGATTTGCTCTCAACATGAGGAATAATGACTAAATCTCAGCCATTACTGGTTTTGGCATCATGAGATGGAGCTCATACTGAAATCATAACACTCACAAGTAGACAGGGATACTGGGCCTAGAGGCCGTTAATGGGAAATAAATGAATGCTGCTTCTGTAAGGCAAGGATAAAACAAAGAGTGTGTCCTTTCCCAGTGTTTCTGAAAGGTAATACATAGGGATGTGTGTGTTTGACTAGGAGTAGGAGTAAGTTGAAAAAAAGTAAAGGTAATGTAACAGTTTTTATGAAGACATACCAAACCTATTTGATTAAAAACATTCAATGTATGTATGGCAAAATTGAAGCCTGCATTAACATCACCCTCCACAAATCCATGGATAGAAATTCCCAATTGGACTTCAGATAAACTCCAGTTTATTTATTTATTTATTTATTTATTTATTTATTCATTTTCCAATCTTCTTATACTCTGTAGAGTCGCAGGGGGCCAGGAGCCTATCCCAGTAAACTCAGGTCACAAGGTGGAGGACACTCTGGTTCGGACATCAATCCAGCATAGCGCACAGACACACACACACACACACACCCAGCCAGCCATACAATGTGGCAATTTGGGAACTCCAATCAGCCTACAATACACCATTGCATTGTGTTTGTTTGGGAGTACCAGGAATAAACCCTCCAAAAAACATGCAAACTACCAGCACACAGACTAAAATTCTAATCCCCAACTCTGGAGGTGTGATGTAAGAGTACTGTCCACTGAGCTGAGCCACAGTACCCTCCACTCCAATTCAACAACAGCAAATTGTAATGCATTATAAAATCCTGTTCAGTATAAATTTATCCTGATCAGGATCTTGGCGGTTGTGAAGCCACACCCTGGATGACAAAAAAAAAAACTGAGCTACAGATCACACCATGTGCAATGTGCGATGGCAATGCTACTCCACTGCAGCACCACGCCACCCAGATTCAAAATAATGCATCCATTGTTAGGCTAAAAACATTAAAAAGGTTAATGCGGATGTATGACTGGTGGTAATTTGACATAACTCTGTAGCAATATGATTTGTTTTTGCATGACTACTCCTCAGTTACTCCTATCCTATGAGCCTTTGGGCATGAGGTGGGGATGCCAAACCATCGCAGGTCAAAAGCGCGCACAAACACACAGACACAAACAAACATTCATTCGCTCACTATAGGCAATTTGGGAACACCAATTAGCCTAATCTACATTTCTTTAGACTGTGGGAAGAAACCAGAGTGCCAGGAGGAAACCCATCAATCATGGGGAGAACGTGCAAACTCCACATACACAGACCTGAGGCGGAAATCGAAACCCTGTTTTTGGAGTTGCAAGACCACAGTGCTAACCACTGCACCCCTGTGAACCTAAATAATTTTTCATGCATTTTAAATGATTTGTAAAAGTTTTTAACAGGAATCCTTCAGTAAATATGACTGACACAGTCCACTTGTAAATCAACTGGAATAACATAATGCCCCATGGGACATAGCCTTTTAGGCCACCAAGTAGCCTTACTTTGATTGGCTACATTTCTGCAGGCTTATTTATCAGCAGAACTGTACTGATGAATCATCAGCCGCTTAATCGGAAACTCACTAATTGCAAATTCCAGGAAAGAGATAATGAGTGCCAATTGCGTCTTCTCTCTTATGATTCAAATAACACCATGACTACATTTACAAGACATGTTCTTAACCATGTTCTTAATAATGCATAAATACCAACAATTTTATGATTACTCTAAACCTCTAAATCATTTGATGCAGCAATCCATGCATCAAAAGCACCATATTGGCTTTGTTGACTGCAGAAAGCACTAACACGTCTATACTCATGTTTGCGTAGGAGTAATATTTATCAGCTCATCAGTGCTACTTCAGAAATCACTCAGCAACTCGTGACTCATTGATGAAATAAATTAGGAAGTGGTATGGTTATCACAGTTCATGTTTATGGTTTCTTCAAAAAAGACTTTGAGAATTTGAATTTGAGAATTTGAGTTTTAAAATTTTAAACGATTGCTTTGTGCTTTTTGCTATGTGTATATAACTGTACAGTACATCACATCTGAACTAACAAAAGCTATTTGTTTCTTTGATCTTTAAGAGTATGCCTCTGGGATTGGTTAAGTGTAATGTGTTTTTACCCTACAACAAATGAAACTTTGAGACTCTCGTTAGAACATTTTTTTACAGAGTGTTATAAAATCAACCAAGCTTTGATGAAACTCCCTCATTTTAATTGACACTTGTGAGTAGGGAAAGTACTGTATAAATTGCTTCCCCTGGGTTGCTGGTGCAAATGGAGGAAATTCGCTCTTTCCAACTTCTCACTGACTTTTCTTGTTTGCTGTAACATGATTAGCTTAATGTCATAGTAAAGCTCATTTGAATTTCAAATGCAATTTTAAATTTAATTTTTTTTTTTTTTAACTGAGGTACTCAGTTAAGTGATTCATGGTTCATGTGAAATTCCCAATGCCCTACAGGTAAAGACTTACAGTATCAACATGCTGAAGGTTTTATATACATACATATACACACACATACATACACACACCTATACCTGGCACTGTAAATTTGTCAGGATAATGAAATCTTTGCCTTGTGTTAATAATGGCATATAAAGAAAAGGAATTATTTATAAAAGGACCAGCACTCTGGTAATCTCCTACAAAAACAGCTATCCCATTAGGACATGAGCCCTGACTCAAATTGACATTTTAATCTAAATGATCACATCTTTGCTGCTGTTTCAGGCTATTAGATGAGAAGTGCTTTGTTCGTGACCTGGGATGCTCAAAAATATAAATACACAGAAATGTCACTTATTTACTTGGGCTTTTCCATTTTTATCTTAGGAGTCGCCTCATCAGATCATCTGGTACAACCGTAAAGATTTCTCTGCTGGATGCTCCTTCTCTCACAATTCTCCAATTTTCTAACCAGGCCTAGGACATGCTGCAATGAAGTGTCGCGTGCTTTTAATGGGCTTTCTTTAACGTTTATCAGCCATTATCCATGACACTTTTATTAGACTGCATATACAGGATTAAAATACACATGTGGGTCTGGTCATCATTCACATGTATAGCTAAAATGAGTTTCCTGTAAAGACTGAAACAGTTAGAAGATTGGGGAGTGTCAAAACCGCACAGTAATCCCATATGTGAGTTTGCTTCATGACTGCAGGCTAGCTACATCAGCTTTAGTTGTCCCCCTGAGCTCTATGATTCTGATGCTTTAATGACAAACCCAATCAGCTTCATGAGTAACTGCTCTCATGCTCCATGTGCCTCATATTCACATGGCCCTAGACCTTCCCTTCCCCAGAAAAACTCCCCATTATTTTTCACTTCATCTAGAAGCCTGAAGTCAGAGCTCCTGTTCTGAGTCCACCACCACCACTCCCTAAAGCTCCCTCCCACTCGGATGCAGAGGGAAAGATGTTGTAATTCAGCAGCTGCTCTGAGGGAAAGCAAAACTTCATCTGTGTTTGTGTGCACGGTACGGGAGAGACTGTGTGTACACTAACACAGGACTGAAATTTTCCAAAGAAGATTCTGTTTTTCTTTTTGTGGTCCTTCTGGGTTTTGCTGAGCTAGCAGAATAAAAGGGGCATGCATTGTTGCTGCTGGCGTCGCGGGTCACCTTGGCTCAGACACATAGCGAGAAAGCCGGGTGCTAGGGCAGTATGGGAAAGATGACTCAGGGCAAGGAAAAACGCTCAGCCTGGAGAGACAGAAGCAGATATTTAGACTGAGAAGAAAATAATAGTCACAGAACATGGTCATAGCAAAGGAGGATATACTATAACAGGGATACACATAACAATTGAAAATAATTTTCTTTCTAAATTAACAAATTCAGACCCTCTCATTCAATGTGAAAATTAACACTCAGGAAATGCAAGAAAAACAAAAATGCTTTTATAGTTAAAAGCAGTGATCACTGTCAGCAGAAAATTTGCTTTAATAATGCAATTTGAGTCCTTAAACATGACTGAGAAATCTGAAAAAAAAGAAGAATTGTGTCATTCTTTAATTTAATATTCCTTACTTCCCAAAGTTCTGCACCCCTGGAAAGAAACAGTACAGCATGGAAAATGCATGAACAAAGAAAAATCAGAATACCTATGGAAAGCTGTACTGCAGTCATGCATTCCACAGTCATGGCATCAGTATAAGCGAAATAAAATGGCAATGTATTTAAAATAAAAAAATCAGTGAAGCATCCACAATATGGTAACAGCATCATTAGACTGGATCTCCTTAGATGGCAGTAATCGTTCAGAGATGTAGTAAATACAGTACTTGTCTGAAAAGTTGTTTTTTAGGGATGAGTGATGTGGCAGAAACAAAGTGCTCATTAGACAAAGTTGTGGCCCGTGAATAGAGCCCATTCTGATTGTAACGCTTTCCAGTGGGGATATGCTGAAGGGATGCAGAGCTTATCAGATCAGACTTCTAAGAAAGAAATGAGTTCCCATGACCATGTTCCTCCTGGGAGAACAAATTATTTCTAACTATTTTTCAATATGAAATGGTTGCGTTTTCTTGAGAAAAGCATCAAAATCATGAGACCTTACAAAATTCGGGGTAAACAGTCCAAACGGATCTTCAACAAAACATATCTTCATGTCTTAGTTGTGATGATGCCTTTATCGAATTAGAAAGCTCTTTCATTGGAAGTCTCTCTCTTTCTCTCTCCAGTCAGTCATATTTCTTAGAGCACTGTCTTGTATCATTGTCAGGGTCACCACTCTAAATTTTCTTTTTATCTTTTTTCCTTCAACTTTGTCTGGACCATCTGGTTCAAATGAGCAAGATGCTGTCAGAAGAGCCAGTGATGAGGACAGTGAAAAAGCAGGACCAGATGTATCCTATTATATGGACATGGTTCCAGAAGAATTGGTTTTGCTCGTCGGCATGGTGTGTCTGTGATGCTGCAGCACAAACACCAGCTGCCGCACATTTCACAGGCCATTGGGCTCAGTGGTGTACTCCCACACTCCCATCATCCACCACTTCTATGATGGAGCAACCCTCTACACTGCAGGGGAATGACACACGACTCTGACAGTCTGCTTTAGGAAAAGGGAGAACTCAAAACTATTCAACAGCTGTAAATTATTCCTCTCAAATCTACTGACCTTCAACATGAAACTGAAGCAGCTGATTACCTCTATCTCTTCATTATGAGGGAAAACACTTTGATCCAGCTGGTAATGCACTGTAATGAAATGGTAACTGACTGGTTGTGTGGGTGTTTGGTCTTTTAGTCACTCCGTGTGACAAACATGCATGTTTTTGTGATGCGCAAATGGCAGAGCACCCTCGCTGAGTCATGTGTTTAATTAAAAGACAATCTGGTATGCGTCAGAAAGAATCAATAATTACTCTTAGTTATTCAATGTAAACAATTTTATACTGGCATTACATGGCAGCATATTGCTTAACAATTTTGTAGCTGTATGTTGCATAAGCAGATGCTCCTATTATATACACTTGGGCATCTCCATTAACTAACTGCTGTGATCCACAGTTATACAGAGTGTGAGAGTTAGCTTACGGGAAGACAAGAATAGATGAGGCACAACATGGTACATAGTACACACCACTGTGCATTTCATTTCTCTTCTTCTTCTTTTGATAAATGCCCTGATCTCATGCATGCATCTCTTAGGGAGCGGCGTAATGTAGTGGAAAAACCTCCTCAGTGAAGATGCACACTTTCCCATGCATTTCTGTTCAGTGTAAGAAGCGCAATGGCAGATGGATTGATGGATAAAGAAATGCTGCCTGATGGCTTGAGGAGATTGAGCTCTTGGCCCACATGTTCTCTTCAATTTATCAGCTCAAGCACAACTACAAAAGGCATACAGAAGCAAAGATCTTCGCTATGTTATAGGCACCTGTGGGGCTGCTGAAAATGAGGACCAAGGATGGAAGGAGTGATAATAGAGGAGATGAGAGTTTCTATGACTCAATTGAAGATCTAGCCAGGAGAGAGCATGAGATACATAGACAGCAAGAAGGTTAAGAGAGGAGTGTTGAAGATTAGGTGTGAAGATGAAGTAGCCAATTATCAACACAGAGTGGCTACAGAGATGGCAAATGAGTCAATGTGCATTCAAAACAGGTCATAATGATCTGACAAATGCTGGGAGTTTTTATATAATTTTGTTTAAACTAATACAAAAACTAATGAGTTTTCCTATGAGAGAGATAAAGAAAGTTTTATTTCTTACCAGATGTGCATGGCTGTCAGAATGGAGAGTAGTGCCCAGTGTAACATTAAAGGCCAAACATGAGCTCATTTCTAGAACAAGACCAGAGAGAGAAAAAGAGAGAGACAGAGGCTTTGGCCCTGGACGACTCACAGGAAAGAACGTGATAGAGCTTGATCACTAACAGGTGGCTAATGTTGATTGATTCCTTTGAGAAAAAAACAGAATCATTACAACTCTCCCAACTCCATGACCCCATAAAACTTCTTTGTTGTGATGTTCAAAATGGTTGGACGCAGTTTAATTTCAAGTTCCAAGATAAACTATTTTATTTGTTTTGTATACCCAAAGATGGATGGAACTCAAACATTGTTTTAATTTAAATCCTTAAAGTTGTTTTATGGTATCGTCAAATACGTTAATCTTAGTCAACAGTTTAAGAATCTTGTGTATTTTCTACATCTTGTTGGAAAGCAAATATTTATACAATAAAATGGTAGGAAATATTGAGATTTGGATATAAGGGTGGGAAGGCCAGGGAGTTGATGGCTCTTTGCTCCTGGGATCCATGGTCCTGAACTCCAGTTGTCCTTTTTGTGTTCCCTTCGTGACAATCTAGTGATGCCTCCATGTGCTCCAAGTTTTCTCACAACTAGATTGATTTGATAAATCGTCTGTGGGTGTGAACATGTCTATGTGTGTGCGAGCCCTAAGACAGACTCCCATAACACCCTGGGGTCATTCCTGCCTAGTGCTCAGTGGCTCCAGATTCACTACAACACTGATCATCTAAACAACTTATTTAGATGAATAGTGGTTATTATTCTGGACAGTTAATTAGCAGAGTCGGTAGGTGTGTACATCCTGTGATCAGTTCGACCTCCTTCTCTTAACTATCAGAACATGAGTGCTGGGATGAAAGGCCAAGAGAAAAGCAACAGGAAAGGAAGAATGAACTCTAAGACTTGTTAAAAGATGTCAAATTAAATTGGGCTGATTTTAAAAGAAAAGTTATTCTGTATTAAAGAAAAGTAATAATAGGCAACCTAAATCTCCACTTCAGCATCAAACAACATCTCTTTCATATTTAAAAATATTTTTGTCATTAAACAGTATGTGGGGTACTGTATGTTTGCAATAAGGAACGATTTGTACCTGGTTGCCATAGGGGCCGCATCGCACTAGGACTAGGACATTTAGTAAAAAAAAAAAAATCTAAAATAGGTCAGTGTATTTAAAGCGTCTGAATTACACCTTTTTAATGTCATGACCTCAGGCTCATTACATCATGAATAATTAGTATCCAGATCATTAGTTCAAATATCATTTTTGGAGGTCTGGGTGTGATAAAGTGATTGAAAAAAAATAGAGATGGGTCTGCAATGGCAGGATAACTAATTCAGTGTCAAAAGCTCAGCGTAGGAGGGCATATAAATGACCCCATTTTTCACATGTATGAAGAGAATAATACTAGGGATGAGAATGAGGTCCATGAAATGCTTTTTTTTGCTACAGTAAATGTGCTCTGGTCAGGTGGCACGGGGGTGTATCATTAAGTATGTGTGTGTGCCCTGTGATGGATTGGCACCCTGTCCAGGGTGTACCCTGCCTTGTGCCCTAAGCCTCCTGGGATGGGTTCCTTGTCCCTGTGACCCTGAATACAGGATAAAGTGGTATAGACAATGAGTGAGTGAGTCAGTGAGTGTTCTGGTCCTATTAGTCTTAGGTGAAAAGATTCACTTGTCCAGAAGCAGCAACATACCCAGCGGTGGTTCGTATAAACTTTGTGCCGATTTGTTTAATTCATTTTACAGGTTTATATCCAAATCATATCACAGAGTAAAGATATTTTACATATAGACAACTGTAATAAATGCTGTATTCTTGTACTTGACTGAGTAATTCGATTGCAGGAGAGGCATTCCATGAGTGGGATACTGAGCATTACAGCACTGCGATGTTAAACTATATGTATATATATAATATTAATTCTGCTTAGTGTCAGTTGCCAGCATGGGTGAGTATAATGGACTAAGGATAAGTGGAAAAGGATAATGCGCTGTACTGAAAAGAGGAAGGAGAAGCTACCTGACAAAACCCACCTTCAAAACCAGAACACAGAAGCACTTTCAAACAAGAAAATTCATCTGATACCTTTGTCATCTTAAGCAACACAAATAAAATTTGGATTTAAATAGTCACAGTCGGGTTACACCAGCACTCACTTTCGCATGATATTACTTAAATGGCTCATGCAGAATGAAGACACACATGCACACACCTCTTTCTTTCTCTTTGCCAATCCGTGTAGCAATGTTTATAAATGCAACAAAGTGTTTTTTTACATTTTGGCATCCGCTAGCAGGAGCTGAGCTGTTGTACATGATGTGATTGTTACAGGTGCTCACATCGTGGGCCTGTGTGTGTAACAGATGGCTCGTATAAAGTGACATGGAACATGCAGGGTGCAAGAGCATTTAGAAGGCTTCTTGTATTAGTCTACTTCAGAATATAGGCTCCAGTTCCTTTCTGCCAGTGCCAGAGTAGTTGAAAGAATGCAATTTGTCTCATTCTGCTTTCATTTTGTCCCCTAATAATTTCACTTGCAGATAGATGTTCTTTGTAGTCTGACATTTAATCTGCATCAGAGACCTCCAGATAATGAAAGTGAGCTGAGTGGAGAAATATGGTATAAATTAAAAGAACTGCTCATAACAATCCAGCAAACATCAGTAGTTTCTTCTTCAGGAATCGATGTTTCATCTTCATCAGATGTGCGTGCACTTCATCTACAGTATGTGTGTGCACATTAGCAAAGGAAAAACTGAAATAAAGGCCTATATGTAGAGCATACATCCTGTAAAAATAGTGTAACCTGACTGTACTGTATACACAGTTCTCACATGCAGTAGGTTTGTAAAGTTAGGTATGTGGAACATATTTTTTTTGTATATAATAATTATATTAGTCACATACATTTTTTTCTGAACATTGTTTATGCCTTTACTTTGTTTCGAACTTTTAAAGGGTAAGGTTTCATCTTTTGAGGCCCTTCGCCCTTATATGCTCTAAATATACACTCATTTATGATCATGGTAATAGCTTCCACTGCTATGCTAATGACACACAACTGTATGCTTCATTGAAGCCAGATGACAGACACCAGCTTAATAAAACTTCCATGCACACCATGTGCAACAATGAACAACATTTCCCTGATTCTTAACTCCAGTCTGTCATTAAAAATTTAGATAATATTACTTAAATAGCTTTTTTCATTTTAGAAATATTACTGAGATAGAAGTTTTTTACTGTATGATGCAGTAAAAACTCTCTCATGCGTTTATTACATGCTATTGGACTATTGTTATTCCTTGCTGTCTGTTCCAGGAGGTGTAGCTTTACTTTTTTTGCTTTTCTTTTTTTTTTACTGCAAACTGTACCTGCCAAGGTCCTTAGTAGAACCAAAAAATTTTCAATGATTCCTATTTTATCAACACTACTGTACATTAGTTCCCAGTAACAATTTGCATTGAACAACAAACACTACTAATGACCTTCAAAAACTCCACAGTATCTGTGAGAATGTTTGGTCTTTTATGATCTGTCATGCTCTTATTGATCTAAAGGTACAGATACTTTACAGTAAAAAAAAACCAAAACAAAAAAAAAACACTACAGCAGTAGCCAGCAATTTTCTTTTAAAGTCGCCAGGTGCAGGACCAACCTTTCAATAATTCAATTTTATTTTATTTTAAATAAGACTTTGAGACCCAGACTTTTTAGTCTAAAACTGAGTCTAGTCTGAAAACATACCCGTTTAGTCAAGACTTTTGTTAATTTGTGCCTGTCGCTCACTTACTCTCACTTATTGAATTATTTTGTTAACAGTGGTAGGAGTGAGCCACTATACAGTATGTCCCAGAGTTCCCTCATGTCAGTTTTACCTTCTGGCTCTCCTTTTAAGCTACTTTGTCAGAGCTAGATCTTTCAGACTGTCTGTATTCCAGAGTCCTTGCTTTAATTGCACTTACTGTATGCTCCTGACTTTATTTAAACTTACTTGGATGAATTCTAACTAATGTCAACCACTTGAATCAACTTCAAATCACATCATTCACATGGATAATTGAACTTTTGAACTTTTATATATGAAGTATAATGTCAAGTTTAAATAGCCACCAGTCCAACTTACCCACTGCAATTATAGAAGTGCTCATTTTAGCTTATAAAGAAACAGAGGTATTGATATTGGTATTAGTTAAATAACATAATAAATAATGAATGCAAGATAACACTAACCCATAAATCAAGACAAGTAGAACTAATCACGGTATACTTTGTCTGCATAGAGCAATAAACCATAATTTTAAAAAAATTGCATCTTCTATAGGAACATTTAGTGGCCGGTTCTTCTTCTGCTTTTTCTCCTTCGTTCTCTTATTTTTAAATGCACAGTTAGCACTGTTGCCTTGCACTTCCAGAGACAAAAATTTGATTCCTACTTTTGGTCTGTGTGTGGATCTCTTGTTTTCCCCATGCTTGGTGTGTTTCTCCTGGGTAGTCCAGCTTCCTCCCACAGTTTAAAAATATGCAAAGTAGGCTAATTGCCATTTTCAAATTTCCCATAGTGTGTGAGTAAGTGCATAATTGTGTACCCTGGATTGGCACGCCGTCCAGAGTGTACAACGCATAGTGCCCGGAGTCGCAAGGGACAAGCTTTCTGGACAGGATAAGTGGTACAGAGAATGAGTGAGTAAGTCAAAATAACTACTGCTTCTGTTTATTCAGGTTTTACCGTGATTAATTATTTTGAAAGGACACAGTGGTGTAGTGGTTATCACTGTCACCTTGCATCTCCAGGGTTCTGGGTTTGATTCAAAGCCAGGTTCAATTCCTGTCTCTGTGTGCATGGAGTTTGCATGCTCTCCATGTGCTTGGTGTGTTTCCTTCCAAAGACCTGCAGATTAGGCTAACTGCTGTTCCCTAATTGGAGTGTATGTGTGTGCCCTTGCAATAGCAATATGTAGGTGTTATTATTAGCAAATCATTTGTGCTGCCTTTATGGTTGATTGACATTTATCATTATACATGCACACTTATGGAAAAAATAGGTTTCTGGAATGTTTTGTTCAGCTTAATTTACACAAACATTTATGCACAAATTGTTACTAAAAGATATCTAATGGGTAAATTTAACCCATTATATAACTTCCTAAACCACTATAGGTTATAGATTTATATTCCCTCTATGCTCTACTTTAGCTTGGAGCATCCTTTACCTAAGCTTCATTCACTACTGCTGAGGATGTCCTTAGAGGGATAGCCTAAAGATTGTTGAACTTCTGTGGATGGCACCACATCATTCTCCGTAGATAGCTTTGGATGGTCTACACTTACTGAAATCAGTCTTTGCTTTAGTTGCATTCATTCTTCAGTAGATAAATCTACTTGGGTACTATGGGCTTAAAGATAAAAGCTCTAATAAAATCAATACCCTGATGTACTCTAGGCAAATTAGACAAACTGTAACAAATCTGTGATCCTGAAAGAATTAAGGGATTTTCCTAGAGAAACAGAACAATTCCTGCAGTAATGTTTACTACTTAGTGCTTAAATTATGCCCAGTGTTATCTGTTGGGTAAAGTTGAAGCTTATTAAATTATGCTAATATTAGTTTGCTAATGATCTCTTCCCATGTTAGCTGCTAAATAAGAATTCAGCTTTTTCAGTAGAAATGAAAATATACCGACCTAATGTCAGTTCATATTATTTATTTTAATTCCACTTACTGTAACTCTACTTCATGTATCATTGGATCATTTCAAGAGGGTAAGACCTGCAGATGAGTGGTTTGACCACACTGAAAACCTCTTTTTTACATTGGCAAAATATATATATATTTTTTTTCTTGGAATCTTGGATGCTTTCCACTTGGCCTAAAATCTATATTCCTGGCAACCAACTAACTTCATGTCCTCTCTCACTGCATCCATATATTATTATTATTATTATTATTATTATTATTATTATTATTATTATTATTATTATCATCATCATCATAATTAGTAGTAGTAGTATTGTTTACATTTTATATGGTAGTACAAAAAGTATAAGAATAATTATAATAGTCTCAAATTATTTGCCTAAATAAATTATTATTATTACAAACACAGTATGCAGATTCCAATTTCTATACAGTCCAGTAAATTGTTTCAAATATTATTTTAAAGATTTATTTTTATATGAAGTTATATAGTTGTATCTTCTTTGACCTTACTCAATCCCTCAGGGCTCCATATTTTATAAATAGCAATAGGGGTGAGGGAATGCATGGCATTGACTAGCAGACTGGCCATACAGTATATACAACACAACACTCCATTGTTATTTTCTTGGGTTTGACAAACATATAAATGTATATAGAGGATATTAAAAAAGATTTTATTAAACTTGCTTTGCTTTCTTTTTTGTTTGTGTAATTTCTTCAACAGAGCTGCTCTGCCTAGCTGCTGAAAACTCAATCATTTCCTCCTTTTTCATTGCCAGCCACTGACGGATTAACTCCCTAAACAATTGCTAGTGAGTGGAATTCTGATTTGAAGGACTTATTTAATTTCAGCATTGTGATCTTGGCAGCAAACATGCAGTATTTGTTTCTCACACCTAAAGCGCCTCAGATTTAGTGGGACAAATATTCTAAAGTCTAAATCAACTAATTTCTGCAAAACTCATATCAATCGCATCTCTTTAAAGTGCTCTCAGTAAATGCAGTGAAGCGCTCAGTCTGTGTCTGGAAATAGTGTCCACACTGTAACAGAATGGGAAGTGGCTGTATTTGTTTGGGATTGACTTGAAGTGCATATGGTTCCACGTTGCTGTAGTGCCAAAGGCCTGGGGGCCAGTCCCTCTCTCTGCTTTCCCCTCTCTCTCTGTTTCTGTTTTGTATTTAGAATCACATTAAATAAGGTCCAAGCCTGCATAACCTTATATATACACACACTGAACCACCTGTCCAAAAAGAGTAACAAGATTTTATTCCATCACCTATAGATTTGGTTACAGCACTCGATGTGGTGGCCAGTTTAGGTGTGAAAATGTTTTCTCATGCTTCCAGAACCACTCTTTTACAATTTGAGTCCTGGAATATGCCTGTGCCATGAGAAAAGGAAAAACTCCATAGATGTGATAACCAGGTCATTCGGTACATTCAGTTCATCAGCTGGCTTAATTTTATTTCCATATAATGTTGCTGAGCCTATACCTGACTATCTAAAGCAAACAAATCAAAACACTGCCTCCAGATGCTTGTTGTGTGAACAATATGAATGATGGGTGCATTCATGCACTTCCCTTTTTACCCTGACACATTTTAAGAAAATAGGGTCAATCTTGATTTATCAGACCCCATGACCTATTTTCAATTCTGTGAGTTCTTATCACAAGTGCATACATCGCTAAAATGGAGGAGGGTGATCCGAACCTGGACCAGATAAGTAAGAATAATTAATATTCCAGTAGTTAAATATTTTTTTTTCTCGAGGTGAGAGCGTAGCTATATGTGTAACTCAACGTGTGTATGGACAGAGTGTGAAAGGAATGGAAATAAATTAAAGGCTTACTGTACCCCAAGAAAAGGAAGGTAGATTATAAAACAAAGTATGTTTATTCTTTCAGCTGGAAGTTTAAAAGGAGTTTGTCTCATATGTTTAGAATGTAAAGTGCCATTATGAGACAAAACAGGGGATGTTTGAGCAAATATAACTGCAGAATCCTGTGGGGAGGGCGTGAAAAATACCAGAACTGAGAGTCCAGTTTGTCACTAAAGATTTTTATTTATATTACATATCTTTTATTCAAATATACAAGGCCATCAAAGTTCAATCTGTCCCCATGTTTACCATGGCTACTAATAAATGAACAATTATTATTAAAATGCTAAGGGAATTTTAAATAGATTTTTTTTTTGGACTTACTGCATACTGTATATACGGACACCTGAGTCCTAACACGAACATGAAATTCGGACCGTGGCTGGAAGAAAATTTGATAGATAAGACCTTATTAAATTTTAAAGTTTCCTTGACATGGTGTACAGTATGTATGGAAATACACTTACTTTCACTATTTAACATGGCTATGGATTGTACTGTTGTTTCCTTCTACCATGCAAGTTCACCAAGTGTTAACGATCACTATTCATGATTGGTTCTAACCACGTTTCTTCCACGAAGTTCACAGTTGTTGCGCTATCCTTTCAGCTTTTGATAATGTGTTCTTAATCCAGAAAACCAGGCTTGCCCAATTAGGAAATTAGAAGGTTTGTAGTCTATTGTTCTGAGACACTTTACACACAGTATATACTGGATATACACTGCATGTCTGTATTGTCTATGAATGCATCATTGTCCCAAAATGATACTTTAAAATTCCCAATTTCTAATTGGACAAGCCTGTTTTTTTTTTGGATCTCTTTATTTAGCACAAAAATCTGTAGAGAAAAATAACCATTACATGCTATTCCTCTCATCAATTACCATTGTAAATAAAAATCCTCTGCTTGGCCAACACAGAAAAGCACAGGCAAACCTAATTTGTGACAGAGGAAACTTAGAATAGCTTTGTAGTTAAGAAAATAAATAAGCTTTTAAACAATATTAATGTATAAAAGCTGACAACCTTTCAGTTCCCATGAATATAGCACAAACATAACTTCTGCCAAATTTAATGACTCATTTCCACAAGCTAGGCTCTAAATTTACAAACCCCATGTTAGATTCTTCATATGTGTGTGTACCTTGGATGCAGACAGAAGCACTTTGCCATTTGCTAGATTTCTCTCACTTTCATCATGCTCTGCAAGTGCATTTCTGAGGAGACTGAATTGCTAAAAAGTGCACTTCCGGTGCAACAAGCTAATGCAAGTACTGGACCATCAAATAATCATGCTGAAATAAACTGCATGGAAGGAAAAGGATACTATAAAGCAGCTGGACTAACATTAAAGCATAACATTGTACCAGGCCTGTCTATGTCGATGTCAGAGGAGGAACATTGACCATGTACCACACTTTCGTTACTGCTAAACACAAGCAATCACTCTATTTCTACCAGGGAATTCTATATGTGACAGCACAGGATAATATACAGTGGCTAATTAAACTGAGACATGGTGAAGATACTGTCTACATATATTGAGCACTTGAAATTGGGAGCAGACCCATGACCTTAACATGACCCACTCCTCCTGTCACACATACTTTGGTCTGTGTGGGAGAGCTTTGAAGTTAGCAAGTGTGAGATGAGATCACTTGAGATCTGCTCTCTTTGAGAAATCTGAGCATTATTGAGCACAGTGTTCACAACACAGACAGCTTTGTCACATGTGTCAGCCTTTATTATAGTCAAAAGCTGATGTAAATGTATAGCATATGGGCCAAGTTTTATTTAAAGAGCTGGAAGCAATATCTTTAAGTATCCTATATGCACTTCTTCATTTAGATGTCAAAATTTTAAAAAGGAGTATGATTAAATTAAAATGCATAACTGGTATTTACAACAGAATAACAATTAATGTATAATATGGATGGATCTGTTGCATTCTAGATAAATAAATCATTTGGATAAAAAGGCACATGTTATAAATAGAATGAGCCAGCGTTCTAGCCATCTAAACTGATAATCTATGAGCTAATAGGGAGAAAACAAGTAGTTTAATTCCCAGTAAGCGAGCCATAAACACATATTTTCTGTCTGTACTGTGAATTAATGTGAGGTACTTGACACTGTGTGTGTTCGTGTGTCACTGGGTAGAGGGGGGTTATGTACCAAGAAAGTATGATGGATGGTGTTCTGATTACAGAGGTTGGCAGTCATTAGCAGGCAAGGCAGACACCATGCCATGGTAATTGTACTATTTATTACCGTTTCCGCTCATATATCAGGCACAGAGAAAACAATGGTAGGTGTCAGTGGGTGCATATGTGTGACGTCTGACCACTCTATGTGTCTGCACAGAGCCATCAGCTAACATCCATTCTGAGTTCATCATGGCTCTAACAAACAAATCCAAATGCTAAAATAACAACCACTGCATCTGTTGCTCGGATGCATAATTTATTATTGCGCATGTGGCCATTAGTCAAATGTCGACACGTAAACAGTAGACCAAAACAGCCAAGTTTCCCATAAAAACATTCTAAGAGTAAGGCTGACCCCTTAATATCCTCAAGAATCAAATATTTATTTAATAATAATAAAAAAAAAGACATTGGCATACTTTGTGAACCAGGAAGAGTTTAATCAAAACAGCATACGAGAACAGAAGTGCTTTCTTCAGGTTTCATGTCATCTTAATGAGGCTAGAATGTAGATTAATGAGGCTGCAAAGTAGAGCAGGCCCTCGTGTCCACTGCAGAGGGCATGTTAAGTTCATTCTTTATTTAAAGGCTCATCATCTATTTCCTCCCTCATATCCTGAGATGATAATGCCATTGCTCCTCATGACACCCCTCTGTCCTCAGCACATGCTCATATTGCTTCCTGCGAACACAGGAAATGACCTCTCCCTCACCCTATTCACCTCACTTAAACACACAAGCACACAAATATTGTGCATCTCCAAGTCATGAGGAATATTTTATGGTAATGCTGTGCTAGCATATCACTATATATCATGCACAGGCAAAAAAATGTATTGAATTTCAACTAATGGTGAACTCTAATAGTTTTATGTTCACTGGAACGTTCTTGAAGAAAACCAGAGACGGACACTTACTGTACAAACAAAAACAACCAGCCTCACTAGTACATTGCAGTTAAATATTTGATAAAAAGCACTATGGGACACCATACACTGTAAAAACTCCATCTAGATAAATGTTAAATAAAATACAGTAATATTGCATTGTTAGCCAAACTTCTGTGGTCTTTGTTGAGACAACAGGTAACATTGTGTTCTTAAAAACTTTAAAGACATACAGTAGACTGAATAAACCTGCCGGACTGACGCTATCAAACTGCATATTCTCCTTATTCTGGGTAAGTATATAGTTATTTATTTAAATCAAATATGTTTCAGTTAGCCTACAGGTTATTTTAGGCAGTTAGCCTTAAATAGGTGAGGCCAGTGTGTTTCCACTTATCATTATACTGAGGCACCCAGACATTACTGAGGTGACTTTAGTTAATACATAAGGCTTTTTGTTAGGGAGCACGGCTTTCCCAGTCTATCTTTTTTCCCCACTTTGCCCTGACTTTTGCCTAGCAACAGACAATAGTTTGCGAACAGTTAAAGAGTAATGGCACTTCAGTACTTGGCAGTTTTTGTTTTTCACTGTATTTTGTTTTCGCTTAACTTACCACTAATACACACCTACGAGTGTTATATCTGTTAACTTATTTGTATGAAAATTTAATTGAGTAAATACTTGGTTGATTTTAAATATCACACCAAACATGTAGTACTCCTGAAAATGTCAAAATAAAACGTTTGAAAAAAATCAAACCCTTTTGAATATAAACCATAATGTAACTTTAACCCACCAATAGAATTCCAAAAACATGGTTGGTGGAATGCAACCATCTCTGGTGGTTTATAGCCTTATTCGTGTCTTTCATTTTTATCATAACTAGATATTCTGTGAAATCAATTTATCTTTGTCTTTACAAGACTCTTGTTTCTTTAACCAGATGTTTGCTGTGGAGGATTGGGTCAGAGGGTTGGATGAAGCATGAACAAGCTACTGAAGTTGCAGTAGTCCTTGAGGGCCTGGGTGACTATTAAGTGATGTTTGGTCAGTTGATCTGTAAACATTGACTTGCAAAAGGACTGGATACATACCCATGAAGCCATCCATATGGTTTTATTGGACTTGGAGAGACATGCTTCCCTCAAATTCACATGTTGAGAAACTATGAGATACTCAAGATTTCCATATGTATCCATTCAGGAAAAGCTATGATGCTGACGTGGAGGGAATGAACTGCCAAAGGATAGTGCAACTTTATGGCTATATCATTACATTTTATAGTATGTATGCCAGACATGATAGTACAAGCTCTATTCCCTACAATAATTTAAGCTCTCTTGACTTTTATTGTTCTATAAAGTGGGCTTTTTTTCTGTTAACATTTGGGTTTAGAAGGCATTTGGCATATTTAGAGAACACAGTAACAAGGAAATGACGACAAGTTGAAATCTATGTTTTCTTTCGGGTAATTCTGTGCACACAGTAACGATTTGATATATAGATTAAACTATTGGAATGACAAACAAGATTTTTTTTTTCTTTTTCAAACAAAGCCATCGGTGTTGGTGACAAAAACATTTTTTTGGACTAAACATTGAAATTCACACTTCAGATGTTGTGTGATGGAGATACTGTTAGCAAAGATGAGTGTGTCTTTATGAACTTAGTTACAGTAGCTTCCTACGGATTTGACCAAGATTTCTAATAAAGAGCAGTAAGTATTTGGGTTGAATAAGAGCACATGAAATCTGACTGGTTCTGTCACGGTAAGTGGGTTAACTACAGCATTATATATCTGCCCAAATGTCACAGAAGTACTCTGGTGCAAGTTGACTGATTGAGAATAATTGGATCAAGTTTAAAAGGCTTTTGAAAAGTCAGGAAGAAGGGAAGTCATTTTCACGATGACGCAGAATGCAGCTTAAGACTTTTTTTATAAAGAGAGAAATGCTTCGCTTGAATACAAAAGCAAGATCAAAACAAAGAAATTTCTTCTGCTGACATTTTGCTCAACCTGGAGGCAGTGGAGATTTAGAGAATTATATCTACTAAATACATCAAACTAAACTCTAACACTGATGCTTTAGAATATTTTCAGTGCATTCCATGCACTGACACAAGTGGCAGCCAATTCAGCCCATTGCAGAGCCAAAAGTTAAGCTAAAAGTTAAGCTACAAGTTAAGCAGTGGAGATACAAGCCCTTTATTTCATAAGGCCTAAAGGGAAACATGACTGATGCGATAGCAGCCCTAGTCATGGGATATACTGGGAGTGCAGAGTGATGTGTTTTACAAATATGCTAACCAGCAAAACACCGGACACTAGCATGGACATTGCTGGTTTCACTGCTGTAAGGGCAGACAGGGATGCTATGAAGAGCGACAAGAGGGTGGACAATTTGCTCTGTATATATTCTCATATTTAATTGTAACCCTGGACATATTACTGTTAAAGGAGGTTATCTGCTGTTGGGACATAGAGCTGATTGGAGTGTGCTGTTGGAGCCCCATAATGATGACATTAAGAAGAACACACAATGCATACAGACTACCTCAACTGTATGGGCATCATTGTGCCTGTTTGACCCATGCGCTGTTTACCAAAGAACAAGCCTTGGATTACCAATGAAGTCAAACTTCTACTGAACTTGAAGAAGAAGGCTTTTAAAGGCAAGAGCCTTCCATTCTATTATTGCATAATTACATTTAGCAGAGAATATTTTCCTATTTTTGTACGACCTTTACTGTAAGTTTATACTTTTCTGGAAGCCTTTTCTTTTCTTGTTCCACAGAAAGCGCATTCCAGCGCACCCACCATCTTTCGCATGTTCGCTGGCTTTTTGCTCCTCTTTTGGGAGGAACTGGAGAACCCATCCATCACCACCTGTTCTGCCACCGCAAATGATGTGACAGACTCTGGCGGGAGCCACCTGACTCCAATCTGACTGAGCCGATCTACCTGCACCCTCAGTGTGACGTGGTTCATAAACCTACTTACTGTATGAAACTCAAGTGCAGCTTGCGTTTTGGACAGCCCGCAGCGGACCAGGATCTCAGTTTTGTCATCGTGCTGCATTAATTTAGTGAGCAGGTGCTGTGCATTATGGTGTACGTCAGAGAGGGGCACCTTATGTGCTGGTTGGTGTTGGGGACGAGAGAGCTCTAGTGCTATAGTCTGCAAGTCTTGTAAGAGCTGATAAAAAAAGCACTTGCTGTTGAATGCTTGTTTCCAACAGGTGTCAAGTATTCTTTGAGGGAATTCCACCATTGTGGGCCAAAGTTCAGTTCCGTGTGCCTGCATTCTCCACCAGTGTAACGGGTCTGACATGTGAAAGAACACACAGGAACCAGATGTGTAAGCAGTGTGGCCTTGAAGGCATTGAAAAGTGAACTCTTTTCTGCATAGCTCATGCACAATGCAGTTACATGTAAAACTCTAAACACATTTAAACCTCATTAACCTGTTATAGTCTTTGGACCCTAAAAATCCTTAGAAGACCAAAAGGGCCCAGTCATTGTAAATTCTAAAAATATAAAAAGTAAAAAAGTATTTAAAAAATAAAAATATGGAGTGTGATCATGAAAGTTTGCTGTCATGAGCATGCTGTAGACTGAGTGCAAGTCAGGAAGCTTAGTCGCACCACTCTCTGTAGAACTTGTCCTAAACTAATGATTTTTGCCTTTTCTAATAATAGTACCCAATTTATAGTAGAAATAAGGCATAATAAAATATCAAGCAACGATGAATGGGGCCAAGCACCCTGCGCCATCGCCACCTTGGCACACCAGAAAGACAAAGTGATGTCACTCAATATGATGTCTCACAGAAAGTTATTAACCACTTTTCGGCATAAGTTTAAGGCATCGTCACAGCTGACTCATTTGAGCCATCAAAAATCCCTCTCCATTTTGAACCCTCAGTGTCTTTAGATTCCATAGGCCAGGTTTGGTGAAGATCATATAAATCCCTTTAGGGAAGTACATCAAATTTCATCAAGTGCATTTTGGAAAACGACACAAAGTAACTGACTTCCTGTTGAGTAGAACCTATGACATGCAATGTGAAAGTTGTTCAGCTCAATGAGCTCTAAACGTGTACTGGGTTTTGCATGCATACGTGCAAGTGTGTTGCTGCATAATTCACGAGAGCTATGAAGCAAAATCTCGTGTGAGGGCCTTGAGCCACTCCCGGGGCCCAGACTCACAGGCATCCTAATGGCAGCAGATTACAACCTGTCTGCCACTTTTCATGAGTTTTTAAGCATATTAAGACCCCCAGATTTATGGGAAATATCCTTAGAAAAACAATAGAGCCCTTCACACGCTATAGTGACATAGGGCTGATGTCATAGTGCTAAGAATCAAGCACTGAAAATGTAATCAAGAATGAAATGTAAATATGATGCTATAGACAGACAAACCCCTTTTCCACATTTGACTCGGCAGTTTGAGATTTTTGTTATATAAGCATTGTATAAGGAAAATGAAATCACTTACTTTTTTGTTTGCTTGTGTTTTTTTAAACTTAATTAATAGTTAGGCCATGAAAACAGTGTGATGTAATAGTAACAGTGTAGGTGCTGCCCCCAGTGGATTTTTACAGTATTAAATTATTTGTAGCAAATAGAAACCTGTGCACTTTTATGTTTTTGAACTGGTGCACTAGAAATACTTCAGTAGTTGTAATGAATTAATACAATTGAAGCGTTATTTTGTAATATTTATTCTTGAGTGCTATTACATGCTACTGAAACTGAATAAATGCATTCTGAATTAAACTCCCCAAATTAAAACGGACCTTTTATTAAACACATTTTTATTTAGACCTACAAATTAATTATTATAAATCTCTCATTCACAGACACACACCTTATATGAGTCAAATTATCTTGTTTTAGCTTCCAGCCATTTAATTTTAGTATCCAATTATTAAACTTGTTAATTGAACATAGAGGTTAGCGCTGTGGTCTTGCACCTCCAAGGTGCAATAATTGCCTTAGGTTTGTGTGTGTGTGGAGTTTGCAATTAGTGATTCCAGAGTATAAGTGCTCAGAGTATGTAAGTTGTGTGTGCCTGTGCCCTGTGATGGACCAGCACCCCATCTGTCTGACATGAGGACATTACAAGTAGCAGTGGATAATTTTAAATTGTAGTGTATATTACTGAATATATTTATTGAGTTAACATTCTTTCCAACAACAAAAACAAAAGTTGAAATATGTATTTGTTCACCTTTTGAAGGCTTTCAAGACTTAAATCATTTTTTTCATAACACTTTGTTAAATCTGGAGGTTTACAGGCATACAGGATTGCTAGTCTGTTTTTGTACCTTTGTGTACTCTACAGCTATAATCACACTAGCTGATGTCACTTAGAAGAGGATGGCTTCCTCCACAAGGTGTTTTCCTTATGGAGTCTGAAAGTTTTTTCTTTCCTCTGTCACTAAATTGTCCATTACTTAGATCCAGATTTCTGTAAAGCCATGTTGTGTCTTATTATATACAATAACCATTTATAAGACACCATGTTGTGTCTTATAAACAATTAGTGAAAGTGCTACATGAATAAAATTGAGTTACATTTTATATATGCAGTCTACCAGTGAGAAAATTATTTTTAATGTCACTGCTCGAAGTAGCTGTAGTACGGTGTATGCACTGCTCTGAACGTTGCACTAACTAACAGTGGGTTCCTAATTTTTCCACATCACTCCCTTGTGAAATATGATGAAGCTTGCATAAGCATCTGCTAGCTAGAAATACCTCAGCACTTATTCCATGTCATATGAACTGCTTCCCATATGTGCTGCAAATTGGCCATTGGTGTAACTTTCCTTTGAGTAATTTACTCCATCCGATCTTCACAGATGTTGGGCTGGATTGGGATCTAGTGACTACGAAGGCCTTGGCTTTTAGCTATATAGCCTGGATCCAGAATTATTCCTGGGCTCTGCCTGCTGTACAGCACAGAGTGGAAGAATACGTTCTGGTCTGTAAACACTGCAGTCATAAAAACTATAAATGACATTTGGATATCTACTGGGATGATCTTGAAATGTTTATGTATTTAAAATTCAACATTAATAAAGGTCTTGAAATCTTGAAACTTGAATCTTAAAAAAAAAACAGTATTAAAAAGCATGATTCAATCACAAAACAAGGAACAACATCTACAGTAAGTACATGCTTCTTTGATAAGTTTAAGAAAAAAGAGGATAAGGGAACCGATAGGGAACACATATTTATGATAAACATGATGGGCTGATAAATGAGAGTACTTAAACACAAACAAATCAATTTAATTTCAGGCACAGGAATATAAAGTCATTGAAGAAATTTCTGCTCCTCTTTAATCTGTCAGTTAAGCTATTAATGTCCATAATTACCAGCTGTTAGTTAGCTAGATGCTGTACCGCAATACTTTTTTTTTATAAAACATGCAATCATCTGATGTGTGGAAAACAAGCATTCACTGCCATAACAAAATTGGCTTCTGTCTTTTGTTCATATGGAGAGCATGTGGCAGTTTGGAACACACAACAAAGGTGAGGGGAGGGGTCAAGTTCCCTGAAGATGTTCCCATTCAAATTTGCATAGGGAGGTAAATGTATTTTGTGCCATTTTTAAATTAATATGTCTCTTATTTCTAAAAGATGATGTTTCCCTATAAAATTGAGAATTTACCTTTTTTAATTGCTGAAGTAAAAATAGTCATTTCCTTGAAGTAAGATTCTATAAATATTTCAATATAGTTTCAGATACAGTCACGATATTATAATGTTCCAGCTTTGACTTAAATGAATTGTGTGCATAACGTTAATATTGAATAATTTGTGGAAAAACAATCAGCACACACACACTAAATCAGGGTCAAAGTCCTGAAAACACTTCCACTGTCTTTATAAGTTAAAAGTAATATTGAAGCCTGAATGAAGTAAAACCCTGAAATAATCAGTTCTCAGCCCTGCCCATGTGATCTGCACTACCGCACTGCAGACCAAGACCACACACTGAAATCACAGAGGTGAACAGCTGGGCTTGGATGAGCTCAGCCTCTCGATAGAAAGAGCGTATAATATTCCTGATGAGTTTCACACTTGACCTGGTGGACACAGACAAAACACAGAAAAGATAGAATTCTGTGAATGCAGAAAAAGGTGGGTCATTTCCATTGTCATAAAAACAAAGTAACCAAAAGCAGAGATTTTTAGTGAAGGGTGTGTGTGTGTGTATGTGTGTGTGTGTATGTGTGTGTGTGTGTTCTTAAAGAATCATCACCTTCTCCAACAATAAATCTAGAGGTGAATGAAGAGACAGAGGCTGAAATAAAAGTTTTAGCTCTGTGAGAACAATAGGGAATGTGAACGGAAGTCTGGAAATTAGTCATTAAAATGATGCCAGATTTTTGGGGCAAGGGTAAATTACAGTAAATGGGATCCAGAGCCTGGCCTAATTTAAACGCCCAGAAGTTATCTACTAGCAACAAAAGCCCTTAAGCTTTGTGAGAAATGAAGCAAAAGACACAGAATATGTTTTGGGTCAAAAGCAAAGAAAGCTACCTTTATATGATCCCACTTTTTGCCTTTCTCGTGTTTCATGTATTCATTATGTATCTCCTCCTACAAAAACAGAAAAAGGCAGATTAAAAGCAGACTGTAGGAGTGGAAATGCCAAAACCAGCACAGCTTGTGCTCATATTCCCAACTTTTAAGTGAAACCACAGAGTCCGTCTGCATGATAAAGCAGATTGTAAGGTCTGTGAGTGTCAAGAGCCATGCTGCCTATGCCTTTACAATAGCATCTTTTACATGGTTGCCACATATCATAAATTTGGTCTTTCAACCATAATTGATGTTCTTGAGTTTAGCTCTTTCCCTCTGTTTTAAAGTTTTACTAAAAGTTAAATCACATATTCCATTTTTCCACAATTAAATATTATACTTTTTTAAAATCTAAAAATAAGGAGGTAAAATATTTAAGGTTACGGTTGGTTTATGTTAAAAGTGCACGTTCAGCACCAAGGTCAGCTCTGCTTCAGGTGCTCAAGGGGTGGGGCTTTGAAACGTTGACTGCCTCCTTGCTGCACCTTGCACTCCTCCTCATCTACTCTTCACTTTCTGCAGAGATTACCCAGCTGCAGCAGGCTCAACCCGCTAAAGTTCTGCTGCTTGACCCATTGAATTGCAGCACCTCCTGCCAAAGCTTAGCTGACATCAGAACCTTGAAGCCTACCTCCAAAAATTTAAGCGGGTTTCAGAAAAAGAAGGATGGCCACACAGTAAGTGGAGCACTATTTTGATTCCATTGTTCACAGGAGAAGCACAAAAGACTTACTTATCCACTTCAAAAGAAGTGGAGTATTAGGCTACAAAATGTACCTGGAGTGGCTCAGGACACAAAAAAAAAAAATGATTGAGGTTGAAGAAACTTCTGTCAGTGTTGTCCCATGTGCCCAAGCCACTGATCCTACTGTCCATAATCAGTGTCCCATTTGCATGCACCAGCATGGATCTAGTCAACTCACTCCCCAAATCTCCCTGAAATCAGGACATCCTGGTCATAGTGGATTAAGCCACCAGAAATTGTTCCACAGCTACTTTAAAGAATAAAGTGCTCCTCTTAAACTGGGTGGGTTTACCCAAGGAGGTCCTCACAGACCAATGTACTCCCTTTATGTCTAAATGAATAACAGTTGAATGCTTTTTGTGTCAGGTGAAGCAGTTTCACACCTCTGAATACTACCTTCAGTCAGATGGCCTGGTGGAAAGGCTCAACCAAACATTTAAATGGTGATTAGGGTGAATAGTCAACGATGGTCCTCCTATGAGTAATGTCTGCAGTGCACGAGACACAACAAGCATCCACCCTTCAAGCTACTGTTTAGATGGTGACCCTGGGCACTGCTCGAAATGGTGAAAGAGGCATGGGAAGAGCAGTACCAACTATAAGCTCTTGGCCCAGTGGCAGGGACCTATTACTGTCACTAAACAAATTTTGGCAGTAAATTACAGATTGCAGCAAATGCTTTGAACTGAAGAAGTTTGAACCATGTCTCAACTCTCACTATTCTCTCTCCTGAACCACAGGGTTGCGTCCTGGTCCAGCAGGGGAAGGACCCCCCTTTATCTAAAAGAGCTTATTGACATGTCCGGAAATGTGTTCTCCACAAAACCAGGGCTTACACATTTGATCATACTTTAACACATTAAACATTAAAATGCCTGCCCATACAGACCCCCGGAGGTGGGTCCAAAATTCAAAAGATAGCATCTAAGATCAGTCCAACAGCCCCTGGAAAACAAAGGTTAAGCTTAATTTTACCACTGTATGAATGTGGTATCATATACACAGGTACCACTATATGAATATGTTTTAAAACCAATCAATCAAGCAACCAATCAGTCAATCCACCACAAGAAATCCAGGTGCAGAGTTAAAGGTCAAGACAATGAAAAACATTGACACAGTTTGGAGAAGAGGCCAAAAAGCATAACAATACATAGTACCCATACACAGAAATAGAGAAACAGTGCACAGTGCACAGTACACAACTAGTGAACAGACTGATTACAACCAACATTAAGCATAAACCAGACACATATGATGCCTAATGTCAAGAGCATCATAAGATGAAGGGCAGGATCATGATAATCATGTTGCAAGTAATTAAAATATTGCATTTTAAATATTGAATACAAAATATTGTATTTTAGTCCTTGGAAAAGGCTATCATAATAGCTCTAAAAATATATGCCTCTCAAAGTTATAATTTTTCATTCTGTATGGTTGCATCAGTGATGCTGGACCCCCTTTTTTACCTAGATGGATCACAAGGTCGATGTTATCATCCTGTTGAATGTAGGCTACAAAAGGATGTGCTTGGCCTATTTTTTTAACCACTGCATGAACATAACTGAGTTATTTGAATAGCAAATAGAGTACTGCTTCTCATAATGTTACCATAAGCATGCTTGTGTGCATTTTTTTTCTTTACACTTCTTAAACCCCTAGATACCATATAAATAGATATATAAATAGCACACCAGTATTCACCCTGGTGTAACAAATAACGACCAGGGTACCAAAAGTGGCAGATTATTTCCTCTATGTGACAAACCTGCGGTTGGTTTGTGGAGTTGAACATTAAACTGATTTACAGTGAACTCTTAATGGTGAGGGGAAACTCTATATATAAACTTTGATATGTGTTGTTAAATGCTGTAAATCACTGTGAAGCAGAGAACTAGACAAAATGGGTCCATTCGTCCGCTTGGTGACAAGTTTGGTTTCCAAGACAGAATCAGGTAAAATCATACTGAACACCAAGTGTAGTAATTTCATGCCTCATCTGTCCCCATATCTCATCATGCATCTGTAGTAAAGCTTAATCTAGCCCCATATCTCTACTTGCAGCCACTGCAAAACTAATGTCTGGACTACTGGGAGAAATTATTTTATTTTCTGGTACATGTGCAACATTAGCTTTTCAGCTATTTCACTCATGTGCTGTTTAGACTAATAATGAAAAATGTCGCTTACCATAGCTGTCTGCAGAAATGTAATTATGTCTTTGCAGAAAATTTAGACTCTAAATTAGTCTTTAGACTTTAGTCTTGCCCCGAGTTTAACAAAGCATGTACCTTAACCAAGCACATGGGCTTAAACAATTAGGTAACCACATATGGCTGTACTAACCTGTGTTCAACGTGTGTGTGGTCTAAACATCACAGTAGATCTCAAGAAGAAGAAAAAAACTCAGGAAAATTCACCTGCCAGATTGCCCCCTAAAAACAACTGCCAGTGGTTTAAGCTTTTTATTTAATCTAATGAGAATTTGGCCTTGTACTGAGCCTCAGTCTCGAATTACATTATTAACAGATGCTTTCTTTGGTAGGGAAGATTGAGTTACATTTACTCAAGAAGAGAAGAGAAGAGAAGAGAAAAAGAACAGGGTCTTAAAAAGGGTTTAAAGACACTGTTCTATTTTAAATGATGTATAATTTATTTCTATAAAACAATTTAAAAACAAATCCTGTATATCCCAGCTAATGAATTTCTAATGGTTTTCTGGAATCAGCATCTTAGAACTACAAATGCTCCTTGTGAATGGAGATGGAGAAAGAGGGTAGTGCTTTGTTTCTGGTGGCATTGCTTCCTCTATTCCCAGAAAGATGGTCTAGCCTAACTGGATAAATGCAGGTCAGCCACTACCTTGAGAAGCCAATAAAACTGATGTAATCCACACAGAAAGTCAAGAATTGTGTGTTACATCTGCACTGTAAAAGAGCTTATTAGGGCCCTGATGTGAGCTCCATCCACACTCACACCCCTGATGATTAATCCAAGAGTCAGAAGGCTTTTGAGGTCAAAGCTTCCATTTCACTAAATAACATTTAAAGCATTGGAAACTGTGAAGGCAGAGAGAGGAAGAGAACATCTGCTTATGGCAGCTAGTGAAGAGGCTTGTCACAGATATCTCACTCCAGGCTGTGGCCAAAGTCTTCTCCCATTATCAACCTTCACTAAGTTAACATTCATCCCCTGACCTTTCCTCCCTCTGAATCATCTCACACCTACACATGCATACACACTCATCTCCATCACACTGTAACCCCCAGTAAAAGATTACACAGGCACACTGAGGAAAATGACAGCATTGGAAAGCAAAGTGAAGAGAAGGCTATGGCAGGAACGCAGAGAAAGTTTCAGCACATGAAAGAAGGGGAACTCTTAAGTAGATAGTGTAATAAACTATACCTCCTTCCCTTCTCAACAACTTCCCTGTTGCTGGTAAAATGAAAACCCCTGTTTAAATATGCACGTTTATTTTATCTTGGTGAATTTTAAATCATTACTTGTAAACAT
Organism: Clarias gariepinus; assembly: GCF_024256425.1. Taxonomy (NCBI): domain Eukaryota; kingdom Metazoa; phylum Chordata; class Actinopteri; order Siluriformes; family Clariidae; genus Clarias; species Clarias gariepinus. The sequence continues at coordinate 21,443,895 of NC_071103.1, read as the reverse complement.
TTTTGTATGTCTTTTCACACTGGACATTTCTTTATACCCTAAACTATTTTTCATCCTGCAGTACAAACAATTGAAAAATATTTGCTTAAAACAATAATCAGTGATTACAGTATATTGGTTTATAGACACAATTATCTTCTATAAACTGTCAATAAATTATTCACATTCTTTTAATAGTCACATACTGTAATTATCTTAATAATCATTACACAGCACTGAATAGGCTAATACATTTTTCTGCAATATTCTATTTTCACTCATGGGTGATGAAATTCATGCCTCAAACCCAATATCCATCCTTCTCACACACATCCTCATACCTTCTTTTACACTACCATACCCTCTTACATTCTATCCTACTCTCTTGTACATATACAATCTCATGCAGACTATTAAATGCTATTTTATTTCTTTATCACAAATGGGTTCCTTGGAAAGCAGGATGAGCTGACTATCTCAGTAAAATTTGCTGACAGTTCTGTGACCTGATGCCCTTCATGCTCATTGTAAGTTAAAGGTTAATTTATTTAGCAAGTTATTAGTAAATTAATAAAGTTGTGGTCAAAAGTTTATCATGAACATAAATGTAATGGCAATATTGAGCTTGCAAATAATTTTTTTAAACTGTTCTTTTTTAGGGCGGAATGACATTGTATGTCTTTAATGGAAGAACCAATTTGGTGCTGGGTTTTGGAAAAATCAACAGAACGTGTAATAATTTGTTGAATGTTCCAAAGCAAGTTTCAAATACTTTTGGTGACCGTCAGCAAGCTATAAAATCTTACAGTTAATCTGCATTCATCCATTCCACAACCAGCTTTGGTGTGTGTTTGGGGTCATTGTTGTGTCTGAACACCTAATTTTGTCCAGATTACTACCATCTAGCTTTTGACTATAGGTTATTACTAAAGAACACTGAGAACTCTTTTTCTTCATTTTCTATACACTTGTGCAATGTATCAAGTCAGGTCGGCTTTTGTCACTTCAACCATATACAGTTCAGCATACAAGTACTATACAAATGACATTACAATACAAAAGGCAAACACAAGACATCATCAAGTGCATGTGAAATGTGCAAACAGGAGCAGCAACATGACAATGCAATATCCTGTGATATACTGTGATAGTGGATTGAGGTAGTGCAAGTTAAATGGCATGATATATTAAAAAACAGTAAACATTTCTTTTAAGTAGCAGCAGAGATGAAAAGGAGTCATTGTACAAATAGCAGCTAATGATATAAAAAGTTGTGCAAAAAACAATTTTAAGTTGGTGTTGAAATTTTCTGGATGATTGTAGATCAGGTGAATGTTTATTTGAATGTGTGTGTGCGCGTGTGTGTGCGTGCATGCGTGTCACTCCAGTCCTTTCTTGTTGAATAGACGGATGGCATGTGGGTAGAAGTCTGGTTGTGAGTGCCCGAATGCTTCGGTACCTTTATCCAGATGGCAGGAGGGTGAAGACTGAGTGTGATGGGTGTGTCTGATAGGCCACAATGCTAGTGGCTTTGTGGATGCAGTGTGTGGTGACTGAGATAGAGGGTAGAGAGACCCCAATGACCTTTTCGGCTGTCCTCACTATCCGCTGTAGGGTCTTGCGGCCTGAGATGGCACAATTCCAAAAGAAGACAGTGATGCAGCTGCTTGGGATGTTCTCGATAGTCTTCTCTGTAGAAGATGGTAAGAATCAGTGATGAATGCTAGGCCTTCGTCAGCCTTCTCAGGAAGAAAATGCGCTGTTGTGCTTTATTGTGAAGAGAGCTGGTGTGCAGGGACTAGGTAAGATTCCCCTCCAGGTGGACACCAAGGAATTTGGTGCTCTGTGGTGATCTCCACAGAGGAGCCATTGGTCTTCAGCAGAGAGTGGTCGCTCTGTGTCCTCCTGAAGTCAACAACCATCTCTTTTGTCTTATCAACACTCAGAGACAAGTTGTTGTCTTTATACCAGCCCGTTAGTCTCTGTATTTCCTCTCTGTATGCTGACTGAGTCAGCAGGGTAAACAGCACAGGACTGAGCACACAGCCCTGGGGGCTGCAGTGCTAAGTGTGACTCTGACCGGAAGGCCTCAAAGTCCAGGATCCATTTAGGGGGTGCCTAGGCCCAACAGCTCAGAGAGATTTTAAAGATGTCAGTAAGAACAATTGCAGGCTGTTTAGCACATTCTCTGAGCTGTCTGCCAGGGATGTGGTCAGGTCCGGCTGCTTTAAGTGGGTTGACTCTGTATAGAGTTTTCCTTAAATAATGAGCCACAGCACCATTCGGTTTGGTTTGTACTATATGACCTGCCACATGCTCGTGGTCTGAGTAGCCGAGGTGGGGGCGGGGCTCTGCCCAATATGTTTACAGAAACATCCTCAATAATTGATGATTGTTTCAATGACATTGGCAGCAAAAAGCCCAAAGCATGATGCTACCATCACCATGCTACAGTGTACAAAATATGAATGAATCACCTTTGGTCCTCGTTACATAACTCTGGTCAAAAAATGGTCAAAGCCTTTCTATAGATTTGAGAAGGGTCTTCTTTCTTGGACAACAGCCTCTAAGTCCATGGCAGTGTAAACCTTTCTTGATTGTATTGTATCTTAATTTTCTGGATCTTGGCAAATTGGCTACACCTCCAAGTAACCAGTACTTACTTTACATACAATTTTTTTAACAGATCTTGGAATTAGCAGTTACAGTATTTAGGCGCTGAGAGAAGCCTATTCATCTATAATAAAAGAAGTCACTAACATTTTTTTTTTTTTATATACAATTTTTTATTTGCCAAACCCAAGGAACTTTGTTAGCATATTTTTGTAGTGGGTTCATATCTGTTATCAAGCTAAAGTAAAAGAACTAGATGAATATCTAATGACATAAATGATAGAGTTACTCATTATATGTGCCAAATACTGGGCATATAAACTGCAAGAAATGTTACAATACAAACAGAATACTGGTTTGCTTATGTCAACAATAATGACATCATGACTGTCAAGTTTCTCAAACTAAATATTGAAAGGAACACAATGTCTGATTATTGTCATATTTCATTAACCAATAACAAATTTATGTTAAACTCTGGAATGTTATCTATCAACCTCCAGACCATTCCTGTCTCTCTTTCTCTCTCTGGCACTGTGGCGTATGAGGTAAGGTAGAAAAAGAGATCAGCCAAGCTTCCTCCATCACAAATGATCTTGGGTCTTAAAGCTCTCAGCTGGCAATCATGTGTCAGGTGCCGTCTCTGATAAGACCCAATCAATCCTGCTTTTCCATTCTTTCTCACCTGCCCTTTAAGCTTTTTCTGCTTTTTCATTCTGCCTCACCTGCCCAGAGAAAAAATTCTCTAATCATATCACTCCTCACAGGTCTTGGTCTGGCTGATTTTTCCTGTCTCATTCCCTTAGTCTCGAATGATAGCAAATTCCAATTTCAACTAGAATTTAGAGAACCTTAGGCATTAAAAAGTTAGGCAGTACTTATTATAATATGTATAATAGTATATTATTATGTAAGGCTTTAACCAAACTCAGTGAAAAATCTGGATGGAGTGAGCCAAATGAACACATCTGAGCTTTTGACAGAACACCAACGAGTGAGCAGGGGTGCTGTGGTGAGACATCGAAATGAGGTCTCTGCAGAATTTAGCAAAGCTGCCTTGGTTCCATCTAATATATCAATAAAGCATGGCCATATGTTTCCTTGTCACCTCCAGAAAAAAGGGAAGGGGAACAATGACAGAAAAAAAAGAGTGCACCCGGATGGAACTAATTTGCTTTAAAACCTTTCCCTTTTTCTATAAGACAGCATGGCAGCAAGCACAGTATTGAACAGCATAGAACAGTGGTTAATTTCTATATCATTTATGAAATATAAATAACCTATCCATATTAGTTTTTCCCCATAGGCTAATGAGTAAATATGATTATTGCAATATCTCTAATATTTAAGTTTTATCCAAATCCATCATCTGTACAGTTTTTAAGGCTACAAAAATTACAGCAGAAAATGAAATGAAGAAAACATATGAATACAGTATATATTTGTATATAGCCTAGTTATGTACCACCAAGTTATGACTAAATTTTAAAACTACTATAGTAATGATTTATTCCACTTCAATATGCAATAAAAGCTACCATTAGCCATACAGCTAATGTGGCTAAGCTAAGCAGGGTAATTTCATAAACAAGCAGCAAAATAGAACACCATTTTGAGAAAAAGAAAGCAGTTTGATGTGGACGTGAAACTTCTAGTGATAGGGGAATAAAGTTTAATAGTTTGTCTTTGTGGCAACATTTTGGGGAAGGCCTACTGTACATGTTACTGAGAAGTGCATACAATCTTTTGGTCTTGTAGTGTACAAAATGTGTATATGATGCATGAAACTAATTGTTTAATTGCTATGCATATATCACAAAGACAATCTCATCTCTTTGATTTATATAGAGATCTTTTATCTCATTTGAATCTATCATAATTAGTAGAGACGTTCCCTGCATACATTTTTAACGGATACATGTCTGGGAATCTTATCTCACCACTCGCACTTCGTTCGTGTTGCGGTGTCTGGGTTAAGCAAAAATGAATGTCCTTCCTGTAATTAACCACATTTGTGCTTGTTCATGGAGTAGCTCTTCTCTTGGCATGAAATCATATTGCCACTCTGTTGAGGAATAAACTCTTTCACTATGAGTTTAAGTGGGTTTTGAGGGTGGAAAGTGATTTTCTAATTAAGATGGTGATCAACATTCAGAGAACACATGCAAATTAGGTGTAGGGAGGAAGGTAAATGTCTTATACCTGATTTAAACAAAGTAAAAATTAAGACAGGGAGGCAGTGCAATTAAATAGGGGCAGTGCAATTAAATGTGTACTGTCAAAAACTTTACAGATTGCCTTCCTGCATCTGGAAACATTACATTGTATTTTCATATTGTTAAATATCCTATTACATTCAGGAGGAAATAGGTTTCAGTACTAATGTTGTTTCTTTTTTTAAGTAAGTTTTTTTTTTTTTGCTTACTAAGCTCCATGCTCAGAAGGCAGTGATGCACTTAGTGCTCTGGTGCCTTTCTCTCGTGGCCAGCACTGCCTTTTTTTGTCTGGTTGTGCTACAGTTGTGTTGTGATTTTTTTTGTGGGATCAAATTAGACATGCTGTCCTTTGGTTCCTGCGGGTCTGGGCCCTTTGTGCCCATGATTCTGTAACTGGTTTGCTGGTGTATACAGTAGTTGGTGATAAATGTAAATTACTTGACCTCTCAGCAGTTATGTTATGGCTGATCGGGTTATTATGAATAGTACTGTACATTGCAGCTACAGAACAGCGATTTTACACCTGGAACCAAAAATACAAGAGAAAAGATTTGTAAATTAAAGCGTAAAACTTCCAACTTCCAAGTATTGCAGCCTTCATATCTATACAGTATATGCATCATGAATGGAAGGCTTTTTAATATAAGGCTATTCAGTAACACTCCTACAAAACGTAGAAGTAAAAGTTCCCTAAAAACTTTAAATATAACAGACTTAATCAGCAGTCCGGTCATGTTCACAAACCTTCTCTCACAAAGTGACCAAGTACAAGCAACAAATTGCTGTCTTTATGATCCATAATTGCCAGACACCTAAAACCTCAAAGCCATAAACAAACGTACCTTTCAGCCAGCATGTCTGCTTGAGCATCATGCAACTGAACAAATAAAACTCTGACTGGTGAAGGTATCTATTGTCTCTCAGGTGTAGATAAATCAATAAAGCATTCGCCACCTAACAAATACCATCCCCAAAAGAGCTGCTAACTCCATGAAATCACAGGCCTAAAGAGTTTCATTAAATTCTCTTTTCTTTATGTTTTTGCTCAATAATCCTGGACGGTTGCAGCTGTCAAAGTGTGTATTAGAAACAAAGAAGGAAGCACAGCCCTACATCACATTGACTCAAACAAATTAGAGCCTGTTATCCAGAAGGTATTGGCAGATGCCTGTTGTGAGACCAAACACATTTTCACATCAATAAGAAATCATACTTCTCTGTCTGGACCCTTTATAAACAGAGACTGGCCAATAACATCATAAAAATAGTAAACTCATTTTAAAGGGTCGTCCAATGCAAAGAAAAAATAGAAATCATATATGAAAATACATAAGAACCAATAGATTGGTTCACATAAGTCTAAAAGACATCTAAAAGACAGTTTGCCTCAAGATTTGATTATCCTTGATATTGACTATCTGGGCCCATATTCACAAAGCTTTTTAGGATTCTTTCCTAAGAAAGACTTCCTAAAAAATCGTAGCTGGGAGTACCAGACAAAGTGATTTAGGAAACTTCTCAGAGCAAGGAAAGTACAAAAACCTTTATCTTATACCCCATCTCGAGTTTGCCACAATTGTCCGCAGACGTCCCGCGATGTTCTGCAAGGTCCGCAAGCTTCCGAAAAAAAAATTACATGTTTTAATTTAATAAAAATGTTTACATTTTCGCGCAGAAAGATAGAAACATACTCACAGTGAGGAGGTGTGGTTGACCCTGTTGTTATTGATGATGCAGCAATTCAAGAACAACAACAAAAAAAAAAAATCTGTAAAGGTCTTAAAATGTCCTCTTTGTGAAAATTGAATATTTGATAATAGAATAAACAGTGAAATATAAATATATCTTGTATATAAAGAAATTTTATAAGTTTCTGTTATAGGCTAAATATCTTTTTTTTTTTTTTTTTTTTTTCCAGATTTTCTCCCTAATTTAGTCGTCGGCCAATCAGCTCTCTCTAGGCCTCCGGCTGTGAGAGGTAACAGCATCACCCGGGGATCAAACCAGCGATCCCCGGATAATAGAGCATGCACTTTACCACTGCGCCACTTGAAGCAACCAATTTCCACGCAGTAGTTACTTTATTTAAGTTCATACATTTATTACACATACTGATTTTATTACTTGTAATCAGACAAGGGGGGACTCGTTCACTTCCTCTGTTGAAACTCTCATTCTCTGTTGCTATGGTCCAGTGTTCATCTTCTGTCACTCAGGGCCACTCGCATTCCAGGGCACCTCGCTTGTGAGGGAATGGTGGTTACACCCATGGGTGGTAGCTCAGATCTGGGAGCGCTTCGGCAGGGCAGCAGTGGATCTTTTTGCATCCAAAGAGAATGCTCACTGCCCACTATTCTTCTCCATAACAGATCGCAATGCCCCACTGGGGATCGATGCGCTGGCACACTCATGGCCCCCAGCTTTATTGTATGCTTTCCCTCCAGTAGAACTGATTCTGCCTGTCACAGAGATGGTGCGTCAGCAGTGCCTGTCTCCAATCCTGGTGGCCCCTCATTGGCCGGGGAAGTTGTGGTATGCAGAGATAGCCAGCTTGGTTGCAGCAGACCCATGCAAACTTCCTCTCCTCAGGGACCTTCAGTCTCAGGCAGGGGAAGAGGTAGTGCACCCGCGTCCCGAGCTGTGGAACTTGCACGCTTACCTGTGGAAAGGTCCAATCTGTTAGCAAAAGGGCTTTCCCCGAATGTGATTGAGACAATTCAAAGTGCTCGGGCCTCGTCTATTAGAGGTTTATATGCTTACAAGTGACGAGCTTTTGAGCAATGGTGTCAAGAACGTAATGTTCTTCCATTTCAGTGCTCCATGGTGGAGATTTTGTCTTTTCTACAAGAACTATTAGAGAAAGGCCTTTCCTTCTCTACTGTTAAAGCATACTTGGTAGCTATATCAGCCTGTCATGTTGGTTTTGACGGAGTGTCACCAGGGGCTCATCCACTGGCAGTACGATTTCAGTGTGACGTCTGCGAAACACTGCGAGGTCCAGTGTTCCGTCTTGGGATTTATTGTTAGTGCTTGAGGCCCTCTGTGGTCCTCCTTTTGAGCCAGTTGAGTCTATAGATATGAAAATTCTTTCATATAAGACGGCACTTCTTGCTTTAGCGTCTGCTAAACGAGTGGGTGATCTCTACGCTTTGTCCGTGCATCCATCTTGTACGCATTTTGCTGCTAATGGGTTAAAGGTTACTCTGCAGCCTATGTACCGAAGGTGGTCTCCACTGATTATAGCTCTATGGTCTTTGACCTTTATACCTTTTGTCCTACTCCTTTTTGCTTCTGAGGAGCAGGGTAAATTGCATAGTTTGTGCCCATAATTTGTGCACTATGGGTCTACATGGACCGTACAGTAAATATGCGCTTATGTAATCAACTGTTTATCTGCTTTGCCAGTCCAGTAAAGGGTAAAGCACTGTCTAAACGTAAAGCGGCTTTCCCATTGGATTGTGGAGGCTATTTCATTAGCTTATAGCAGTAAGGGTGTCCCATTGCCTCTGCTTCTCTCTGCGGGGTCCATGATTGAGCTGTGTTCTCTCTGCGGGGTCCATGATGCAGTAGAGTAGCTATTAGGGTTCTTGTTGCTAACTTTGGTAGATACTCGGCGGGGCGTGAATATATGTCCCATACAATATATGTGTTGTACCGAGTGAATTGACTGAAAGGGAACAAATGGTTATGACTACAGTATAACCTCTGTTCCCTAAAGGAGAGGAACGAGGTACAACACATTGCTGCCCCGCCTCACAGTTACGCTCGGCGAAGAGCGGCTGTCGAACTGAGGGTCAACCGTGGCGACAATGGTTTATAGGTGTAGGCGGGGCCAGGACACAAGAGGGCGTGATATCCCATACAATATGTGTTGTACCTCGTTCCTCTCCTTCAGAGAACAGAGGTTATAGTCATAACCATTCGTTTTGTTCAGTATTACCTTTCTTCACATTCACATTGTCCACTGTAATCAAGCTAAAGGCAGTCAAATTAAATATTTTAGTGTGCGACATTTTGTCATGCAGGGCATGTAAAACTACAGCTAAAAATTAATTGAAGTATGTCCACAAAACAATTCCGTCCCCTTTTTTTTGTTGTTGTTTTTTTCTACATGCTCTTGGACAGGCTATACATCCAATAAGCTAAGAAACATAAAGGCTCTGAGAATTGCACTTGGCTGAGATTTAGGCATGCCATGTATTTAGTAGCTTCATCTGAGAAGAGTAATTCAAAGGCAAATTAGTTTCAGCACTGAAACGTAAAGCAGTGTATATTTCACCGCATTTTTAACCCACATTTAGAATGCATGAAGCAAGAGATTGGGCGACCATGGACATCAGCTACTGAATGATGAATTAGAGCTGGTAAATAATTATTTATTTAATATTATCAAATAAATAATTGACATGCACTCTGCTTGTAGATGACATTGCCAACAAATCAAATTCAAATTTTATTTGTCACATACACAAACATACACAGTACGAAATGTAGTGAAATGCATTATACGACTGCCATTGACCCTAAAAGAGAGTTAAATTTTACAAATAAGAAATAAATATGAATAAAAGAAATACGATAGAAATTAAATTAAAAAATTAAATTAAACTAGGAAAAATTGAACTAAAAATAAAAATAGAAATGTGCTAGGAAAAAATAGAACTAAAAATAAAAATAGAAATATGATGTACAAAATAGAAATATACTGTGCAAATTGAAATATACTGTACGGTGTGTGCAAATATGCATAGAACAAAGTGTCTTAGTGCAGAGGTTATTAAAGTGTCTTTGTGCACTGGTCCAATGAGTAGGAGAGATCAATCTGACACATAAGTTACAAAAAAAAAAAGTTAGTTTGTGGAAGTGTGTCCATATTTTATAATGTATAGACTGGGAGATGCAGAAAAAAATGACCTGTCTTACTGACCTGACTGTGTTTAAGCTGAAATGCTGTAGCATTTAGGAAAAAACATAAATTAAATAATTAATTAAATTAATTAATAATTAATTTAAAGTTGATTAAGATATTATTTCGGCTCATGGTACAAACACATATTTTCATATAGGCCTATTGTAAATACCCATTCAATAATCTCACCCTTGGCTTGCTCATCAGAGAAATTTTTCATTCATCTCATTATCTAGACACATTTTTCTCACACATACACAATTTATTATTATGATACTTTTTCTTCTTCTTTTAATTATTATTTTTTAATGAATTTCTTTCATTTTTGTAAAGCTGCTTTGAGACAATGACCATTTTTAAAAGCACTATATAAATAAAATTGAATTGAACAATTATTAATAATAATAAAAAGAATAGGTGATTACTTATAAATCAATATATACCTAATTTAAGTTAATTAATTATAATAATTGATTGTTGATTATAATTACATTAATCCTTTATATTTATTTAAATTAATAAATTCAGACAACAAGGTTCATTAAAATGTTATTTAATAATCACAGAGAGTAAACACACACACAAGGCTAACAAAAGGACAGGTGTAAATCAATTATCACACACTTATTTCAAAGGCAATGTTTATATAAGTAACATAAGTTTTTATAAAGCAATCCTAATGGACAAATCTGTGGCAGGGACAAAAAGATTATGTACAGAAAAAAGGATTATGTGTGTGTGCGTGCGTGCATGTGTGATAAAAAATTAACAAATTAATTTTGCCCATTTCTGAAGTCTCTTACTTTTTAACTACATTGACCAAAGTTCAAAATTAAAGAATCATGCTTTATATACGAAGCAAATCTGTGCTGAGCAACAACATGCTAGAATAAAAGAACAAATTTCAGCTAAACTGCTATTATGTCTATTTACTGTGCCAAAGACTTTCGTTTACAGCAGATGTAATAAAACTAACTTAAATAAAATCTAAATATTACACACACAGGGTTTTATTCAGAGGTGTGTGCTTTTGGTGTGGTTTGGCTCCGTTTTGCTCTGTAATTAAAACATGTTTTAAGAAATGAAAAAAATCCTCAGATCTGTTTTTTCTAAGATATTAATGATTCCACTATGTCTTATGGTCATCTTGAACTACAATATATCCACTATCTAGTTAACATTGTACGTTCATTAAAAGTTTGCCTTTTGCATTAGCATCTGTCAAGTGCTTGTTCTGAAGGTCGTCAGAAGGAAGTCCTTGGTCTGCAAGATGTGAGAAACAGCAATTCACAGGCTGAAACATTTACCCACATCTTATTTTAACATATTGAAATTTGATCACTGTGTCTGAGATTCAAAAGACTGAAATGACCCCAAAAATACTGCAATATTAGAAATGAAATGTTTGAAATAATTGTTAAGACGAATAGCATCGTAACATTGAATTTAACATATTTGTAAAGAACAACAAGAACAAATAAAAATCACTGGTGCACATAAACACTGTATGCATTTGCAACTGACTAAGAGATACTAAATATAAAATGTAGCACACCTGCATTACCAAGGGTGTTTTGCATTTAGAGTACTGATGAAAGAGTTAAATTAAGAAAAATAGCATGCTGCTCTTTACCTTTGCCTGTATTTAAAAAAAACAAAAACAAAAAAAACCTAAGCATTCACCTCTAAGCCAGCAAGCATGAAATCCTTTTCCAGAATCCCTTACAGATTCAAAGCACATTATGCAGGAGGATAATAGGATATTGAAACTTTACTCTTTCATTATCTTTACTCTCTCAGTATCACAACTGTGTTGCACAGAGAGACTCCATTAACAGCAACGTTATCCTTCTTCACCATAAAGACAAGTCTTGCTTGCTAATAATCTGTCACATTTCACCCCACTGAGTCATGAAAGTGTGCTCATGTAATCATCCAAAAGAGTCCTCATAATACTCCAAATGGATGAATGGAAAAAAGAACAAATTAACATGTATGCAAGACCTTATCAAGCAAACTTTCACACTCGTGTGTGTTTTATTAACCTGTGAGTTAGTAATTATCACTATGAACACCTACATGCTGGTTTTATAGTGACATTATGGGAAATCTAAAATTGTTTAGTGTATAGATTCTTATATATTTCACTATGCCACAACATCAGATGGGGCCCACATCCAACGCTCACTAAATCCACAGGTTATATCCACCACAGGCATACAATACTCAATTTCGTATGGGTCGTATTCCCTGTTTCTCTCCACCTTCCACAGATAAACCTGTTGTCTCAAGAGGTTTATTTTTAGATAAATTACTTAGATGGCAATTTCCATTATGTAGCAAGATGGTTCACTAGGTAAAGAATCTATACACCTGCTGAGCCTTCCTTCTTCCGTTTCAGCTAGAAAGAGTTCTGTCTTCACTTACAAGCATATTAACGCCAGCCCTAAGGAAAGGAAGAGAGAGGGAGAGAAAGTAAAAAGCCACCTTTCTCTGACTGACTGTTGCCTTTGTTCTCATGAAAGGAATATCACTAAGTGTTTCTGAGCACTGAGAAATTCTACATTAGATTTTGGGCTGTGTGCCTGGCCTCTGATGATCTCTCTCTCTCTCTCTCTCTCTCTATGTTGCTCGCTATCTCTTCTTTCTTTCTTTTCATCCGTCTGACAGGTCCATGTGTTTAATATTCATGACTTGCAGACAGTTACAGTAAATCACTGTTCCACTTGAATTGAGCTTTAAGTCTATGAAACTCACCATTCAGCTGACACACTCTCTCTGGCAGTCTCAAGTTGTGCATAAAAAATTAAAAAGAAAAACTATTTTAGATGTTACCAAGAAGTGAGGTTTCAGAAATATGGACACACAAATGGAACTGACATGGGTAATTTGTTTGTAGACTATCTTGCACATTCATTCCAATCTCATGATGTCTTAATTATATTTTTTCCACAGTATACACAGTAATAACTGCTAATCTTTCTATGAGTTGGTAATTCATTCATACATGGAAAAAATGAATTAAAATACTGGAAAGAAGATGAATTATTGCATTTCCGATGTATTAGAATTTGCAGACGCAAGAGCTTTCTCTCTTTACAAATAACTATAATCAGCTTTATCTATAAACATTAACATTATCTAATCGGCTACCGAATATACCGAATGCAGAACGTCTCCTCCTCCATTAGGGAAAACTGACAATAAGCAGACAATAATATCTAACATACTGTTCATCATGGGGAAGAAGAAACATAAGCCTTATCTACTTTAAAGCCTCAAAGTACATTTAGTCAGTTTACTGAATTCATAATATGCCATTATTACAATGATAATTAAATTAAAATCATAGCAAACAGAAATATAAAAATTAAAATACTCATAGATTTCATTGTCAGGATAGGGCAGTGATACAGGCTAAGTAAATGCATGTGTTATGATTTTAATAAAGAAAACAAGACCAACAGCAGCAATAACTCAGAGGAATGAACAGACTGGAAATAAAACTTATAGCAACAGCTTGGACAAAGATGATACGAACAGTCTCCAAGCGATCATAGTACAACAGATGTGAGACAAGGACTGAACTGAGGACATGGACTAATCATATGGAACTAGACTCATGTGAGCTCAATGACAAGACTAAAGTACAGTGCATTCTGTGAAATGAAGTAAAAAAAAAAAAAAATTAAAAAAACTTACAAAAACATTGAGCTAAGTCCATGGGGCCAAAGCTTTCAAGGGGTTATCCCTGACAGTTGTGTATTATTTTTGTTTTGTTTATAACTTTCTTTTTTACAGGATTTTCTTATGTGCCATCAAAAACACATAGCAAATAAAAGCTGATGGCAGTGCAATGTCTTTACTTAAGGCCTCTTTACTTTTTCTGACCTTAACTTGGAATTCCTAATAGGGAACTTGGCATGTCCTCCTCAACACTAAGCTCAGCAAGTGACATCAAATCAACATGGCACAAAAGCAGCCATTCCCAAACTTAACAAGGCTGTGGCCCCATTTAAAGTGACCAGAAGGTGGACGTAATACAACTTACTGCATGCCAAACGCCCTAAAACAAAAACACATTAACTTTTTTAATCACTTAGAAGTCAAATATAACATTACCAATTAGAATTCAACAGCAGTATGCTAACAACTTTACAAGAGCTGACTCAGGATGTGTGCTTCAAGGCATAGATAGCATTCTCAATAGGCAGCATTTCCAGCCAGCTGTTCTATTGCTATTTTACAAGGAAAAATTGCATATATCCCTTACTATGTCAACCACCACATACTGTAATTCAGTTTGCTGGACTAGATTTTTATGTAGTGCAAGGTTTAACAGCTCTTTTATGCCCAATCTGTCAATGTGAACAAAAGATTCCGCAATGACCATCCATCATAGGCAATACAAAAATGATACAGGAAGGATACAAAAGCAAAGGGGAATGTCTAATTATGAGTTCATGTAATGCATTTGACAGAAATGCATTTTATGAAGATTAGGAAAATGATTTCTTATAGGCAGTTGATAAGGTTACTGTTATGAAGGGGCACTCCAATATGCTGCCACCCAGTATGTTATTAAGAGTGATAGCCCCAACGCAGGGATCGGAGGGGAGGTGGGGTGATTATGTGCTTCTTGGCGGGGATTAATCGATTAGGGCAAGCACAGGTACTGTAAAAATGCTTAATCATTTATTTATTTATCTCCAGACCTTTGTCTCCAGCGAGATATATTGTTTATCTTTCAGGCCTTTTTTTTTTCTTTCTTTTTACCTTTCTTCTCAGTTTTCTGCATTTTCTTTTGTTTCTTTTCTCACCTCTCTTTTTAGTTTTTTTCATGTCTCTTTTCAAATGAGGAAGAAAAAATCTCTTTTCACGTTCCTCTTTTTCCTATACCAGAGCAACGCTCTCATATCAAGTGCTATTTAATATTTGAACATATTGTGCTGGTTTCTGGGGGTTTAAATAATGTGCCGGACAGGTGTAGCGCGTCTTCTCTGATTGGCAACATGGCGGGGTTGCCTAGCAACCACAGCCATCCGCTGCTCTGCCTGCCTATAAATCTACAGATCCGCCCTTCGGGCGGGTGGTCGTGTTGCAATTACTGAACATAAAAACCTCTTCTACATTTAACAGATACATTTTACATTTTAAGTTCTGCTCAGACTAGAATATAGTGAAAATTAAAAGCTCACAGTCAGTAGAAAAAGTGTACTGATTTGCAGCACAGATCTGGAATAACTAATACCTAATACTGCAAACTGTCACTTTGAATCTGTTCATCATATTTACAGCAGGTATTTAAAAGTGCATTAGGCAAGCTTACTCCGAATAAATCAACATTAAACCTTAAGTGGGCTGAGTTTAACAAGATTGAAATAAGGTTTTTACTCCCATATCAGGGTGGATGTGCTTTCAAAAACCCAGTTAGGCGCTCTTAGATAAGCATCTAACCTTAAATGTAATGCACTTGGCAATTTATGACTACTACATTTCACTTATCAAGTGTGACTTATTGCCTAATCATATTACATAAGTACTTACAGCATCAGGCATCACATTCTCCCATGTGCACGCTGTCTTATAACATTTCAGGCTCTGCTTTTTCCCATTTAGCCATTCAGCTGCTTGGAAGAGAAGTTATAGTACTAGAAATTCATAAATACTGGGTTATGAAAGACACAAGAGTGTCTTCTTTCTCCCGTGGTTTTAAAGCTGATAATTTAACTGTAAGCTAGCATTGTTACCTACATAGAAGTTAACCAACACGACATAAAGGCCGCAAAGGTTGTTGATCCTAAACATTATATTACCTGCTAAAGGCTAAAAATTTACACTCCCTGGTTAAAAGACATCCATTTCACAAGGTTTAAATTAGTGCGTGCATCAAGCAAAAAAAAAATAATAATAATAATTATAATAAGGAGATTTAAATTTACTAGAACCTTTAAACACATACCTGTTTTTAAACCTGGTATGTGTATCTGGTACAGTATGAACCTGTAAGAATAGTGCTGAACCATCAGCTTGGTAGAAGAAATGTAGTCAGGAAAAGAACATGAGCTCATGTTGCAAGTTGCATGGTAATAAATAAATAAATGCAATCTTTTATTATATATTGTTTTATATGTTTGTTTTTTTCAATCAAACTTTTTTATATTGTAGCGTTTTACCGCCGGAAATGATATTGGAGAGACAAGTTAGCTTACTTGCTGCCCAATGCAATGGCTGGAAGTACTTTATTTTACACGCGCAGTCACACAAAAGCATGAGCAGCACATTCAAATTCAAATTTTATTTGTCACATACACAGTCATATACAGTACGATATGCAGTGAAATGCTTATGCGACCGCCGGTGACCTTAAAAAAAATAAATAAAAAAACATATATAAGGAATAAATATTAATAAAAGAAATAAAATACAAAGGCAAATAAAAGTAACTAGTAAAATAAACAAACTGTATAAAAAAGGGCATGTAAAAATATCACACGAAGCCTACCTCCAATTCAGTCTAAGCATGAACCGGAGCACATTCCCCACCTCACAATATATATAATTTGCTTGTAGCAGGTCTTAGTCCTAGGCAAGCACAACCTCAGATGAGGTTATATAACAACATATACCATTTACAATGCTTTATTTGCGTTGTGAAATTTCATCATTTTAGTTAAGTGAGAGGGGGTACTAACATTTACACATGACTGTAGCCATATTTAATAGTGAAAGGAAGAACATTTTCATACCCACACAGCTCAGAACAGGATTGGGACTAAACAGCTGTGGCTATAAGAAACCCACTTGTTAGTAAGACTTATTTAAAAGAGACTTCAATTTGCTAGGGAGCATAAAGATTAGACTTTGGAACAATGGACAAAGGTCATGTGGTCTAATGAGTTCAAACTGACCCTATTCCAGAGTAATGTGTGTGTCAGGATAAGAAGGAAAGCACATAGTGCCCAGGTGATGGACCCCTCATGCATAGTGGCCACTAAACAAGCCTCTGAAAGCAGTGTTATGATTTTGGGTTGCTTCAGTTGGTCAGGTCTAGGCTCAGGAACGTAATGTGGCAATAAAAAGTCAGCTGTTTTCTTTTTTTCTTCATATTTATCAAGAACGAGTTTCACCTAGCTTGCTAGTATTTGTTCAAGTAACTCATTTCATCTTTATCTTCTATACCACTTTATCCTGTATTCAGGGTCGCGGGGACCTGGAGCCTATCCAAGGAGACTTAGGGCACGAGGCAGGGTACAACCTGGAGAAGGTGCCAATCTATCGCAGGGCACACAGACATACACACACTCATTCACACACTATGGACTGTGGGAAGAAACTGGAGTACCCGGAGGAAACCCACCAAGCACGGGGCGAACATGCAAACTCCATGCACACAAAAACAGGAGTCGAGCCTGGCTGCAAATCGAACCCGAACCCTTGGGGCGCAAGGTGACAGTGCTAACCACTACACCACCGAGCCACCATTGTTCAAGTAACAAATAAACTAAATCAACTGATGCATCTTTAAGTTTCCTACATGCTATCTTGTATACACCAGACAATGTAAACTATTCTAGCTTGCTTCCTGTTCTTTTCTGTGCACAATGCTGATGTGGCCCAGTCTTGATCATTCATTAATAGCTTAATTATCTGTAATCACCTTGTTAAAGAACCCACAGTTGAGCTGAGCAACCACTTGTTATATTTAAATGGGAGAGTATACTCTATGTGAAACTGAAATGATGTACTGTAAAGCTTACAGAATTAAATATATAACAGAAATTTTTTTTTTTTTGCAAGAGATTGCAAAGTAATTTTTTGCTCGTTTTTTCTTTACCAGATGTTAATGTTGAGTTGGAATTCCCTCACTGCAGCTGGTTCTAAGATTTTTTTGCTTTTTGTCAGAAAGCATTTAATCTTGACAAAACACTTTTTAATACTGAGATTATAACAACCATAATTCAGACTAAATTAGACTCCAAAAGCCAACATGAATGTGTCATCCTTACTGAATTCAAATTGAAGTGTGCAAATCTAGTTATTCTTTATAAACAGCCAATATTATTGACTTCCAATATACAGTACCAACAATTTGCTGATAACTAATTCAGTCTGATAGCTGTTATAAAGTCAGGTATGTTAAAGGTATATTGATGGTACTCTGCAGGGTAAGGGTTACAGATTGTACCACTGCTGCAGCACTGCTATAACAGGATCTCTATACAAAAGTAACCCAGTTTGTTTTTGTGAGCAAAGGAAGGTGCTAGAAATTGGCCTTAATCAAAATTAGACATTACACAGGGCACAATTTAATCAAATACAGCGAGTTCATTTGTTTAGTTTTGGGACAATTGACTGCTCCAGATGTTGGGATTTGTTATCCTGGACTGAGAAGAGATGTCAAGGCTCCAGCAGAATGCAGCCAGGCTAGTCCTGTCCTGGTTTAGACTTCTCTTATAAACCTAGTCTGAAAGTAGATTTTCCGAAGCATCTGCTTTAGCATTCACAGGCCTTTTCTTAATAGACTCTAGCCCTGAGTAACCTGCAAACATCAGGAACGGGGATTTACTGCAGTGAGTCAGAAAGGACACAGACAATAATTGTTTTTAATCTTTGCCACCAATAGATCTATAGATAGATAAATAATTTAATGTACTTTTTTACATCATGGCTGGCTATACAGTAGATTAAATTATAATCATTTTTTTTTTACAATGGGAGACTCAGTTGAAAATTAAAAATAAGTTATATGCAAATGTCCTTACACATGCACATCCTAACAGCTGTAACTGTGCTTCTGGCTCTTAGATTTTTTTTTTTTTTACTTCTTAAACAACTTAAAGGGGAATATATATATATATATATATATATATATATATATATATATATATATATATATATATATATATATACACACAGGTAAAATTCTAAAAATGAGAATACTGTGCAAAAGTTTATTAATTTCAGCAATGCAACTAATATATGAGATAGACTTATTACATGCAAAGCAAGACCGTGATTTGTCATAATTGAGATGATTATGGCTTACAGCTTATAAAAACCCTGAATCCACAATCTCAAAAAATTAGAATATTGTGAAAAGGTTCAATATTATAGGCTCAAAGTGTCCCAGTCTAATCATCTAATTAAGCCATAACACCTGCAAAGGGTTCCTGAGCCTTTAAATGGTCTCTCAGTCTGGTTCAGTAGGAAGCACAATCCTGGGAAAGACTGCTGACCTGACAGTTGTGCAGAAAACCATCATTGACATCATCCATAAGGAGGGAAAGCCCCAAAAGGTAAACTGTGTTCAGATCTGTGTTTTTGATACATTAGTTTGATGAAGTGGCAGCCAGAAATTATGCCGGTATTCACATCCTGAAAGAAGTTCCAAAAGCATTATAAATCACCCAGTTTGAAGAATGTGTGCCAGAGCATAAACAGCATAAAACCTAGACATGCTGCACAATATACAGATTAAAGATGTAATGCAGGAAAATTTTGTCTAGCACAGACATGGAGACGATTTAAAACAGTTGTAGGAAATTATATTCACTGGCAGGGTAGCAGAAAAAGATTGTTAGAAGTGAAAGAGTGTTGTGAGTATTAGGGCCTTTAGTCTTTGAAGTATATCAGTGTAAATAAAGTAGTGGAATCCAAAAACACTAAGTATCAAACAAGGTTTTCACCAAGTTCTAGTAGATTACATCATCTATGCAGCAAACACACTAGTAATCGAACCCGGACATGAGGTCTCAATTAAAGTTTCAGTGTCACTGCATATTGTAGGAACATACTGTAAACATGTGCGCATTATGAAAAAGTTGAAGATCTGCATACAACCAAGAATTCATCTACTATGTACTGTATCTTTACAGTGGTCAGGAGTAGCTCAGTGGTTAAGGCATTGGACATTGGTTTGGAAGGTTCCAGGTCGAAACCCCATGACCACCAAGTTGCTGCTGTTGGGTCCTCGAGCAAGATCCCTAACCTTGAACTGCTCAGATGTACAGTATTATATTATTTAAAAAATGTAAGTTGCTCTGGATAAAAGTGTCTGCAAATGCCAAAATGTAAATTTACTACCTTGCACTTAGTAAATGTGTTTTGAGTACATCATAGCAGGCATACACATTTTGCAGCAAAACTCAATACAATGTCCTCTGACACTGGTGTGTCAGGCAACATTCAATTGCAAAAGTAGATTAAATGTTTTTCCACAAGGTTACGCTTTACAAATACAGTACAAGAAATTATAGACAGAGGAATGGCAGATGACCTGAAATCCGTAAGTACAGAGAATATAACAGAATAATATGGAAAAAAATGCATAATATAAAACAAAAGAAAAGAAAGGAAAAAAAAGTGCAGACCAAGCAGCATGACTTCCTTCATAATACACCACAAGTGTCTTCTACTGGTGTATGCATTAAGGGCCCTTTCTCCACTGAGGGGGACACAGGATAGAGCACAGCATGTGGGGAAGCCAAGCAGTTCCTGCCCCATTGCTGGCACACAGAAGAGCTCTCATGGGAACAGGCCATAGAAGCAGGAAGTGTGTGTGTGTGTGTGCGTGTGTGTGCCAGGCAAGCAAAGCACGTTTGGTGCCCCATGGTCCTGGATGGAAATCTGGCAGCATGACAAGAACAGATGTAAAAACATGCAGGGACACATACATTCACATAGCCGACAATATCTAAAACACACACACACACACACACACACACACACAATGATTCATGGCAGCAGATCAAAGATCACATCATCAGATGACCTACTCAGCAGATTATTATATTTTGAAGAAAAGATGAGAAAAGGCAACAGCGTACAAATGACACAGATGAACTACACACATACCATATGTGTGTAGTACAAAAATACCACAATATCATAAACACTAAAACAGTTCTTATCCACTTCTTATGTGCACTGACTATCTGTTTAACCTCACAGAGTCTTGCATTTGGGAATAAATCCCAGAACTGAGAAGGGGCAGTGATCAGTGGGCTAAGGCTCTGTGTTACTGATCAGAAGGTTGGCAGTTAAAGCCCCAGCTATAAATACATACAGTACACCTGTACCTGATATCAAAATATATCATAAAGTTTTGGGGAAAATACACCTATACAAACTACCTATAGAAACCAGCCCATAAAGACCATGGAGGTATACAGTAAAAAGAAGTTCATTGCAAAGTTTTTAAAAAGTGTAAAATAAGGGTTTTTTATAAGTGTAAAATCAATTTTTTTTTTGTATACATATAAAGTTACAAATTCACATCCTGTGGAGCTATAATTACAGTTAGAACAAATATAACCTGCCAAAAATGACCAGTTAAAGAAGGGGTTAGGCAGAGAAGCAATCAAAGGTGAATTAACTTAATCTTAGCTCCAGGTTGACACAGCAATGTGTATGCAATGTAAAACACTGTGCCTCACCTGTAATCTTGAATTGGATAAAGATGTTGTACTTCTGCCATAACACGTATAGCAAAACTCTACACAGAAACAGATTAATCTCCTTCCCTTTCTTCAAAGTGGAATTCTAACCCTGCTCCCCCCATATAAAGCACATCTCTTAAACTTACTCCAGAGCTGATGGATTGCAGTCTGTGTCTGTAACCCAAACACTGATATAGTAAACTGCTAAAAGAAAAAAAATAATAATAGGGTGAGCAAATAGATCACAGAGGTAGCCAAGGATATTGGTTTAGAGCTTTCTTATAGCAGGAAAGCCATAGCAATGTGTTCTAGTGCTCATCATCATTTGGGGCTTAAAAAAAAAAAAACTGGGATAACATTTGTTGTGAAGTTGATCATACATGTACTCCTATTGGGTTACCATAATTTTAAGGTTGCGCTCAAAAATTGTGTTCTTAAATTTATTCTGAAATTTACAGCTGTTGAACAGCAACCACTGCTTCCTATTTTTTGTACCAACAGTTTTATGCTTTGTTTGAAATATGTTTGCAACATGTTTAGAAGAAAGTATAAAAGCAAACTACAGTAACTGCCTTCTCCTGTGTGGCTTTCGGAATTTTTGTCTATTTTTGTAGCAATAAGACCTCGCACTGAGCTAAGCAAGGGGTCTGTGAAAATGTAAAATTGAAAGATGACTGTGGTAGAAATAAATCCACATTATAGTAGTAGTGTAAATATCAATAAACGCCAAACTCTCCGCACATTCTCAGTTCTGCTGGGATAATGTTAAACATCTAATCAAGCAATATTATGTACTGTAACTTGAACAGGTTCTTAAACTTTTCGATTCCAGATTTTTTTTGTGTGTGTGAAAACTGTAATTACTTATAGCATTGTTGCACCATTTTAATCATATGAACGTTTTAATAAGTTATTTAAAAAATATTGTTTCTATAATTGTATTAGGGTAACCATGAGACCTATAACATTAGTATGTAGTATATACCAAGCAGTAATGTCACCTTGCAACTCCAGGTTTCCCAGGTGTTTAAATATGTGTGCATGGTTCTCTTACATGCAATCAACCTGTTACCTTACACAACCAGCGAAAAGTAGTTACACAGGGATATATTTTACACCAGTTTACAGCCTTACTAAAAGTAGGTCAGTGTGACATTGTACAGTGAAGACCGAGCAACACACACTGATGTGAAAGCTTGATTCAGGTTGCTCACACGACCTGTTAGACCCGGCCTGGGAAAAACCAATAAAACCTGCAGACTGGAAAACTGCATATTAGTAAACAGAAAAAAATAAAATAAAACCAATACTCTTGAGTCATATAACAGTTCACATAACTACAAGCAGCTGAGAGATTACATAAAGGGAACAACTAGCTGTCTCTCACACACAGTAAGAACCCGAACCTGATTCTACACCCTCCTGCTCTCTCTCTCTCTCTCTCTCTCTCTCTTTCTCTCTGCTCTCACTGTAATTAAAAGAGGCAGCAGGAAAATAAACATCCTTATCAAAATATATCAGGATAACACTTGTGATACACTTATGATTAGGAAACAGGTTGGCAAAAGATAACCTCCCTAAATTTAGTCCAAAAATATCAAGTTATTTGCAGTCAATATATATTTTTTTGTTTTCCATATGTGTGTGTGGAGGGGGGGGGGGGGGGGGGGGGTGTTGAAGAAAAAAATACTTGAGAAATTGTACAGTAGTAAGATTACTCAAAAGCAATTTTGAAACCAAAAATAGTGTTAGGCTGCCACCATCTGGATTAAATTACTTACCTCACTTCAGTTTTTTTTACAGCTTTTTTTCTTTCCTTCATTTTCTTTACTTCCTATCTTCTTTTTACTACATAATGGACACATGAAATAAAAATTCAATGTAATTAATGAATGTAAAGCCATTGTGCTTTTAGAACACTTACTCCCAAAACACATTTGGACCATATACTCACGCACTCACTCCATCATGCCAGGAAATCATCCTACATGTATGTGATTGTGATTCACACATGCCAATCATCAGTGGTCGAATTGTTTAAAAAAAATTAAGGGGGGATGGTGTGGCCAGGTTATTTTTATTATTTGGGGTGGAGGGGGGTAGCAGGGGATCTTAATTCAACAAAACAGATGCATTTAAACATGCAATTGTCGAAACTATCTTTTGATCCTTTCCATGACCTACATCTGGGTAGGATTATTAGGATAAAATAAAAACATTAGTAATTAAATCATTGAATGTAATAGTACAGTAGTTTTGTATAACTATGCACCAGTCTCTCTCTCTCTCTCTCACACACACACTCACATGCGCCTACACACAGACAACTCATCAAATCAGTATTACAGCCTTAAAAAAATCAATTTTTGACCCCTTTTGACCCAAACACAAAACCTCTTCTTTAAATTGAGAATGAAATTACACAAATTGGGTAAAGAACGCATCTTTTACAATCATTAAAGTTGTCAGTCATTTCGCTCTTAGCCATTGCAAAAATGACAATCTTTGAATTCTGATTGGCTAATCGCCTTTATTCATAGTTCGTAGAGAGTTCGTAGTGAGTTGTATAGTAATATTTAATTTCATTTGCATACTACACAGTATTATTAAACTAAAGGTGATGGTAAGGGGTGGTGGTTTTGCAGAGGGGATGGTTTTTGTCATTTTTTTCAACAGGGGAGATGCCATCGCCCCCTGCATCTCCCCTCAAATCGAGCCCTGCCAATTACATTATTACTGGCTCATCTATGACGAACACAACAAACAGCTTGTTCTTTTCAATTACATATGCAGATATGTGTAGATTAAATTAAACATGCTGTACCTGGTGTACCTACAGGAAAAAAGTTTCCTGTTGTATTTGTACCAAATAGATGAAGTCTACATTACTTTCAATGGAGTGCATGACATATTTTTGCAGTTGCCATTTAATCCGACTTATGAATAACTCCTTGGCAAGCTTTTTACAAGATGCCCAGGCACCAACAGACAACGGATATATATTCAAACCAATTAAAGACATGACTCATGTGGCACATTGCACATGAACATTCATTTTTGCATGCTGGCCAGCCTGTTCATTTATTGTAAACAATACTCAGTCTGTACCAGTAGGACTGTTATAGAACAGCTTTGAGTGACAAACAGCAGCACTATTTGCGTCACAGCACTCCAGGAGGGGACAAGTCAGCCTACACCTTCTGCCTGAAGCATCCAATTTGTATTTTCTTTTTTTTTTCTTGTGAAATTACTGTTAAATTTCTTTGCAGATAAATGCAGAGGGTTGTTATAACTGACACTTTAATATAAATTTATAAATACATATGTACAGAATACACAAATTTAACTTCTAAGGAAAATGTATACAGTGTACATATATTCTGTAACATGTACACTATATTGCCAAAAGTATTTGCTCGCCTGCCTTCCCATGCATATCAACTTAAGTAACATTCTTAATCTAATCACTTGGTAATCTAATCTAACTAAAACAACAAACTGTGGTCATTTACCAGGCTAGAGAATCTGAGAATGCACACAACATGCTTTTAGAGGCACTCATCTTCTTCTTTTTCTTCATCTTGTTCCCTTTTAGGAGTCGCCACAGCGAATCATCTGCCTCCATCTAACCCTATCCTCTGCATCCTCTTCTCTCACACCAACTAACTTCATGTCCTCTCTCACTGCATCTATAAATCTCCTCTTTGGTCTTCCTCTAGACCAAAAGCCCTCCAAAACATCTAACATGGGTTGTCCCTCTGATGAACTCATTCTTGATCCTATCCATCCTTGTCACTCCCAAAGAGAACCTCAACATCTTCAGCTCTGCTACCTCTAACTCTGCCTTCTGTCTTTTCTTCACTGCCACTGTCTCTAAGCCGTAGAGCATCGCTGGTCTCACCACTGTCCTGTACACCTTTCCTTTTATTCTCGCTGATACTCTTTTATCGCACAACACACCTGAAACTTTTCTCCACCCATTCCAACCTGCCTGTACCCGCCTCTTCACCTCCTTTCCACACTCTCCGTTGCTCTGGACCGTTGACCCTAAGTACTTAAAGTCCTGCACCTTCTTTACCTCTGCTTCCTGTATACTCACCGTTTCTCTTGGGTTCCTCTCATTCACACACATGTATTCCATCTTACTGCGGCTAACCTTCATTCCTCTGCTTTCCAGAGCATACCTCCACCTCTCCAAATTTTCTTCCACCTGTTCCCTGCTCTCACTACAAAGCACAATGTCATCTACACTTATCAGCACAGGGGCACTCATTTAGTTTGTGAAAATAATGCCTTCTAGAATAAAACAGTGTACCACCAATACACCATGTCTAAAAATTCTAAAACATTGTTTACAATTTCTCAGCTCTGAAATAAAACATATGGCTATTTTTATTGGAATTTGCACATAAAGTACTTTGCAAAAGCAACATTCACATACATGCTGTAGAGCAAAAACATCAAAAAAAAAAAAAAAAAAAAAAAAGCCCAGTAAACAGTAATTAATAAAACAAAGACAATACAGTTAAACCTTGGATTGCGAGCACAACTTGTTCCGGAAGCATGCTTGTATATCAAAGCACTCATATATCGAGGCAAATTTCCCCCATAAGAAATAATGGAAACTCTGATGATTCATTCCAAATCCCAACATTTTTTATATAAAAATGTATACAAAATGTAAAGTAAAATAAAAAAATTAACCTGCATTTTGAAAAAAATCCAGACAGAGCAGTGTTTCCATTAGTTTGTGTGTTTGTGCATGTGTGTTTGTAAGAAGCTGAAGTAAGATGAGAGAAAAATAAGAAGACGTGCTATTGTGTAGGACGACTTTCACACATACACACACGCGCATGCACGCACTAACACACCC
Organism: Clarias gariepinus; assembly: GCF_024256425.1. Taxonomy (NCBI): domain Eukaryota; kingdom Metazoa; phylum Chordata; class Actinopteri; order Siluriformes; family Clariidae; genus Clarias; species Clarias gariepinus. The sequence continues at coordinate 21,417,864 of NC_071103.1, read as the reverse complement.
TAACGGAAACATTTTCCTGTTGGGAAACTTCTTTACCAATTACCTCTATAATGACACTTGATTTTGCTTTTTGCTTGTGGTCACAATGTTACACACTCTGTGTGTGTGTGTGTGTGTGTGTGTGTGTGTGTGTGTGTGTGTGTGTGTAAAGTTGTCCTACACAATGGCCCTCTCCCTCCGCCTCTCATCTTACTTCAGCTTCACACAAATACATGTTTGCATAACTTTTCCCAGAGGCGCTGTTGCAGTACAGTTACTAAAGAACAGTCACTACACTTGGACACACAAAAAAAATGCTTTATGCGCATAAACAGTACATGTGTGCATATATGACTATATGAGTGATGCACGCACACTGAGATTGAGCATGGGAAACTGATTACCCACCATTCTGCAGTAATAGAAATAAATATAGAGAAATAGAAAAACCACTGGCTCAGTTGTCAGGAAGTTCGGCAGACAAAGCTTATGCGTACTACCTGTATATCAATAAATACACCCTTGCTCGTTTATACTTAAAGTATACTTAAGTTAAAATTTATTTAAAAATTTTGCTCGTCTTGCAAAACGCCCACGGACCAAGTTATTTGCAATCCAAGGTTCCAGTATATTTGGGTTTTCAATGCTATGAGGAATCTACAGTCCAGGTATAATTTGTGAAGTTTTATAAGGAAATTAGCTCCTAATCTTTTCCCGAACATCCTGCAGAACCACCCACAGTTCTTCTCAGGACAGTTGCACCTACTTCTTTTTTTGCATTCAAATTCCAGCAGCTTTTTCTTTCTTTCTTTCTGCTTACAGTATGTAATGTACCAAACTGAACCATTTTCATAGAAACTTAGGTGACATTGTGGAAAATTCGAAAACATTGTTCACAATTTCTCAGCTCTAAAAGAAAAACGTACGGCTATTTTTATTGGAATTTGCACATAAATTATACTTTGGGAGTGATAAGTATAAGTGGAGATTAGTGTTAGTGTAAGGAGGACTGCAGCAGCTTAAGGATTAATGTACAAAGGATCATCAGACGGCAACAGAAGCAGTTGGTCACTGACATGTTTAGCACACTGAAGAAGCTGATCAGGGGCTCCAGGCTAGCGCCTTCGCCAGCCACAACACCTGCTCCAGCCCCCACAACAACAACTACCCCAGCCCCTGCACTTGCTCCACCAACTGAACAAGTTAAGGTAGGATAGATCAGATTTACAACTCACTGATATTTTATTTGTTTTGCCAAAATATTGTAGTTACAGTATGGTGTTTCATCTAGTTGGTTGCAGATACTAAAGATTAAAATCATTGCACTTTTTTAACCTGTCTATAGCTAAGTGTTTGTCCTGAAAAGGGCTGAATACTGACCCTGATTAATATTATAATCAATTTAAATAGCTTTTATTTTATAATGATGCAGTTTTATAATTATGAAAAAGTTGTCTTTGCGACTTTTAGGATGAAATGCCTGCAGTCAACGATAATGAAGCCAAGAAAGAAGAAGAAACCCCTGGTGGGTCATCCACTATTAAATCCTACATACTACTACATAAACCAAACCGAGCATGTAAAGAATTTTCCCCCATAGCCACCTTTAAACAACAATAAAAGTAGAATGTATCCAGTTGTATTCCTTTTGAACAACCTACAGTACTGTTTGCTGTTAATATTGGTAATGTGAGTCAATTGTATGCGTTTCTATTAAATGTTACTGCTACAACTATGAGGTGAGAACACTGAATGTAGGAACGCTGCCAGCAATCACATGACAGTGGAAATCCCCACTCTGCCTCATATGTCTTATTTTTGTGTAGAACTAACTCCAGCCCCAACACCTGCACCTGCTGCTCTGCCAGAACCAGACAAGAAACTTTCCAAGCCTGTGAAAGAGGAGCCACCAGCTAAAGAGTAAGACTGGAAAACTTCAGCAGTTATTTCTTTACACATGAACCAAAGCCATACACAATGAACCTTTTCCAGTGAGTTCAAGTTACTGTACAGTATGTCTGGCTGTGCAGTTCACTTCTGCAGTCTTCTCTGTCTTTGTATGCATTTTCCCTGGATTTCTTTAAGCTTCCAAAAACAGCAGTTGGACAAATGGGCCCTAGATATGATTGAATGTGTGTGCATGGTGTACTGCAATGGCCTGGTGTATTCCTGTCTCCTGCCCAGAATCCACTCCAGATCCACCAGTTACTAAAGATAAATAACTGATTTTTCTTTCCTTTGTGACTGATTTCAAGAGGTCCAATCGTGCATTCAATAAACACAAACTTTGCCCTCAGAAGAAAAAAAAAATCTGTATCTGTCTACCAGAACGCCAAAGGATTACTGATGTGAGGAGCAAAAAGGAGGATTATGAGATTTGCAGCTTTAAGGGACTTAAGATACTGCCAGAGGAGCTATTTAAAATTTAAGCAACAAGACCAGAGGAGAAAAAAAGGAAAACAAAGTCTGTCTGAGTCCATCCCCACATTTATCCTTTAGTGCTACAGACACTCTCATTTATCTAGAAAAGGATAAGTTGTTGATTTATATTTTCTCTTTCATCTTACAATGTGCAGAATTTTCAAAGAGACCAAAAATTAGGCCATATAAAAAAAAGAAATCCTGTACCACTCTCAAAGCCCACTACAGCCTTCATATTGACGCAGAGAGGTCGACAAATAGAACTTCTAAACCTGTATAATTTTCTTGAATATTAAAAACATACTGATTTTAATTTATTTTCAGATTAACATACTATAAGCAGGCAAATGTAACAAGCATTATTGTTTTCTTAGAAGACAAAAAAAAACTGAATTTATGCAATCTTTTTTTCCATTTAGGCAGAAAGCAGAGCCTTCTCCCCCATGTCCAGTTATAATAAATAAGTACTCTGATGCACAACTTCGAAAAATTATCCACCAGATGCGGCAACGTACGCAAACATATAAAGAAAAAGTCATAGACCCCTATGCATCCTCACCTGAGCGCAGCCCTCCAGTCAGTGAGTATAAAATGTTCCCATGGATAAATGTTTAATTTTTAGAGCCTGTATCATCCTTTAAATAACAACTACATGTTTACTACCTATACAAACTGAATGTGAATGGGTGTTTATATTTATCATAGAAAATTCATGATGAAAAACCAACAGTTATAATTCTTTTAATATTTTACCACTAGCATTATCATATACTATTGCTGGTGTATTTTGCTTAAAATAGCACCTCTTTTGAGAAAAAAAGATTTTTTAAAAAAGCAAGAGGAAGAAAGAAAAAGAAAAGAAGAAGATGAGAGAATCAAAAAGGAGGAGTCAAAGAAAGCAGCAGCAAAAGCAGAGAAACAGAAAGAGAAAAAAGAAGAGAAGAATGAAGAAAAGAAAGATGATAAAATAAAAGAAGAAACTGGACCAGCCCAAAAAAAAAAATCTATTTGTCCAAAAGTTGAATGCACCTGCATGGACTTAATGCTGAAACCAATTGAAGACAAAATAGACAAAGTTTTGGGCACATCCATAGATCCTTTTACAGGTTAGAAACACTATTAAAAATTTTAATATAATTGAACTAAGTTTAGTATCTGTTTTTGATTATGCACTTCCTCATTGATCTATGTGACCATCTGTACTGTAGATTGGCGGTACATCACATGGCTTAGCCTGGTGGCTACTGCCTTCAGCTACAACCTTTGGTTCATACCAGTTCGTATGGCCTTCCCCTATCACACTCCTGGCTTAATTCCTCTGTGGTGTGCTATAGATGTCATAGCTGATCTGATCTACATCATTGACATGATCATTTTCCAGCCAAGGCTGCAGTTCTGCAAGACTGGAGACATCATTGTAAGCACAAAGAAAATCATGGGCAGTGTTCAAATAAAACTGGAATGTTTGCGCAAAATAACAGAAAAAAAGTTTAAACGGCCTTTATTTCTCAGTAGTTTTCTTAGTATGCTGGTGCCATGATTAGACTGCCTTCACTTCTAAAACACTGGCAGAGAACATCCATAGTGGACTTTAAGCCACCTCAGCCATTTATGGCCATATGCAGTAGTCTGCTTTAAAATGTTTGCACCATTCAGATGTTTTACTGTGGCTAAAAGTGTCATTAGCATACTGTGCTTGACGTTTTGTGTAAATGCCAATCCGTTTTATGCCTTTATTTATGAGAAAATTAATTACAAGTTCCGGTTTCACTTGAATGCCCCTTATTTATTATTACCATTATTTCTTTGTGTTAACACCAATTGTACTCCCTTACTAAGACTATATTATGCCTCAAATCCCATTTTAAAAACAACTTTTGTTGAATTTTTGTCAGTATGACCGAGATGTTATTAAAGAGAATTACAGAGCCTCCACAAAATTTCAGGTATCAAAATGACACCTAAAATGTTTTTCAGATATATCAGTGATGCATTAAACATTTTAAATATATTCAATATTTTTTCTGCTAAGCATGCCTTAATTTCAATCATACCCCTGGACTTCTTGTACATCCCGTTTGGATTCAAGTCTATTTTCAGACTCAATCGCATCATGAGGGTATGTGACACCTAAAGTCTTTTCATAGACATTTGTTAGTTTTTTTTAATTTCTAAAGTCAATTATATAATCACTGCTGCTAATTGTCTTTTAAGTATGAGGCTTTTTTTGAGTTCAGTGATCGACTTGAGGGCATCTTGACGAGAGCATACATCTGGAGGTATGTAAACACAAAGTTATATCGCTTAGAGCTTTTTAATATTTAATAATGCTCTTAACTGTAATTTTTGACTACATGGTTTCTTTAACAGAGTAATTCGCACCATTGGGTATTTGCTGTTTGCCCTTCATATCAACTCTTGCTTTTATTATGTTGCATCAGACTACCAAGGCATTGGTTCAACCAAGTGGGTCTACAGCGGCCAGGGCAATGCGTATGTCATTTTACTCACATTTTTCTGTGACTTAAAAAATGGATAAGTATTTCAGAAACCTTGTATCCATAGTTCACGGAAGCCCTTAATTAATGAGTGTATAATATTTCATACTTTTTAAAAATATTTTTTTTAGCAGGAATCATAGTTTTTTTATTGTATTTTGCTGTTGTTATTTTTTTAAAACCTAAGTTAAAACTGTACAGTGAAACCTCGGATTGTGAGTAACATGGTTTACGAGTGTTCTGCAAGACAAGCAAACGCATGCGGTTTTTCTCTCTCTTGCGCTGTAGAAGTGGGTAATCATCTTCCCTGCTGGGTCTTAGTGCGTGTCTCTTACTAGTATAATCAACATCCGTGCACGCATTTTCTTCCTTAGCCTGACAGACACAAACGACAGACCCAAACACACACACACACACATACACAGCGCCTGCATGCATAAACGGAAACACTTATCTGTCTTGATTTATTTTTCCTTTTTTTTTAAGGTAAAGTGCAGGTTAATTTGTTTTATTTTTACTTTATATTTTGTATTAATTATTTTATGTATTTATTTCTTTGGGCTGTGGAATGAATAATTTGAGTTACCATTATTTCTAACAGGAAAATTTAATTTTGTTTACGAGTGTTTTGGAATACGAGCACACTTCCAGAACAAAATATGCTCGTAATCCAAGGTTCCACTGTACCTATTCATGACTGAAATTCATCTATGATAATTCTACTTCATTAGAACAGTCTTCATGTTGACTATCTTTATATAAACTATTTAATAGTGTTAGCCTTTTTGGATTTTTATATTCTCATAGCTACCTGAGGTGTTTCTTCTACTCAGAGAAAACCCTGTTGATGATTGCAGAGCTACCTTTTCCAGACACCTTATTTGGTCAAATCTTTCAGATGACCAGCTATATTTTTGGTACATTTTTTTTGTCCATCGTTCTTGGCCAGGTAGACATTTTGTCTGTATGCTTTTTGCCAAAAATTTACTGTTCCATTTATACACTAACTTTCCAGTTTTCAATCATGCGAATAAACAGCAATTGGTCATTTTTCTCGTAATATTTAAATCTGAAAAAAAAAAAAGTTGTAAATAAAAGATTAAAAGCCTTCTTCTTTCTCTAGGTACCTGCACTGTTACTATTTTGCTGTGCGAACCCTGATCAACATTGGTGGACTACCAGAGCCTTACACTGTTTTTGAGATAACATTTCAGTTGACAAACTTTTTTGTTGGTGTCTTTGTCTTCTCAAGTTTAATTGGACAGGTAAAAGATATATGGTACAGTATAGAATTCCAAAAGGATCATTCAGTCATTTATTTCCCACTAAAAATTCCCTTTTGAAGACCATATGTTTCCCTCAGCTAAATAATAACTTGAGAGGTAAAAACATCAAGTTTTTACTCAAGATTTATTCTGGGGACTTCACAGAATAAATTGGTTACCAGTGGTTGTTTGGCAAGCCTGTAGCTCTTATTAGTATAGCACTTGTTTTGGAATAACCAAAAATAATATTAATAAATGTTATTTGACACGGCCCAGAAAATATTTCAATGAATTTTACAGATGAGAGATGTCATTGGGGCTGCCACAGCGGGTCAGACATACTTCCGTTCCTCTATGGATGCATGTGTAGCCTATATGGTGACAAATCGTATTCCAAAGCATGTACAACACAGAGTCCGTACATGGTACAACTACACCTGGGACTCACAGGGTATGCTGGGTAAGAACTGCTTTTTTAACAATACCTAAGCAAAAGTCTTGCAATTTAAAATGTGCATTTATCTGCCTGACCGCCTACAGTATCTACTGTATCTATCTATCAATCTCTAATGATTATAAGCAAATAATTTATTACTTGTTTAGAATTTGTACAAATTTAACAAAATCTTTTTTTTTTATATATTCTGGTAAGGTACAAATGAAAATAGTAACTGCAGCAGCAGGCAGAAATCATTAGACACCCTTCAGTAGCAGAAGATAGTATAATTGAAATATATTCAAATTATTCAAGTAACTGAAAGAGTGAAAGAGAAACCAGGACAAGTATACAACTTAGGAGATGAATGTTGTAACTTTTGTCAAGGGCGCAGTAGTAGGGAATGATACTATTGATACACATTAATGCCCCCATTTCATAAATAATATAGTACAAAAATCCCCTTTTAAAGACAGTTTAAACAACTATTATAAACACCCTAACTATTTAAATGTACTACTGTAGGTAAATTTGTCATGTTTATTGGAAGCAGGTGGGATTTCTTACACTCCCCATGAAAACCAAACCAATTACACCAGCTTAAACAATACATGTACATTTTATATAATTAACAGAATTTTCCCAGTTATTCGGTTTGGATTTTTGAGATACTGGGCAGTTAACTAGGCTTATACTGTACAATGTTTAACTCTGAAGACATGTTAAAGATGATACTTTAAAAACCATGAGGATAGTGGTATGCTGTATGAAAAATTCTTGCCTCAGATGAGTCAGAGTTGCTGGTGCAAATGCCATTGGTAATGAGGACAGCCATTGCTGTGGACATCAACCTTACCACTTTCCAGAAGATTGACCTGTTTAAGGTGAGACTCGTTTTTGTTTCTTACGTTCTAATTTAGAATGACAAAAACAAATGAAAGTAAGAGTGATTGCTGCTGATGTGCTGCCACAGGGATGTGATAACCAGATGCTTGTGGACATGTTGCTGAGGCTACAGTCTATAGTGTATCTGCCTGGAGATTTTGTGTGCAAGAAGGTAAGTTTATTGTTGACTCATATTTAAGAAAGAGTATCCTTATATTAAGTCCATTTTATCCATTTCTGTTTAACAGGGTGACATTGGCAAAGAGATGTATATCATCAAAGCTGGGGAAGTGCAGGTCGTTGGTGGGCCTGACAACAAGATAGTCTTTGTGACATTAAAGGCAGGCTGTGTGTTTGGTGAAATCAGGTAAGGTTATACAGTAATTAGTCATTTTTTTCCTCTCCAATACATGTAATTGTTTAGCTAGATGATACAACTGCCGTCTAGTCTTTTGCAGTCTTCAGCAAATGGAGGCAACAGGAGAACAGCTAATGTGGCAGCTCATGGTTTTGCTAACCTTTTTGTGCTGGATAAGAAAGACCTTCATGACATCCTGGTTCACTACCCAGAATCCCAAAAGGTTTTAGCCAGAAAAGGGAGGTAAGCTTCCTTTTTTAAAGATTTGAACATTATTACCTGGAATCAGGGTCTATTTTATTTATTTTACCTGTACATATTTTTCTTCGTCTTTTGGCTGCTCCCGTTAGGGGTCACCACAGCAGACTATTTGTCTCCATTTAACTCTGTCTACTACTTCTTCCTTTGTTACTCCAATCTTTTCTCATGCCTCTTCTCTTCATTGCATCCCTTCACCTCTTATTTCAACCTGCTCCCTACTCTTGCTGCTGATCACAATATCATCTGCAAACATTCTAGTCCAAAGGGCTCTTATTTAACCTCATCTATTCTCATATCCAGATACCAATCCAAAAATAGAATGGAAAAAAAATATATATAGTGTTGAGTTTAATATTTTTTTATGACCTTAACAATGTCTTACTGAGCTCCAGAATAACCCCATTTTTACTTGTTTACCGCTGTTATAAGATTTGTTGTTTTTGTCTTTCTGGAAAATCATGTAGCCATACAGTGAAATAACACTTAAGACTTACAGTACAGTGTCCAAGCATTGTTGTACATTCTGCTAGCAAGAGCAGGGAACATTTTGGATCTTTCTGGATGGTAATAAATGACTACATCCAGTTCAAATCCAAATAAAGTTTTATGTAGAGCTAAACAGCTAAAACAGATATGCAAAGATTGCCTTACAAATGCCTTAAGTACTTTTTTTTAAATCTCTTTTGATTGGTTTGTAGAAAACTCATAAAGGCCAAGGGTCCAGCTGCAGCCAAAACAGAAGAGGAGAAAAAGAAAGGCCTGGAGCTATTTGGACCCAAACCTCCGACTCCCAAAATGCTTCAGGCATTTGGAAGGTTTACTAAAAAAGGATTCTTAGACAAACTTAAGGTAGAAAACTTGACCTCCTTTTTTTTTTAAATTAAATACATGTCACAGACACCCAAAGGAATTGTTCTGAAGCAGGTCATTTGGAAGCAATATTTGGAAAGATTTTCATTGCTGAATAGGTATGAATACAAAAATGTCTTAGAATGTAATGAAATATTGAGATATATATACTTTGATAAATACACTGCCTAAAATTTTTTTCACAGCTTCAAAAGGGTTATATTATTGGCCTGCATCCAGTACCAGGACTGTGCTTAACCTTTAACTTCATACAAGAAATGTCAAAATAAAAATCACTTACGTACGATGCATGGTAAAAATAAACTGACAGTAGAAATCAGAGCTACAGTATGTATCCCTACAGTAATAGTGAAATAAAACCATTTCCCTTTGCACAATGTAATGAGAAGTCACATGATTGGGACTAAACAGCTGTATGTCCAAAAGAAAACCAATAATTTGTGAGACTATTAAGAAAAAATGCATTTGCTTTTAAGCTAAAGGTGGTCAATGAAATGTTGAAGGGAGCAACTTTTAAAAATGCATTTGAAATTATATATATATATTTTATTTTGTACAGAACAACAGGTTCACTTGTCCTTATACATTTACATACATTATAAGGCATGACTGTTTTTTCTTGTCCTTCTCCCCCTCTAGATCTCCACAAATGAGCAATAAGTGCAATAGAAGAAGAGTTTCACCATTTCCCTTTAGGATGCTTTCACTTTTGTGTCTGGATTCATTCATGAATAGATTGTGATTTTGTACCAAAACAAAATAAAACAGACATCTTTCAAATAAAGTGATTTTTTTAATGATTATTTTTTAATTAATTTACGAAAAGCACTAATAATCAGTTAATCTCTTTTCTGTTAATTAACCAGTAATGTTGATGGACCCAGAAAAGACTAAGCATTAGTGAAATCTCTTGTATAATCCCTTTACCTTGTCCAGGACATTGTGTGGTCTCATTAGGTAAATGGTCTTTCTGTAAGTATGGACAGTGTACATCTTGGTTACATGAGTAGCAGAGCTAAATAAACTATTACTGCATCAGTTCTGGTTAAAAATTAATTATGGTCTTTCCCATAGTGGTTGTATGAAAAAAAAAAAGTAATCGTAAGGAAGATTATAAAAAATAAAATAATCAGGCAATTCAATAAAATAAATAAGGCTAAATATATAAATGCAATTAAACTGGTGGTTAAAGATTAACTCTGGATGGGTATGCATGCTTGCATTAAATAACCCCCCCAAAAAATGCCAATGAAATTTCCAGAGCAATATCTCATGAACCAGCTCATCGTTTAAGTACAGACTTAAACATATAGCTTGCCATACTTTGAGTTGCAGTGCAGATCTGTTGAATGCTTTATTTCTTTTTATGGCACATCTTTGGACATAATATTTTTAATATTTTAATATTTAGGAGATTTAAGAGAAGTTAATTGTAAATTATATTACACAAAATACTATAATAAGTAGAAATAACCACAACATTAATAACAATTCAAGCAGGGGAAATGTGGTAACAAAGATACAGTAGACTACATTCATCATACAACATGCTGTATTATCTATCTATCTATCTATCTATCTATCTATCTATTTATCTATCTATCATGATTATTATAGTTATTATAATTACTATTATTCATCTTTCTTAGAGTATAGTTAGAATGCATTGTAATCTCTACGTGAATTTTTGAATCAATGTTGTCTGTTGCATCTTTTTGGATGAATTCTAACTATATTAAAGATTTAAGGTGGATCTGTTAATACAGTTATACCCATACTTATCACTTCTTTGGATGAGGAATACAGGTCACAATGAGTACAAGGTGAATATATGAATATAATTGTCACTGTCCCATTTTAATGAAATTTGGGACAGAAGCCTGAATTAAGCATTAACCAACTTATTATAACTGCACCTAGCAGTGAACAGAAATTGGTAGGCACAATATTTATACAGTCCATGTTTATCATTATATGTAAGTGACCACATAATATTGTAAAATAAATTTGGCACTCATTCCTTGTCTTGTACTAAATACTTGTTCCACTACATCAGATTACACACTACAATCAGCTAATTATGTATAAATGCAATTTATGGAGTGGCCCGAAAGTCTGGATCCATACAGTATGTATTTTTCCTTATATTAAACATTAATAGGTTTCTTTTAATTTTAGACCCAACCTGACTTCAAAACTAACAAGAGAAGATTAAATAGAACTCTGTCTTGTGCAAAAGACATTACAAACACCTGCCTGGACACTTTCATATAACAAAGACACAAACGTCATGCCTCTAATTCATGGTAATGTTATGACTGAGAATAGATATATGCAACTCAACCATTGTCTATCCCGCTTAAACCTGTATTCAGGGTCACAGGGGGCTTGAAGCCTATCTCAGGAGACTTAGGGCACGAGGCGGGGTACACACTGGGCAGGTCCATCGCAGGGCACACACATACACACACTCATTCACACACAATGGGCAATTTGGGAACACCAATTAGTCTAATCTGCATGTCTGTGGACTGTGGAGGAAACCGGACTAAGGGGAGGAAACCCACCAAGCACAGGGAGAACATGCAAACTCCATGCACACAGAGACGGGAATCAAGCCTGGCCAAGAATCGAACCCGGACCCTTGAGGTGACGACAGTGCTAACCACTAACCAAAAATCACTGAAGACAACAGTGCTAACCACTACTGCTGGAAATGCAACTGTAAATTTAAATAATAAAACAATAATAATACAATAATAAAACTAGAATTAGTTGATTAATTCTGTAATATGTGTTACAATTCTAAATCATAAAACTCCTTTACTGGAAAAGTTAATTATAAAAAGGCAATACAAACTAAAGAATGTAAAACCTTGGTTTTACCATGACAACCACCCAAAGACAGCAAAGATAAACGAGATTTAATTTAATTTTATTTGTATGGTGCTTTTTACAATTGTCACTGTTGCAAGGCAGACATTATTATATACATTATTATACTGGTGTCTCTGTGTCTGAATTGGTAAAGAGCAACTCAGAGCACAAGCTTATATAATTGCTGTTAAAACATATCTTGTCATCTACCTGACCTGGACTACTGTTTTCATGTGCATGTAGCGGTGGGATAAAAGAGAAAAAAAAATCATTTTTTTTTTTAATGACTTAAAAATCATTTTGCTGTGATGATACCAATAGGATAAGAATTTTATTATCATACATAAACTTGTAAGGAGCAGCTCTTTAATGTAGTAAGTTCGCATACAGTACACTTCGTAGACCTATTTGCAGAACACGCTTTCTTAAAGCTGACTCAATTAGCAACAGACCAGCATGCTGTAAGGGCATGAAACATGGGCTGGAGTTGACGAGGTCTCACAGGTTTTTGCAGCATTAGGCATTTGGAGTTGTTTGCCCAGCAGAATCAGTTACAGAAGTACTTGAATTTTGAGGGCTAAACTTCATCATATTGAAGTAATTGACAACCTGACCTGGAACCTCTGCCAAAACACTCTGTGACAATGCCTCTTTAGGAGCCTGCAAACACACAGAGACAGAGAGAAAGACAAGCTGGTATTGTGGGTGTAAACAGCATGGTTATGAGGCAAGTGATCGCAAAGGAGAGAAAGTCACAGTTGGCCACAAGAGACATGATGCATTAAATCATTATTCATGGAACATTTTTCATTTCTCTTATTTCTCCAGTCCTTACACACGTCAGTGGAAAGAAAAGCAAAGTGTTTTTAATAAGATTAAAAATTTTTTTTTAATAAGAAGCCTATAATAGCCCTACATGTCTATGAAGGGGTTGGATCATGGGGAGGATGCAGTTTATTTAATGTAAAGTAAGACACAAGTTGTTGAGGCAATTTTGCCAGTACACACTGGGCAAGTGCTTCCCTGGATGCCTGAAATAAAATGGGGAAAAAAGGAAGAGGCTGGCAGAGCTTCCACCAAAAACCACACACTGAAGAGAGCATGCACATTATTTAATTAAAGTTAACTAAAATTACTACAATAAACACTAATACTCTTATGCAATATCAAGTTGACTTCCTTTGCACCATATTGTACTTACCTGCATATACAATTAAAATAGGTTAAAATACATTCAAGATATTTGTTTAGTTTTGTATGATGCATTAATAAACAAACACCAGCAGGATGATAGACAGACATACAGTGGAAACAGACCGCTACAGCTTTACATATTCCAGACAGACTCCAGAAAGCCTACATACTATAATTGTCCATTTGCCAACTTCTTCCATATACAGTAATGAGTTTATACCCTATACAGTGACCACTAGGAGTATGTACTAGCCACATAAGACATTAATTGTCCAGAACTACAACATCAAGTGCACTAATATAATATTACTTTTTTATTTATGCTATTATATATCACAACAAATGCAGATGCAGCATGCATTCAGCAACATAGAGAGCTCCGCTGGCTGCAGGGAAGGGAAGGGGCCTAACCCACCCTAACTCACATGGTCTGTATACAGATATCACTTACTGTCTCGCTGTCATCAGCAACCTATAAAAGAGCAGTAAAAACCCATGATGATGAGTAGATGTCTGGAGAGCTGGATATGTTGCATTATGGTCACTGGCAGAAATAGAATGGCATTACAGTACTTTCTTCATACAGTTACTCTATAAACATGGACAAAGGTATATAATCCTCTTCAAGATACCAAAAATGTGGAACTCTTATATACACAAACACACATGATGTAATGTGACAATATATTATGTGAAAAGGCAGAGTAATTTACAAAAAAGGGGAAAAAAAAGGAAAAACTATTAAGTGTCAAATATATATTTATTCAGGGTTTGCTTGTTTGTTTGTTTGTTTTTGTATAGGCATATATTTTTCACAAGAATAGCTATAAAAACATAAAGCCGGATAATATACATGAAGTAGAACTGAAGAAAAAGCTATAAAATAGATAGGAGATAAAATAGAAAAAGAGCTTATTTTTGTTCAGTGCAGCACTCACTCACTCACTCACTCACTCACTCATCATCATTAAGATATAATCCTGTATTCAGGGTCGCGGGGGACCTGAAGCCTTTTCCAGGAGAGTGGCAAAAGGACAGGGTGCCAATCCATCGCAGGGACACACATTCACAAACTACGAGCAATTTGAGAACACCAATTAACCTTATCTACATGTCTTGGACTGTGGGAGGAAACTGGCGTACCCAGAGGAAACCCACCAAGCACGGGGAGAACACACAAACTTCATGCACACAGAGACGGGAATCGAACCCGGACCCTGGAGGTGCAAGGTGACAGTGCTAACCACTACAGCACCATGCTGCCGTTCAGTGCAGCAAATCAGCTCAAATCAGTAAAAAAAAAACACAAACAATCACAGTCTTTACAGTTATTAAAATATAAAACTAAATAAACCATGCAACTGTGGCTTTTTGTGTAAGCAGTAAATAAACAGAGTGGAAAAGTACATTTGTTTAGATGCATTTAGTAATCTCTAAAGAGCACAGTCTCTAAAGTCTTATCTCCAAACAGTTGTTTCTTATTCTGTTTTGTGACAGTACAAGTCTTTTAAGGCATTGAGCTCCTGGGTGAGTGTTTTGTTCTGTTTTTCAAGCTCAGAGACATGATTCTCAAGGCATCTGATATACTCTTTCTTCTTTCGTCTGCATTCCCGTGCAGCTTCCCTGGAAGCACAAACAAAGATCCTACTATGAGAATGACTGCATTTAACTTCAATTTTAAAAAACCTTTTTCAGTAATTCAATCAACCCATGTGCCACCTATACTTCCACATGTAATAATGTAAGAAAAAAGTAAATATCTGAAAAATAAATTAACAATGGAAAGATCCAAAAATTTAAGTGAAATTCATTAATGGCCATCAATGGAACAAGCCAGTGAATGGTTTTGGAATAAATAAAAATGTCAAGATGCTCACATTCTCACACGTGTACAATATTTCTTGTAAAACTCACAAATAAAATTAGGTTTTTAGTTTTGTGTGTGTGTGTGTGTGTGTGTGTGTGTGTGTGTGTGTGTGTGTGTGTGTGTGTGTGTGTGTGTGTGTGTGTGATAAAATGTTTTATCGAAACTGATACCAAAAATTTGTGTACTTAGAGCAGGAGTCAGATTTTTTTTTTTTTTTTTTTACTTTACAAAATAATCATTGCTGAAGAAAAAAATCCTACATGTATTGACTATAACAAATATTCAAGAACTGGTCAAATGTTGGATAACGTGAACTTCCTCTATAAAAGGAAGATGACTGCTTCTACTCAAGGTGTCAAAACTTACTCTAAAATAAAAAGAAATTACAGTTTAATTGCATTCTAAGTGTCTTTTCATTTAAAATGAGTATACTTTAGGGTTAAACACTTAAACTAAAGAAAACTGGCTGGTTCTTGACATGAGCTCTTTTTAAATCACTTCAATATTATCCTCTGGGATAAAAATATTTTTTATTAGTTATAAAACTATTCTTAATTCTTTATTCTTCAAAATTGCAGTTTAAGTATTACATTTAATTTGCTTTTCACTGTGAAAGGATCCATTAATTAAGTGGTTAATACTCACATACCTGTTCTTTATCATGCGGAGCTCCCTCTTGCTTGAGACCTCCTCTGGAAGTTTTTGAGAGCTGTGCTGAGGGCTTGGTGAGCTCACTGTCTTTACAACCTGCGGCAGGCTGACGGTGGGAGAACAGATCTGAAGTGCTGACATGTCTCCAGTAGCAGCTAGTGTAACCCACACACAAACAAACAAAACCACGGTCAAGAGCATGACTTACAGTATATCTGTTAAAAACAATTTCACTAATTTTATACCTGAATATATCCACCAATGTGGCAATGATAAGAATTAACTATTTGAGCCATGTCTTTTTTTAATAACAGTAAGGCATGAATATTAATGTACAAAGACAAATGAAAAAAGCAAAGGTATGCAAAACAGCGCAAACCATAAAAGTCAATTCAGAGCCATTTTTTAAAATTACATCATTGTTATTTTCAGGGCCCAAGCACTAGGACATCATGGCAATGTCATAGCCATTATTAGAGCCCAAGCCCTATAATGATGATGTCATCTTCATTGCTCTGATAGTGCTGATGTCTAAAAGCGCTGATGTCATATAGTTATGATTTCCGAATGTGCTGATGTCATTGTGTGTGAAGGACCTAGTTTTTCTAAGGATTTTGTAATTTGAGCAATCTTCGACAGTCCGCTGTGGCAACCCCTTGATGGGACCACCCGAAAGAAAGTAGATAATAATCTCTTTAACTCAAGTGTTTTGGACTGATCCACTGAATTGAATGAATAGGTAACAGAATGGCATAGTAGATCCTGTACACTGTGTGGATTCAGTACCTGCTTTACAAGGTAGCATGAACTCATTGATTTTAGTTGAATATCTACAGTTTTTTGTTAGCACTCAAATACTTTTGTATGTTTACTAATGATTAAAGTGACACTTGTGTTTCTATTAAACATATAATGCACCACATGATTTTTTTATTTTTTTATTTAAGCCCCCTATTATGAAAGAACTATTAACCTTGTTGGTAAAGGCATTATCAGAAAACAACTGGTACAACAATTTCTTACTCTAACACATGCATTGATATAGGATGCTAGATTCTATTAAGGAGAAGAACCCATATAACTGAAACTTACTTTTATACTGTTAATTATTGTCTGGTAGATTGGTCTCTCCCCATTGAAGAAGATAATAGCCTGAAGTATCACCTGGTTAAAGGTACATTCTGCCCAAAATAAAAAAAAATTACCCAATCCGTTGTAAACAAGCCTGTTTACATCTTATGATGTACATCTTATGATGTAATGGGCTCTCCACATAGATTTCCCACTTTGAACCCAAGGAAACTGCCTCTTTATTATGTATCTTGAAGGTGAATGCAGAATTAAAAAAAACAACTTTTAACATTTATGGTGAACATTTATGCCACCCCATATACCTAACTATCATAGGCAGCATTAACTCTTTCCCTTCTGACACTTCAACATTCCAGTTTACTGGCAATACCCAAGTTGTCCAGCCCTGACCCAGTCGCTCAGATTCTTACATTGACCGTTTTTTTTTTTCTTCCAAACCACTATTTTAAGAACGGACAGTTCACTTGCTCTGTAATATATCTCACCATATGACACTGATTAATGCTGTGAACAATGTCATTCACTTCACCTACCAGTGGTCATGTCATGGCTAAGGCTGACAACGCTTATTACCTTGTTGTCATCAGGGAGTTTATTTCTCCTGAATGAAACTAACATACACACTATGAGCGTGTTGGTTTACCACTGTATGCGTAAAGTAAGTGTTGGAAGTGTGTGTACACCATCTCGCTGACAGTGTTCTCATTGACAGGGTTTTCAAATGTATCCCAGAGCAAAGGTTGCTGCAGGCTCCATTTAAAAAGTGCAACGATTTGCTCATGCAATGTAAACACAGTACGCTACCAGAACGGATAAATAGTGTAACAATAGACAGCATAACTGAATTACACAGTGCTGTCTTATTAAATCTCTCTCGGAATTGCTCTGCCAAATTTTTCAAACTTGGTCCTCATTTACGACCACTTCTGGCATTTTACTTGTGGGATTGTAGCATTATGGCATTCTTTTCTAATCTTTCTTAATTACGTTTGTTACCCCCTGAGTGATTTTATGAATATAAATAATGATACCTTGTCTTATGTCTAATTAAATTCAATGCAAATATTGTTTTTTTTGTTGTTGTTGTTGTTGACCTATGTGTACAAAATTTAATAACCTTCAGGGCTGTCCTAGTAGGGGGTATGACTGACTAGATAGGGCACCAATGATGGGAGGGTCCTTGTAATTCTGGAATAAAATATGAGAGATATGAATCAAGGAAGGAAGGGGGCCCAGTGAGAGCGCTTATGCACAGGCCCAGATTTCCGTGCTTAAAATATATTAAATGCTTTTTACCTTTTACATATCGCAAAATAATGAATTAAACAATAACTTATTATTATTATTATTATTATTATTATTATTATTATTATTAATCAACTGATGCTGAGAAAAAAGCATACCTATACCACTAAGGCCAAAATTCTGGTAAAACGGATCACTGACTCCAATAGTGATGCCACCCTCCAACGCATCTAGAGGCAAGAAAATACTTTCACAAATCTCTTTAATCAAATATTATTTACTTACTATTACTTTAATATATAATAAAATAATAAATAAACAAATTATACATAAATAAATAATACATTTTACTTATCTGGCAATTGCCGAAATAATATTTTTACTGGATTTTTAAAAAAGTCTTACAATCCTGGCCTCTGTTGGCGCTGTAGTAGGCGGGTGTTTGTACACGATGCCGAGCAGTTTTAACTGACATCATTTCTGCTATTATTATAGACTCTGGTGTAGATTGACAACGATTATACAGGTTGTTTCTGGAACACACAATAATTGGTCCATTTAATATTATTTTTGACAGTGTAACTTGGTTAAAAGAATAATAAAAAGCAAGCTCTCTGTTACAGTACCTGTTGGAGCAGACATCCTCTGAGATATATGTTTCATATTTACAGGCCACTGATGCTTCCTAAAAAGACATTCAATGCTATGTAAGTTTAAAAATTTTGTGAAATCCAGTGGATCACAATAAACACAATATTCTTACCTGCTAATTTATCTATAAAAACATACCAGTACACAGAAATGTTTGTCCCTGAGTAGAGGCTGCTCAAGTGCTCCTATGTACATAGCTGGTTTCATTTAAATACACACAATATGTCGCACACAACAAGAAAATACATACACTATGTCGTAAAAAATGCAAGACCGATAAAAAACTATAGACTACTGTATATACACCTAGGGTATACTACAGACTGATTTAAAAATAGGTACAATTTTAAAAGCCTCTAACATGATTGTCTATATTCTTTATTACTTTTATTTGCCTTTATTTAAGAATGTTTTACTTTTTTGCCCATTTCTTTACATATTTATGAAATACATTTCTTTCTTTTTTTGTTTTATATAAAACATTATAGGGATAGGCATTATAAAAAGCAAACATCTGATTATGTTATCAACACTGTCTACTTAACTATTTCCAAATTGATCCGAATTGGCCCCAAGTTGTTTTTTTTACCCTTCAGGTGAGCTAGAAAACTAACTTTGTCACTGCCAGTTGCAGTTAGTTAGTTCCGCCAGTCGCAGAATCATGTCTTGGCAGGGTAAATGGTATTTGTGGAATTATTTAAAAGCAATATCATGCCTATGGCCATATCACAGATGTTCTGATATCCATCACAACAGAACTCCCTCTAATGTGATATGGCTTAAGCATAGTACAGTTCAGTAGACTGTAGGTCTCCATTTATTTAATAAGGCAGTGTGACAATTCATATATGCCTCCTCCCATGTGATTACTTACAATGAAGGCAAATGGCCAAGGTCGATCCATAATCATGGTTTTGATTATATATATATATATATATATACAGTGGTGTGAAAAACTATTTGCCCCCTTCCTGATTTCTTATTCTTTTGCATGTTTGTCACACAAAATGTTTCTGATTATCAAACACATTTAACTATTAGTCAAAGATAACATAATTGAACACAAAATGCAGTTTTTAAATGATGGTTTTTATTATTTAGGGAGGAAAAAAATCCAAACCTACATGGCCCTGTGTGAAAAAGTGATTGCCCCCCTTGTTAAAAAATAACTTAACTGTGGTTTATCACACCTGAGTTCAATTTCTGTAGTCACCCCCAGGCCTGATTACTGCCACACCTGTTTCAATCAAGAAATCACTTAAATAGGAGCTACCTGACACAGAGAAGTAGACCAAAACCACCTCAAAAGCTAGACATCATGCCAAGATCCAAAGAAATTCAGGAACAAATGAGAACAAAAGTAATTGAGATCTATCAGTCTGGTAAAGGTTAAAAAAGCCATTTCTAAAGCTTTGGGACTCCAGCGAACCACAGTGAGAGACATTATCCACAAATGGCAAAAACATGGAACAGTGGTGAACCTTCCCAGGAGTGGCCGGCCGACCAAAATTACCCCAAGAGCGCAGAGACAACTCATCCGAGAGGCCACAAAAGACCCCAGGACAACATCTAAAAAACTGCAGGCCTCACTTGCCTCAATTAAGGTCAGTGTTCACGATTCCACCATAAGAAAGAGACTGGGCAAAAACGGCCTGCATGGCAGATTTCCAAGGCGCAAAACACTTTTAAGCAAAAAGAACATTAAGGCTCGTCTCAATTTTGCTAAAAAACATCTCAATGATTCACAAGACTTTTGGGAAAATAGCTTGTGGACCGACGAGACAAAAGTTGAACTTTTTGGAAGGTGCGTGTCTGGCGTAAAAGTAACACAGCATTTCAGAAAAAGAACATCATACCAACAGTAAAATATGGTGGTGGTAGTGTGATGGTCTGGGGTTGTTTTGCTGCTTCAGGACCTGGAAGGCTTGCTGTGATAGATGGAACCATGAATTCTACTGTCTACCAAAAAATCCTGAAGGAGAATGTCCGGCCATCTGTTCGTCAATTCAAGCTGAAGCGATCTTGGGTGCTGCAGCAGGACAATGACCCAAAACACACCAGCAAATCCACCTCTGAATGGCTGAAGAAAAACAAAATGAAGACTTTGGAGTGGCCTAGTCAAAGTCCTGACCTGAATCCTATTGAGATGTTGTGGCATGACCTTAAAAAGGCGGTTCATGCTAGAAAACCCTCAAATAAAGCAGAATTACAAAAATTCTGCAAGGATGAGTGGGCCAAAATTCCTCCAGAGCGCTGTAAAAGACTCGTTGCAAGTTATCGCAAACGCTTGATTGCAGTTATTGCTGCTAAGGGTGGCCCAACCAGTTATTAGGTTCAGGGGGCAATTACTTTTTCACACAGGGCCATGTAGGTTTGGATTTTTTTTCTCCCTAAATAATAAAAACCATCATTTAAAAACTGCATTTTGTGTTCAATTATGTTATCTTTGACTAATAGTTAAATGTGTTTGATGATCAGAAACATTTTGTGTGACAAACATGCAAAAGAATAAGAAATCAGGAAGGGGGCAAATAGTTTTTCACACCACTGTGTATATATATATATATATATATATATATATATATATATATATATATACTAACTGAAATTCTAGTTAATTATTTAAAGGTGACATGATGGCGCACTGGGCTAGATTATTTTAGATGTACTGTATGTACTGTACAGTATATAATCAGGAGTGCACATGCATTTGGCCATAGAGTGTAAACTGAGTGGCCTGTTCTTGTCACTAGTTCTTATTAGATGAAAGTATTTGTTACATATAGCTATGGCATATATTATGTGAAAACAACTTAAGTAGTGAAAGCAGATTACCCTGGCAACCATAGGAATCATAGGAAAGACCAGTAAGCATACAACTGTTCACCTAATGTTTACATAATGTTCTTGTCAGTTTTTTTTTTTTTTTTGTCTAGAAGAATAGGCTTGATGTTGAATCAACACCAATGTCAGGTAACTTTGTGTCTGACTTTTAAAAATATTTAACCGCCCTGAAAGATTGCGTAGACTTGTTACAATTACAGTACTAATAAAAACAATTTAGCACATGCTCACTGCATGGTTTAAAATACCTGATAATATGGAAAATCTTGAGTGGCAGTATACTGCATTTCTGTGTTATCTTGTAGAGAAAGATCTTTTGTATCCATGGAGGTGGTTTTACTGTAAAATAAAAGTTCTATAATATATTACTGTATTTTTAGTCTACTATAAATAAAAACAATAAATACAATTTAGTGTATGGGTAAATGTAAATACAATGTAAACTGCACTGATTTATACATCTGAACATTCTGAAATATATAGGGCAGGTTTAACATGTTCCGTGACATTCATTTGCTTTAAATTTTTTTGTAATTTTTATCCTTTTTGCCTCTGTTTAAAAAAAAACATTGCAATAACCATTTATACAGCCAGGTTCATTAGCATTTGGACAAACTAACATAATTGGAAATTTAATTCATATTTCTTAATACATAAATGCAATTACTTTGCAGTCAATGACCGCCTGAAGTTTGGAATCAATGAATATCACTAATGCTGAGTTTTCTTCTCTGAGCTGCCAGACATTTACTGCATTTAGTTGCTGCTTCTCTGTGCGTCTTTCTGCCTTTAAAAGCATGCTCAGTTGGGTTGAGATACAATTATTTCAGAAAATTTTTTTATTAGCCTTATGAAGCTCTTGATTTTCTCTTATGGTATGTTTTTTGTCTGTACCTTAAAGCGGCGTCCGCTTTAGTTTTGCAGCATTAGACTGAATATGAGCAGAATATAAAGCTCTATACACTTCGGGATTCACAGAGGATTGACAAATGATGTGGTATGCTTTGGGTCATGAGCGATCATCTCTTTATCCATACAGCATTCTTCTCTTCAAATCATGCCTACAATGTCGCACGATGACATGTCAATGGAAGGAAAACTCTTACCTTACTGCTGAGATTTGAGAAGTTGAGTCCAAGAGTGATCAGTTCAATCTAAAACTAACAATTTACTGTATGACGTCACTCTACTATGACATCATATGGTATGTCACTTTGCCGTTTAGTAGCTTACTTTTTCGAGTCGTTTGTATAAGGCGTTTAGATTATACTGATTCAAGAAATCAACAGTTTTGCGCATTTGATTTATTTGTATTTGTATTTCTTCTTTCATTTTTGCCTTTATTCTGCTTATCCGATTAAAAAAAAAAAAAAAAAAAAGCAGCTGAATCCCTCCCCCGTCCATAGCGCGCGCCGATTCAAATCATGACATCACCTACTGCCTAACGCTGAACGCGCGAGGAAGGATTTAAACTGTCTCTCTCGATTTAATGTGTTTTTACGAACTTCTTGAATTACATAAATAATCTATGCAAAATAATCAAATAATCAATTGGTAGTGGTGTATTTTTTGTAGTTTTATATATAATGTGGCGTGGGCGGGGCGGCGGCTGACGACCAGCATGCCTTGCGGGGATGTCGGTGTGTTCACCGTGTTGGGGAAAGGTGTTTGGGTTAGTGGCTTCGGCCCTGTTTGTGTGTGGTGTGTGGAATGTGGTCCAGTTCATGTTTAGGCTGAATAAGAGGAAGGCTTCGTGTCAATGTGCTGTTCTTGCTCATACTATACGTGCTGTGTGCATAATAAAGTACTCCCACATTGCAGTGGGAAGCATTTAAGCTCACTCGTATCTCAAATATCCTTCGCGGTAAAACGCTATAATAACTTTTTTTAATCGCTGATAATGGATGGTTTGCTGTGCAATAACAGACAACGCGGTTATTTTTTTGTAAGACCACATAGATTGCTTGTAGATGTGTGTGGTGATAGATGTGATATTGAATAAATCGAATGCAAAGTGACA
Organism: Clarias gariepinus; assembly: GCF_024256425.1. Classification (NCBI taxonomy): domain Eukaryota; kingdom Metazoa; phylum Chordata; class Actinopteri; order Siluriformes; family Clariidae; genus Clarias; species Clarias gariepinus. The sequence goes on along the minus strand of NC_071103.1, from coordinate 21,394,450 downwards.
GCAATCTTTTCAACCCATTCAAACAGTAACTTAAATGGTTTATTATCCATTAATTTTCACGAAATATAACACTATGAAATGTACTTTATATGTTAAATGGGAGAACAGATCCTGGGCACAGGTACACGTCTTTCATCTATAATCCTCCTACAGCCCTGCATAAATTGGATAGACATTTTATTTCATTTTTTTTTTTTATCTTGTGCTCAGGAAGAATAAGAACCATACATGCAAGCAAACCGAAATAAGTGCAAAAAGACAAACATGCAAAAGAGATAAGAGGAAAATATGCGAAAGAGAAATACCACTAAAGAGAAATACTGTACGTGCAAACAACAAATAAAATATGAAAATGAAACCAGTTTGTTGTGCATACAAACAATAATAATTACTATGCAATAACTATAGAGGGTTTTTTGATGGGTTGGTTTGCCTTTTCTTTTATTATTATAATTTTTTACATAATATACAAAAATAGTCTGTTTGGAAATTACTGCAAGCTACTACTGTGTTGAAAGCAATCTGAAAGGTAAATAAAAACCCAACCAAACCAATATTTCCAATAAATATTTGAAGTAGTGTTAGAGATAGACTAATTTATAATTTTTAACACTAAATGAAAAAATGTCTCTTACGAAAATTTAGCTAAGTATGAAATGAATGAATCAGCAGATGTGGTAGGCAGTCTAATTAAAAAGAACCAGATTATTGTGATTAAATAGTTGTGTTTCAGATGGTTTATCAGTACATTTTAACCTCTCCGAACCCACTTATCAATGTGTGTTTCTTCTTGGTATTCAAATGTTTTCCACAGAGCCAAAAAAGGCAGTCATGAATTTATAATTGAATATCATCCATATTTAGGTCACATTTTTTATTTCATGCTATGTAAAAAAAATGGCTAAATATAAAAATCCAAAAACACAAATAGCATATTGCAATTATTTTAGGCTAAATATGTTTAATATCTTTACTTTACTCTTAAATTATTTGCCAGGTGCAAATTGACACAGTGGTGCATCTGTGTGATTGTTTGTGCCCTAGAATGAATTAAGTTTTAACCTATGAGTGAGCCAAGTGAGTACACTTTAGCAAGAGAGTACTGTACACAACATGCTGTTCATCTGGAAATAGAAACCTAGTCACTAAGTACTTGCATGGTCCTTAACCCATCTGTCGTCTGTCTCAACCTCTCCAGTTAGTGAACAGACATCTCTGATTTCATCTGTTATATGCATGCAGACAGAGACACATTATCTGCATGCAGTATCTACATGCACCCTTTACTCCTGTGTATATATGTATATGTATGTATATATGTATATGTATGTATATATGTGTGTGTGTGTGTGTGTGTATGTATGTGTACTCAGCAAAAAGTACAAGTCAGTATCTAGTGTGGCCACCAACTGCTTGAAGTACTGTTTGCAGTGCATCTCCTCCTCATGGACTATTGCGGACAGTCTGAGCACTGATGGAGGGATTGTGTGTTCCTGGTGTGACTCGGGCAGTTGTTGTGGCCATCCTGTACCTGTCACGCAGGTGTGATATTCAGATGTACCGATCCTGTGCAGGTGTTGTTACACGTGGTCTTTCATTGCGAGAATGGTCAGCTGTCCTTCCTGTCTCCCTGTAGCTCTGTCTTAGGCGTCTCACAGTGCGGACATGGCAATTTATTGCCCTAGCCACATCAGCAGTCCTCATGCCTCCCTGCAGCATGCCTAATGCACGTTCACGCAGATGAGCAGGGACCCTGGGCATCTTTCTTTGGGTGTTTTTTACAGTCGGTAGACAAGTCTCTTTAGTGTCTTGCGTTTTTAGAACTGTGACCTTAAATGCCTACTTTCTGTAAGCTGTTAAGGTCTTAACGACCATTCCACAGGTGCATGTTAATTAATTGATTATGGTTAATTGAACATGGATGGAAAACATTGTTTAAACCCTTTACAAAGAAGATCTGTAAAGTTATTTGGATTTTTACAACATCATTGTTGAAATACACAGTCCTAAAAAAGGGACGTTTCTTTTTTTGCTGAGTGTGTAGATATGTGTATATATGTGTGTGTGTGTGTGTGTGTGTGTGTGTGTGTGTGTGTGTATATATATATATATATATAGCTAATAGCTAATATACACACAGATATATATACAGATATATATTTACAGAGAAAAATGTGTTTAGATAATAATGAGATGAATGAATGAATGAAATTTCTCTGATGAGCAAGCCAAGGGTGACGGCGACAGTGGCAAGGAAAAACTCCCTGAGATGGCAATAGAGAGGAACCTTGAGAGAACCCAGAGTCAACAGGGAACCCATCCTCATTTGGGTGATAACAGATAGAGATGATATAACACCATGTGTGTTATGCAGCTGAAAGTACAGTACAATATAACAGAAATTCGTTAAATTAACATGAAGTCCAGTTCAGCATAGGGATGAGTCAGTAGGTGCAGTGAGCAGATGGGATCTGGATCACTGGAAGCACAGGAGCAGGATGCGTAGCTCCAACCATAATAAGGCAGAATTCAGCTTGAGTTGGTCCTTCTCTGGATGCCTCAGGATCCTCGCAGGGTTGGCCTTTGTCTACTGAAGCTGGTACAATCTACAGATGCCTCGGGATGGGGAAAAAAGTACAGAACAAATGGAGAGAATTAGCGTAGTTGCCATTCAGGATAGATGTACTGAAGTATGAAGCTATGGGATGAGTTACACGTATGCCAGATTAAAGAGATGAAGTGACTGTACAGGATAGTCTCTTTATTGTTATATTAAAGTACCAACTGAAACAAAAACTTTCTAGAGCACTTTGAGTAAACTTAAATATAATCTTACTTATGAAAAACAACTATAATATCCACACCTAATGCTACACACAGGGCTTAACTTAAAATGACTATTTATACTAACTCATTAGTCGCCTCGGCTCAGGTAAAAGTTCCTATCACTTGAGCCGAGGTGTATCCTGGGATATGTAGTTCCTTAAGCTAACTAAAACATAACCAAAACACAAAGCAAGTCTGGGCGTTTGTCGCCCTCTGGGGGTTAACCCTTACAATACATATTATATTTATACACTCAACAAAAATATAAACGCAACACCTTTGTTTCTGCTCCGACTTTTCATGAGATGGACTTAAAGATCTAAAATTCATTCCAGATACACAATATTACCATTTCTCTCAAACATTGTTCACAAATCAGTCTAAATGTGTGATAGTGAGCACTTCTGCTTTGCTGAGATAATCCATCCCACCTCACAGGTGTGCCACATCAAAGTGTGCCACATTAAAGTTTACATCATTGGATACATACTGTACTTACACTGGGTTAACTAGGTTAATAACTAAGTTCCATTAGTTCAACACAACTGGGAAGAGTTTTTTTTAAGTTAATTCAAGTACTGGAGAAACAGATGCGTCTTGAGTCGGAGGAGTGGTGTGGTGTGGGAGAACTTGGGAAGGTTAAAAACGAGACGTGCTGCTGCATTCTGGATCAGTTGCAGAGGACGAATCGTGGACAGAGGCAGGCCTGCCAGGAGTGAGTTGCAGTAGTCCAGTCTTGAAATAACAAGGGACTGAACAAGCACCTGAGTAGCCTGTGAAAAAAGAAATGGGCGAATTCTTCTGATATTGTAAAGAAGAAATTTACAAGAGCGAGTAAGGTTAGCAATGTGTGGGGAAAATGACAGATGATTGTCCACGGTTACCCCAAGATTGCGGGCAGTGGTTGAAGGAGTGATTTGGTTGTTGTCCAGGGATATCACAAGGTCTTGACATGGGGATGAGTCACAAGGGAATAGAGACAGTAGAGGGAACAGTGAAGAGAGACAGTAACTTGTCCTTTGAAAATCATATTTCCAACATCACAAAAACAGCCTTTTTTCATCTTAGAAATATTGCCAAACTTAGGAGCATCTTATCCGTATCTGATGCAGAAAAAGCTAGTTTTTGCATTCATGACCTGCAGACTGGACTATTGTAATGCATTACTTGGTGGTCGTCCTGCATCCTCAATAAACAAGCTTCAGTTAGTCCAAAATGCAGCCGCCAGGGTTCTCGCTAGATCCAGAAAATATGATTATATAACCCCAATATTATCATCCCTGCACTGGCTACCTGTTAAGTTTAGAATTAATTACAAAATGGTATTACTTACATACAAGGCTTTATATGGTTTAGCTCCCACATAACCAGTCTTCTGATACGCTACAATCCACCACGTTCTTTAAGATCCCAAAACTCCGGACTTCTGGTAGTTCCCAGAATTTTAAAATCTACAAAAGGGGGTAGGGCATTTTCATATTTAGCTCCAAAGCTTTGGAATAGCCTTCCAGAAAGTGTTCGGGGAGCACAAGTTCAAAAGTAGACTTAAGACACATCTCTTTAATCTGGCATACACGTAACTTATCCCATAACCTCATACACCTATTCTGAATGCCAACTACGCTAATTCTCTCCATCTGTTCTGTATTTTTCTACCTATCCTGAGGCATCGGGAGATTGTACCAACTTCAGTACACAAAGGTCAACCCTGCGAGGTTTCTGGGGCATCCAGAGAAGGACCAGCTCCAGCTGGATTCAGCTTTATCATGGTTGGAGCTAGACATGCTGCTCCTGTGCTTCCAGTGATCCAGACCCCATCTGCCCTCTGCACCTACTGACTCCCTGTGCTGAACTGGACTTCATGTTTTTTTTAAATAAGTTTTGTTATATTGAACTTTCACCTGCATAACACACATGATGTTATATCATGTCTATCTGTTATCACCCAAATAAGGATGGGTTCCCTGTTGAGTCTGGTTCCTCTCAAGGCTTCTTCCTATTGCCATTTCAGGGAGTGTTTCCTTGCCACCGTTGCCGTCACTCTTGGCTTGCTTATCAGAGACAATTCATTCATTATTCATTTATCTTATTAATATCTAGACACATTTTTCTCACACATACACACTTCCAAATATTTTCTTTTCTAAAAAAATATTTCATTTTTGTGAAACTGCTTTGAGACAATGACCATTGTTAAAAGCGCTATATAAATAAAATTGAATTGAATATTTCTCTTCTAACTCACATCCTACCTGTGGTGCATAGCCACTACATTTAACATCACCCCTATAATATCCATCTTCATACTCATCAACCTGTCTGATACTCTTTTCACCTCTAGAACATTCCTAACAAACTCCTCTTTCAGAATAACTCCTACTCCATTTCTTTTCCTATCCACACCATGGTAAAACAATTTGAACCCTGATCCTAAGCTTCTAGCCTTGCTACCTTCCACCTGGTCTCCTGGACGCACAGTATATCCACCTTCCTTTTCTGCATCATATCAACCAACTCTCTTTCCTTCCCTGTCATAGTCCCAACATTCAAAGTCCCTACTATCACTCCTGAACTCTGGCCTTTCCTTTTCTCTCTCTGCTTTCAAACATGACTTCCTCCTCTCCTTTTTCGACCAACAGTAGCCCGATTTCCACCTGCACCCTGTAGGTCAACAGCACCGGTGGCGGTCGTTGTTAACCCGGGCTGCGACCGATTCGGTTTTGGAAATATTTGTTGATTTATTGATTTGGCAAATGTATTTACGTCGGATGCCCTTCCTGACACAACCCTCGGCATTTATTCAGACTTGGGACTGGCACAAGAAGACACTGGATTGCGCCATATACTGTATACTTTCGGGTTTCCATTAAGCTTTCCATCTAGTGGCTATCTAGTGGCTATCCATCATACATGTCTCCTATACAGGCAATAAAACACAGCCTTAAAATTCTGGTTAATTGTGAGTTAATTGTGCGGGTGTCATGCACACTCGAAACGCGACCGGCACTAGGACCCGGAAGTGAAGCGGTCGCGAACCAGGAAGTATAAAAGGAGTAAACAAACCATAGCATCTTGCTCAGTCATTGAGTTTTGGCCCATGTCTCGTCGGAATCGTTCGTCGAATCGTGAGTACTCACTTTATTGGTCTTGCTTTCTGATTGAGTGTGCATTTATAGGACGCGGGTAAGATTGTGTCTTTCCCTTGCTCCCCATTCGTAAAAGTCCTTAGATTAAAGAGCGTGATTATCCTGCCTACTCGTGTTCTTCCGCGTTTGGGTTTACCATTCACGCTACAAAGGGCTAACCGCTAAAGCTAAGTCTTCTGGTCACCTCAGGTTAGTTCTTGACAGAATGACTGAGCCGTCCGCGGTGAACCCAGCGGATCATGCGCGCCTCTGCGACGTGGTAGATCAGCACGCCGAGCTGATCAACAAGCTAACCGGGGAGATCGCTAATCTGCGCCTGGGCCTCCAAGATGTCGCGGCCTTGCGCCGCGAGGTCGCGGAGCTCCGGAAAGAGAACGCGGATCTCCGGGCGGCTGTGGATTGCGCGGCTAGCGGGCCTCCCGTCGCGGCGGCCGCGGCGCCGCACCAACCCACCCCCTCTCCTTCCGATGTATTTTTAACGGACGGGAAGTGTAATGTGTTTTCAACAGCGCTTGATCTGGTGTTTGAGTTTAATGCCACCAGGTACTCCACCGATCGGCTACGCATCGCGCTTCTGGTCTCGTTGCTATCCGGGCAGGCAGCTGAGTGGGCCACGGCAGTTCTCCGGGCGGATACAGACACAGCGCACTCATATAATGAGTTCACCCGCCAACTCCGACTCACTTTCGAACACCCAGCGGGCGAGGTGGAGACCGACACCAAGCTCTACCATCTGCGGCAGGGAGGATTGTCCGTGAGCCGGTACGCAGCTGAATTCCGGACCCTCGCTGTACAGACTGACTGGGGAGATGCCGCGCTCCGGACATCTTTCTACGAGGGACTGGCTCCGCGCATAAAAGACGAGCTTGCCGGGCGAGAGCTTCCTGCCACCCTGGAGGGAATGATCCAGCTCACCCTTCGTATTGACCAGCGCATCCTCTCTCGCCCGAAGCCAGCCCCAAGGACCCTGCCGCCTGCACCCACCTTCTCCTACACCGCACCATGACCACCTACTGCTCTCACCGCTCCAACTACTGGATCTGTCGGATCTTCACCTCCTGCCGTGGTTGACACCGGCCCTCTCCACCTCTCCACCACGACCAACGCCACCATCTCACGTCTCACGGTCCAGGTAACTCTCCAATTTGGCCACAAACGAGTTCGAAGTACTGCGTTCATCGATACCGGTGCCGCTGGTAACTTCATTGACTCAACTTATGCCAAAGAATTGGGGATGAAGATCGAGGCGTTATCCCAGCCGGTTCACATCACTTCGGTGGACGGTCGGCCCCTCTCATCCAGCCCTATCACTCACCAGACCCAACTCATCACCTTCATAATCGATCAACAATAGGAACAGCTCCAACTTCACCTCACCTCCATCTCATCTCCTCCCATCATTCTCGGCTACCCGTGGCTGCTGCAGCACGACCCCCTCATTTCCTGGAACCAGAATCGTATCCTCCAGTGGGGACCGACCTGCACTGAACTTTGCCTACGGGCTCAGGCTGGGATGTGTTCCACGGAGTCCGAGGCCCCCGACGTCGACATCAACGCCATACCTCCCCCCTATCGTGACCTGGCTGGAGCCTTTTGCAAGAGAAGAGCCAACCATCTGCCACCCCATCGCCCTTATGACCTGGCGATAGAGCTTCAGCCAGGTTCCGTCCCTACTCACTGTCGGCCACTGAGACGCAGGCTATGGAGGAGTATGTCGCCAGCGTCCTTCGCAATGGGACTATCCGGCCATCTTCGTCGCCGGCAGCCGCGGGGTTCTTCTTCGTGAAGAAGAAAGGGGGCGAGCTTCGCCCATGCGTCGACTATCGGGGGCTAAACAAGATCACCATTAAAAACCGTCACCCATTGCCGCTTACCAACTCAGCCCTGGACGCCCTCTCTGGTGCCACCGTGTTCACGAAGTTGGACCTCCGGAGCGTCTACAACTTGGTGCGCATCAGAGAGGGTGATGAGTGGAAGACGGCCTTCATCACTCCCACCGGACATTATGAGAGCCTGGTCATCCCATTTGGACTCTGTAACGCACCCTCGGCCTTTCAACAATTCATCAATGACGTCCTGAGAGACATGCTAGGCCGATGGGTGTTCGTCTACTTGGACGACATTCTCATATACTCGCACACCACTGAAGAACACATCCAGCACGTCCGGGCTGTTCTCAAGAGATTGCTCGCTCACCAACTGTACTGCAAGTTGGAAAAATGTGCTTTTCACCAGCACTCCACCACGTTCCTGGGTTTTGTTATCTCGCCCCAGGATGTGGCCATGGACCCGCAGAAACTCGAAGCTGTTCGTCATTGGCCCCTACCCAAGACTCTCAAACAGCTTCAACGGTTCCTCGGGTTTGCGAACTTCTACCGTCGCTTTATCCGGGGCTACAGTACAGTTGCAGCACCACTGACCAGTCTGACCAGGCCCTCACCTCATCCTTTCCACCTCACTCCCGCCGCCATTTCTGCATTCAAAGAACTCTGCCACCGTTTCACCACCGCCCCTATTCTGCTTCACCCAGATGCCAACCAACCGTTCGTTGTGGAGGTGGACGCGTCGGATGTGGGCGCCGGCGCTGTTCTCTCCCAGCGAGGTCCAGACCAGAAGCTACATCCTTGTGGCTTCTTCTCCAAGACATTTAATCCCACTCAGCAGCGATACGGAGTAGGGGACCGCGAGCTGTTGGGCATAAAGTGGGCCTTGGAGGAATGGCATCACTGGCTCCAGGGCGCCAGCGAGCCGTTCATTGTCTGGACGGATCACCAAAATCTCATCACCATCAGAAACAACTTAACCCACGGCAGGCACGGTGGGCACTATTTTATGTACAATTCGACTTCCATCTGTCATACCGCCCGGGGTCCAAAAACACCAAGGCCGACGCCCTTTCCCGACAACAAGAGGAGGACGCCCCCCGGGCGGACCCCGTGCCTGTCATACCCCCGTCACGCGTAATTGCACCCCTCCGTTGAGACTTGGAAACGAGGGTACGCCAGGCTCAGGCTGCGGAGACCAAACCGGCAGGTGTGCCGCCTGGACGACTCTACGTGCCACAAACCTTAAGATCGGATGTCCTACAATGGGGGCACTCCTCGCCCGTCGCCGGACACCCCAGGAACCGAAGGACCTTGCTCTTTATAAAACGGGCGTTCTGGTGGCCCTCCATGAAGAAGGACATAGAGGAGTTCGTTCAGGCGTGCCCGGTGTGTGCCAGGGCCAAGGACCCAAACCAACCCACACCCGGAGAGCTGCAACCACTTCCCATTCCTCGTCGGCCCTGGACACACATCGCCCTGGACTTCATCACGGGCCTGCCGGTTTCCGAAGGGAAAAATACCATCCTCACGATAGTTGACCGGTTCTCCAAGGCAGTACACCTGGTGGCCCTCTCCGGACTCCCATCAGCTAAGGACACCGCCGAGCTGATACTGGAACACGTAGTCCGCCTACATGGGTTCCCCAAAGACATCGTCTCGGACAGAGGGCCCCAGTTCACCGCCTGGTTCTGGAAGGCCTTCTGCCGTCTGATCAATTCCACCAGTAGTCTGTCATCTGGCTACCATCCCCAGACTAACGGTCAGACGGAACGGACCAACCAACAGCTGGAGCGCTACCTGAGGTGTTTTGTGTCTGATCGCCAGCGCTCCTGGGCCCGCTACCTCACATGGGCAGAGCTATCTCACAATCTCCACGTCTCCTCTGCCACGAACCTAAGCCCATTTGAGGTATGCTATGGTTTCCAACCTCCGATGTTCGACCATCAAGAACCGGAGGTTGACGTACCATCGGCCCAACAGTTGGTCCGTAGGTGTCGGCGGATATGGAACCAAGCCAACCTCGCCATCCAACGTACCAACACCAGCTACGTCGCCCAGCATCGCCGCCGACACCCTTCGGGACGGTTGTACAGAGTAGGTGACAAGGTATGGCTGTCCACTAAGAACCTCCATCTGCACACAGAATCACGAAAGCTATCACCCAGATTCATCGGTCCTTACCGCATCACTCTGAGAATTAACCCTGTCACATACCGGCTCCAGCTGCCTGCGGCGCTCCGGATCCACCCAGTATTCCACGTTTCTCAACTGAAACCCTTCACCACTTCACCGATGATTACACCCACCCCCCCTGCTCCTCCTCCCCGCATCATTGACGGAGGTCCCGCTTACACCGTGCGATGAATCCTTGATTCGCGCCCTCGGGGCAGAGGCACCCAATACCTGGTCGATTGGGAAGGCTACGGTCGCGAACTTGGGTTCCAGCACGGTTCATCCTCAACCCCGAGCTCATCCGGGACTACCGTCACAGGCTATCCTCCACCTCAGGACCGTCTGGAGCCGGAAGTGAAGCAGTCGCGAACCAGGAAGTATAAAAGGAGTAAACAAACCATAGCATCTTGCTCAGTCATTGAGTTTTGGCCCATGTCTCGTCGGAATCGTTCGTCGAATCGTGAGTACTCACTTTATTGGTCTTGCTTTCTGATTGACTGTGCATTTATAGGACGCGGGTTAGATTGTGTCTTTCCCTTGCTCCCCATCCGTGAGAGTCCTTAGATTAAAGAGCGTGATTATCCTGCCTACTCGTGTTCTTCCGCGTTTGGGTTTACCATTCACGCTACAAAGGGCTAACCGCTAAAGCTAAGTCTTCTGGTCACCTCAGGTTAGTTCTTGACAGAGGGCTGGAGTAACTTATTTATGTCTTTAGAGATTATAGCAAGTATTGACTTGCAGTCTTTTATTTCGGCATGGTCTTACAGTAGTGTGAATGTAAACTTTTACTTCCTTGGAGTGACAATATATATTTTTAGTTGAGTTACACATGCCAAGAGCACCATCTTTATGGGACCAGAGGTGACATTTGGAGGCAAACATCTTACTTCTGAAGAATTCAAGTTACTTCATCCGCAAATGACAATAGGTGATCCAAGTTAATTTTTGAGAATTTCATAACATCACCACTAATCAAATCTGCACTTTTGCCCTGTAAGGAAGGGCCTCAAAAAATATCTGTCCAAATTCCCTCTTTTCTACTGTTGGCTTCTGATGTTTTTTCTAAGCACCTTTTCCCCAAGACCAAAAGTGTTCCTAAAAGCCATCAGAGCTCTGTTTGGCTTGCTTTTCTCTGTCTGGAGTGTATTACCATCACTAATCACATCAGTAAATGCAGTGCCGGTCCCAAGCCCAAATACAATGGGCACCGGAAACACCAAAAATGAGATATTTTGTTTCCCCTTCCTTACTGTCTGTGAAGGTATTATGAATGTCTGATTTTTTTTATTTAAACAAATAGTCTGCTTATCTATTTTAAGCAGGGAAAGTATCACATGCGCTACCCATCTCATGGCTGTAGAAGAGGTAGAGATGACTGAAAAGCGCTCAGAGACGTATACAGTATGTAATATATTATGTAGTGTTTGAATGGGTAGAAAAAGATTACTGTCATTTAGCACAATAAGCCACAGTCAAGTAGGCAGTCTATGATTGAGTTACATGTTACAAACAATTTTATAGAATTATTTAAATAAAATTAGAATAAATCAATATCACATCTATCGTCATACACAGCTGATCTATGTGAAGTCTTACAGAAAAAGTAGTCACGTTGTCTGTATTTGCTCAGCAAACTATCCATTACCACCCAGATGGCACACTGCAGAGCCAATGCTGGGCCAACGGCAGTGCATACATTGGGGTAATGTTGGCATCAGTGATTGGCTCAATGTCATTTTGTCCATTGGCCCAACGTTGGCCCATTAGTGGGGCCAAGATAGGTTGGCATATAGGTAGATAATGGGTAGAGTGGTATATAGGTACTGTAGATAGATAAATAGGTAGAATGGCCCAATGTTGGCACAATGTTGGTTCAGTAGATAATGGCAAGGTTGGAAATTAAATTAGACTCTTTTCATCATTGCCAATAACGCGAAAACACATTTATATAGAAATTTATTTATTAATTTCATTTGTGATAAAATAATTACAAACTAAGAAAATATTTGTAACCATTATGATGATAAACTACCAAATAAATACTTAGTAAAAACACTGTTTCTCTCAGCAAAGTGGATGAAAATAAATACAGTGGAACCTCGGATTACAAGCGTAATTCGTTCCGAAAGCAGGCTCGTATTTCAAAACACTTGTAAATTAAAGCACATTTTCACATAAGAAATAATGAAAATTAAAATTATTCGTTTTACAGCCCAAAAAAATAAATACATAAAAATAATTAACACAAAATATAAAGTAAAAATAAAACAAATTAACCTGCATGTTACCTTAAAAAAAGTAAAAATAAATCCAGACCAATAAGTGTTTCCATTTATGCACACAGGCGCTGTGTGTGTGTGTTTTTCTCTCTTCTGCGCTGCTGAGTGTGTGTTATGTGTGTGCGCGAGCGTAATTTGACACCGTGCCGGTTGTGTGTGAGTGAAGCACCCCCTCTCTGTTTCACACACACACACATAAACACATTAAAGGCGAGAGAGAGAGTGTGAACTGGCACGGTGTCGAATTACGCTTGCGCACACACATAACACACACATTTAAAAACTGACACACACTAAGGGCCTGTCCACACGGAGACGCGTTTCGCTGTATACGCATACATTTTTTATCGTATTGGCGTTTCGTCCACACGGATCCGGCGTTTTAGGAGACTGAAACCGCTATTTTTTGAAACGGGGTCCCAAAAAGGATAAATCTGAAAACGCCACCCTTGCGATTTCGTGTGTACGTCCAATCCGTATATTTTGTGAAACGATGATGTCATCACATCACGTGTCGGCTGCGTCACACGTAACAGCAACAAAAATAATGGCGGACAACATGATTGTGTTCGTGTTGCTACAAAGCCTACTAGCTTTATTTCAGCAAAATCTATTGCTTCTATACAACTGTTATGAGCAACAAGCGATAATGGACAACATCTTGGTTCGTATACAGCGCGAAGGTTATGCGCATGCTCAAAGTCTTCTTCTCCATGTATAGTGTATCTCTATGGCAGAATTACAGCGCCCCATACTGGTCTGGCATATATACTACACCGTTTTCAGTGGTTTCGTGTGTACGCAGATAATTCTTGAGACGACGCCATGTTCACGAAAAAAAATGATCGGATAGGGAGCGCACCGGCTTCGTGTGGACAAACCCTAAAAGAGTGTGTCTGTGCGAACCTGCGCGGTGTCAAATTACGCGCGCGCACACAACACACACACTTTGCAGAGCAAGAGAAAGAAAAACACACACACATAACACACACACTCAAACACTGACACACAGTAAAGGCGAGAGAGAAAGAGAGCGTGTGTGTGTGAGTCGGCGGTGTCAAATTATGCGCGCACACACATAACACACACTCTGCAGCGCTATGGAGACAGAAACACACACACACACGGATTGATTATACCAGTAAGAGACGAGCGCTAAGACCCAGCAGGAGAAATAAATACCTGCAGCGCCAGGAGAGAAAAACCGTTGGCTCAGCTCGGTGTCAAAACAAGAAGCGCATGCGTTATACATGATACTCGGAGCTCGTAAACCACGACAACGCTCGTTTCAAAATGTATTACAAATTTTTGCTCGTCTTTCGGAACACTCGTAAACCGCGTTACTCGTAATCCGAGGTTCCAGTGTACATATAAACAAAGCACCCATTGCCTCAGACTGTCTTTTTATAAGGTGGCTCTGCATCTTTCTCATCATCATTCACCCCGGTACTTTCATATCATCTTGGTCACTGTAGCTCAGCTGTTGTTTATCACCATCTTCATCATCAACAACACAGCATCGGACTGTGACTCTAGGCTGTGTAAATACATCAGTAATTTGAGCCTTATACATTAAAATGTACTTCAAATTTTGTTCTTTGAAATATTCCTTTTCAATTCAGTTCATAGTTTTACAGCACACAGATTTTTCTTCAGATAAACACAGCAATTCAAACAGTAAATAACCCTAGCAAAATTGTGAAATATGTTTCACATGCCAACTACCTTAGTACATACAGTACAGTACATTCAAAAACTGCAAAAACATACTAAAATGCAGTACCCTAAAGCAAAACAATATGTACTGTATATTAGCCTTTCAAAGTTTCTGGCACATAATATGGCAACAATCCCTATGGTTCTAACTTCGCTATGGTTCTGTATCCTCCTGTAATCACTGGAAACAGGTTGATTAACCTAGCATAACAGTGCATAGCTAAACATCTTTCTCACCACATTACAGCAAAACTATTAACTGCATTCATGTTTTTATGTTACCAACACAGATTCACAACATCCTTATATCTGATTCAAGGGTACTTACATCTCTTTTGGGGGAATATTAACCCACCTACCTTAGCTGGTTTAATCAGTAGCCTGGCCTTGGTGGGGTTTAGATTCCTCCCAAACAATAAACAATAATCTAGTCAACTGTTTGACAGTGTTCACAGTTAAGCACAAAGTACAATGAATTTAACATTTATCATTTAAAAAAAAACATAATAAAATAAATGTAAAAAAAAAAAAGCGGAGTCTTAGTTAGGGTACACTTTGTTAGATATATAGCTCTTTCAATATTATTTGGTACTACAGTTGATTGTTAACCAACCCTCATATGAACTCCTAATGTGATTGCATCATTCAGAGAGCCTGCTGCACATAGCTAAAGCAATATAATTTAATTTTCATTGCCATTATCTTCTGAACCAATGTTGGGCCAACCTATCTTTGGCCCTACCAATAGGCCAACAGTGGGCCCACGGACAAAATGACGTATGCACTGCTGTTTGCCCAAAAAAATTCCGACTTCGGAAAGGTTACCATAATTTTGCTGATGTTGAGCCAACAAAGCAGTCCTATCTCGGCCGCAAATTAAAAAGTCTCAATTATCTTAAAAAACACACACACACACACACAACTAGAAAAAAGACATTGGATTATTTTGCATAGATTATTTGTTTAATTCAGTGGTTCTCAAACATTTTCTAAGTTTAAAAGCATAAACACCATTATTCTCTACGGCGCAACGAATGATTTAGGGATCATCGCAAAAAGCGTAGGACAATATTGATCTTCCCTTCTGTTCAGCGCCTGAAGGATCAAAAAGCAACTTTGTTACCACAATAGAAACTAGAAATGCCAGACTAGTACTGCCTGATAAAATAATGTTTAACAAAAATACAGAAACATCAGCATACACATTGGAATAAATGAAACTACATATATAATACCGATTTATAGTACCGTTTCCTTATATATTGTTCCTCTGCAATTAACATGCCAATGTTAAACCATTATTGTTGCACTATGGTTCCACTTTTTCTCTGATTTTATTTTAATTTACTTGTATTATTGATCCATTTCTTTGCGTGTGATTGTTTAGTTTCGAGTGTCTGATCTTTATTGTCAATAAAGAAAAGCATGAATTAGAATATGTATTTTCCTATTATTTTCCACTAATTCCCTCCCGTTCATTGCGCCCCACCTGTCATGTCTGTATTCCCCACTAGTGGGGTGCGCCCCACACTTTGAGAACCACTGGTTTAATTCAAGATGTTTGTAAACAAATTGAAATGAGAGAGACACAGTCTAAATTCTTTCTTTTGCGCACAACGTTTAGCAATGGGTGACATGTTGATTTTAAATGGTGTGCGACCAAGGAAACATGTGGAAACTGAATGTCCCGGAACACCTGCGTAAATGGATTTAGCTTACTACACGATAAACGATTCAAAAACAGGAAGTTGCTGTACATCACAGTAAAGTGATGCAGCCATGTAATGTCAGTAAAATGACGCTACAAATTGAATTGTTAGTGATAAGAGCTTCAGATCTGAACTGATCACTCTTGGTCTCAACTTCTCAAATCTTAGCAATAAGGTAAGAGTAAGAGGTAATAATATTGTGGACATTTTTTTTTTTTTTTATACAGTAACTACCATTGATGCTTCAGAAATTTCTTCATCTGCCATATTGAGTTTTTAACCAACATTTCTTCTGCCATTAGACTTTTGGTTAGATAATTATGTTACCAACCCAGTGCAATTATAAGACCTGTAACATTACTAAACCAGTTAAGCAGGTGTGTTTTTGAAGAATAAACTACTGGACTGTTGTGTGCAACTTTCTCCAAACTACTTTTTTCGATTTCTCATCTGTAATTTACTCTCAGATTACAGAATAGGAAGTGTATTTGGTTGACTCCGAACAAAGTCCAACTCAGTGTAAAAAAGGCGTAAAGATAAACATTTCTATATCCTCTCATACACATTGATTGTGGTAAGATAAAATGGCAGTATATACAAAATCTTGCTGTGAACTAGTACATTTTTTTTTTATTTTCCTAATATTTAACCACCAATTCAATGAAAACCAATACCATGAATTTCACACCAACCAAAATGTTGTAAAATTACAGTTTAAAATAATTAAGGGGTTAATTTTTGTTGCAGACAGACATGTCTGATGGCTTCAACCTGAAATAATAATGTCACTGACTAAATTAAAGCTGATCAGCTTATTATTAGCTCTAACCTTTTAACAATTTCTATGAACTCTTTTTCTATCAGTGACGAGTACTTCAGCTAGTAATTAATATACTGTATGTAAAATCATTCCAAAAACGATTTGGTTTGTCTGTATTTACCCTGCAAAATCCATTAAAATACACAATGCTGGGTTAGATAATTATGTTTTAGACATTTGATTATTTTGCATAGATTATTCGTTTAACTTAAGATGTTTGTAAAAACACATTGAAATGAGAGAGTCACAGTCAAATACTTGTTCACGCACAGTGTGAATTGGTAGGTGATATCATGATTTGAATTGGCAGTCTTAACAGGAGAAACATGGGGAAACCAAATGTCCCAGGACACTTTCATGCATGGATTCAGCTTGTTGTTTTTAGACAAAAAAAACTACTGCATTCTTCAAAAATGAAAAAGCGGAACAAAGGCAAAAGTGGAAAAGCAATACAATAAAATGAAAGCACAATACTGTTAATTTTCTTGATATAAATTGTAAAAAAGGAGTATAATTTAAATGGAAACAGGTAGCTACATCACAGTAAAGTTACATTACATAACATGTGACATCACAGTAAAGTGATGTATCACTAAATTGTTAGTGATCACTCTTGTTCTCCACTCCTCAAATCTCAGCAGTAAAGTAAGAGCTTTCCAACATTGCGGGCAAAGGAGATGTGAAGTAAAACGCAACGACATCATCCTCAATTTTATAAGCACTACTTTTATCCACCAGTCTTGTTAATAATAGCTTTGCGAACATTTATTTATATATATATATATATATATATATATATATATATATATATATATATATAAAACCAACATTGATGTTCTAGCAATTTCCTCATCAGCCATATCAAATTTCCAACCAACATTTCTCCTTGTTTGGTTAGATAATTATGTTGCCAACCCAGTGCAATGGTAAGACCTATGACATAACTGAACTAGTTAAATTCAGGCTGTAGTAAGCTACAGGCGTGTTTTTGAAAAATTGGACAAACCACTGGACTGCAGTGTTGAACTGGAGAATTAATTGAAATATCCCACAAGTTACCTCAGTAAAATGGTTCATTACTGTGAAGCGAATTTTTTTTTTTTTTTTTTTGAAAATTAGGCATTATCTTTTGCTTCTTAAGAAAACGTGGATGGTACTGTATCTAATTTAAAAATATATCAAAGTCAGGTAAAGCGATTCTAACCTGGCATATTAGCAAAAAAAAAAAAAAAAAAAACAAGCCTACATAGTTAAACACAACCTCACCTGACCTCTAATTGAGTCAAATCTGTCAAAAAGTTTTGCCATTACCTAGAATGTGCTATCTAGCTAATGGCAAATTTTGCAAACTTACAGCGATTAAATCATGTTTTCAAGCAAAATAATTAAATTTACTTTTTACATGAAAATATTCCACTTATTTAATTTAATTAACATATCTAACATTTTATTTTAACTTAAGTAAATTTTGTCTGAATACTTCCACTAGTATTTGAGTAAAAGTTGGACATATTTTACATTATCATAATATTTTGTATAATTTAATTAATATTAAATCTTCTAATTGGATAGTTTAATTCTGTATTTCGTATATTTTGCCTCTAAACATCACAATGATAGATAGATAGATAGATAGATAGATTATGTTTTAGATAGATAGATATTTATTTATTGAAATTCATGAAGCAGTCAAGATTGTCCAAATGTTAATTAGCCTGGCAGTAGTTTCTAAACTGTTTGCCAAACCACTTGAATTTAATGAAAATTTACATGTCATTTGCAAATGTTTGTTTCATTTTAAATCAGGCAAAATTACTGGTACTGATGTATTAATCAGTGCAGTTAACGTTACATATTTACATTTTTGTATATAACGTGCCTTGCAAAAGCATTCACAAACATAAATGTATTTTATAGGGATTTTGTGTGATTGGCCAACACAAAGAGGCACATAAGAAGTGGAAGGAAAATGATAAATGCTTTTTAAATGTTTTTACAAATAAAAATCTGAAATGTGTGCCATGCATTTGTATTTAGCCCTTTATTCTGACACTGTTAACTGAAATCGAGTGGAAACAATTGCCTTCAGAAGTCACTCAATTAGTCCACCTGCGTGTAATTTAATCTAACAAAGGAACTCACCAGACAGGTCAGAGATAAAGATGTATGGAGGATTAAAGCAGGAGTAGGTTATAAAAAAGATCCCATGCTTTGAACAGCTAACAGAGCACTGTTTAATCCATTATCCAAAATTGAAAAGAGTGTGGAGCAACTGCAAACCTACCAAGAATTAACCATCCACCTAAACTGACAGGCTGGCAGGGAGAGCATTAATCAGAGAACTAGCCAAGAAGGCCCATGGTGTTATAAACTATTAGTCATGCACTCCACAAATCTGGCCTTTATATAAGAGAATCATAAGAAGTCCCATTAGCAGTTAGTGACAAGCCATGTGTGTGGAAAACTCACACTGCATAGTATAGGCAGCATCATGTTGTGGGGATGCTTGTCTTCCGCAGGAATAGGGAAGGTGGTCAGAGTCGCATGGACTACAATGAAATACAGGGCAAGCTTAGAAGAAAACTTGTTAAGAGTCTTTCTAAAGACTTGAGACTTACTGCAGGACAATGATCCTAAACAAACTGCCACAGGTACAATGGAATGATTTAGATCAAGGCACATTTGTGTGTTATAATGGCCCAGTCAAATCTGTAGCAAGACTTGAAAATTGCTGTTCTCCATCTAATCTAGCTATTTTGCAAAGAATGCAAAGAACTTTTTAACAGTGGTTTTACAAAGTACAGTGGAATCCTTGGATTAAGGGCATAATTCGATCTGGAAGAGGGCTCGTATTCCAAAACACTTATAAACCAAATAAAATTTTATCATAAGACATTATGGAAACTCAAATAATTCGTTTCACAGCCCAAAAAAGTACTTAAAAATAATTAATACAAAACATAAAGTAAAAATAAAACAACTTAACCTGCGCTTTACCTTAAAAAAAAACAAATCCTGACAGATAAGTTTTTCCGTTTTTGCGTTTAGGCGCTGTGTGTGTGTGTGTGTGTGTGTGTGTGAAGCTAAAGTAAGAAGCCCCTCCCCTTCTCCCCTTCACGTCTTACACACCCTTCCTCCACTCTTTTTACATGCACAGACACAACGAAAACACTGTTTCATCAAAAAAATAAACCAGAAATCTCTTTAATGACACTCGATTGAGTGACACACTAACGGAATCACTGCTGTTAAGTAAAAATAAAACAAATTAATCTGCACTTTACCTTTGAAAAGACTATTTTTGAAGGCAACTGTAGGAGGGGTCTGTGTGTGTGGCACGGTGTAGCAGGCACACAAAACAGGCAAAGAGCAGACTGAGCAGAGAGAGAAAATTAATTTTTAACCTCTCTAATGAGACTTGCTTTTGCTTTACACGTGCGCTGTACACACGCATACAGACACAAAATAAAAGATGTTTCACACACACACATGGTCACGGTGTTGTAGTAAACAGCACACGCATGTACAGATGTTGATTATACCAGTAAAAGACACTCACTAAGACCCAGCAGGGGAGTAGATTACCCACAATTCCGCAGTGCAAGAGAGAGAAAAACTGTTGGCTCAGTTGTTATCACGTGACACTCGGCATCAAAAGAAGAAGCGGATGCATGATACATGATACTCGGTACACGTAAACCAAGACTTGTTCGTTTTCCAAGTCAAAGTTTATTAAAAATCTAAGCTCGTCTTGCGTAACATTGCTAACTGTGTTACTGGCAATCCAAGGTTTCACTGTATTTAATTAGGAAGACTGAATACAAGTGCATGCCACACCTTTTAAATATTATTTGTAAAAACAAACAAAATTTTTTTTTAATTTTTATCATTTTCATTCCACTTCACAATTTTGTGCCACTTTGTGCACTTTCGTTTGTGGTTATAACGTGACAAAATGTGAAAAAGTTCAATGGGTATGAATACCTTTGGCCAGCCATGTACACACAACTTTATATGCAGTCATTTGATTGTTTTGCATAGATTATTTGTTCAATTCAAGATGTTCAAAAAAACATCAAAATGAACAAGACACAGTCTAAATCCTAAATCGGGCACAGTGTGAAGTAGTGGGTGATGTCATTATTTGAATTAGCAGGCACAACAGAGGAAACTGAATGCATTTTAGTTTTTGCTTATAATTAAAAAAAAATAGTTTTAATAATTGTTTATAAACTGTTTGTTCAACAATGAAGAATTCATGTTAAACAGACAATTTTTTTTGTATTTCAGGAAAAACCTGCATAATCATTGTCCTTCTTCACTGTTGACTATATTAAGAGCAGAAATGATCAGTTAAATCTATTCGGCATTGTGAATTAGCACCAGCCTTCTACAGCACCAACAGAGGCCAGGAATGTAAGACTTTTTTTTTTTATCCAAAAAAAAATTATTTTGGCTAGTGCTAGATTTTAAGTTTAAGTAATTATTTATACCAAAGTAATTATCTCCTGTCAGCTCTTACCTAAAAATATGAGATTTGTGAATGTATTTCTTTGCCTCTAGATGCCTTGGAGTCTGAGCATGGCATCAGCATTGGAAACAGTAATCTGAGTTACCAGAATTTCAGCCTCAGTGGCATAGTTAAGATTTTTCCCTGCATCAGATGATATATAATAATGATACAATGTCATGTTTTAAATTGTTATTTTGCAATTTGTAAATGGTATATTGACAGCATTGAATATGTTGTCATGTACAGTATTTGTATTTAATCAGTGAACCTACAGTAAACTGACATGGGTAGGTGTATGTAAGGACTGTTACAATGAGTCAATTGATTTATTAGTATATGTTGAAAGAAAAGTAATGAGTCTAATAGGAAAAAATCCTATGATAAACACTCATCTTTTAAGCATATTTTAAGGATGTATGCTATTACCGAACCTCTGGACATCCAGTGACTTCCAAGAAAGACTGGAAGACAACAGAAAAAGAATGGTGATGCTAGATAGACAGATGACCTCCAGGAAAGAATGAGATGGGGGTATTGGGCCAGTATTGGACCATACACAGCACTCGCAAAAGGGCACCAAGCAAGCCATACATGAGCAATACTCCAAAGTCTTCTAAAGGACGGGAGTGAGGGGTGTGTTGGGAGAATGAGAGATTTAACTGTCTGGGTTCAACAGTTACGATCAGGACAGGAACAAGAACACAAATGAAACCTCACTCAAACACCATAACAGGGGAAGTCACCAGAGGTAAAGTGCGCCTGCATTAAGATCTGCAAGAACTTAAGGGGCATCAAAATGTACTAAGCCAAGACCAAGTGTTGGAGGGAGAAGACTCAGGTGCGGCACGCAAAGTTACAATCTAGTGAGAGAAAGGAAAGCTCCAGCCAGGAAGCACCCCACAGCACTGCTGATTTTTTAGCACTCAGTTACCTACCCCACCAAAAGAACATTTCCACAGATGCCATACCATAGCCTAAGCCCATGAAAAAGGAGATTAAATGTGTGTCTGACAAGGAGTGGGCTAGCTTTGATGAGGACCTAACCAGAATCTTAAAAGTCATGTTAGCTTGAAAGTAAACACTCTTACATAAAACATGTACAGTACAACCTGGCAAAGAAATGATTTTAACAGAGAGGAATCAATGCAGGAATCAATGCATCAATGCAGGGAAACAACCGAACCAAGGAGGGAGGGAAAGTCACAATTTAAAGAAAGATATTAAGAGCCTTAACAAGAGATACAAATCAAGCAGCACTGAGAAAAAGGAAGGCATAAAGGCTCTCACAAGCACTCACAAGACTTCAGGACTGCCTCAGGAGAATTAGAAGGGGAGAAACAACAAAAAAAACTGAGAAGGAGAAGTAGAGTATTAAGGATCCCTAAAACTTCACCAGGTCTCTACTCCTAAAGAGGAGGTGGAGGCATGGCAAAGAGGGTGTCCATGTACAGTACATGATTGAAAATGAAGAACTACAGTACATCACAGAGTGGCAGCACCTGTAGAGAGAGATTGTCACAGGATGTATAGTCTCCTCATCCTGTTTGTCATAGGCATGAATCTCCTCATCAAAGCAGAAGAAAAGGTGGACTCCAGCACTCAGCAACCAGCTATCAAGGGTTAAATGGATGACCTTACAATTATAACTTTATCCCATGTACAGGCTAGGTGGGTCCTAACAAAGGTTTCTGAAGTGGCTAAGTGGGCCAGAATAACTTTTTTAGGCCAGAAAATTAAGGAGCCTGGTCATTAGGAAAAGTAAGTAAGTTTAGGTGTATGGCTGATGAAATGGGGTCACACTTACAGTAGTGCAAGGAGTGGAATGTAAGATCAACTTACATCTCAAAAGATGTCTGGGAATCCCTCCAGACTTCAAATCAGGCAGGCTATACATCAGATTACAATTACAACTAGACTTCCAAATAGCGAAGTGCAGGATGACCATGTCTTTCAGGGACTCAAGAGACAACAAGGTCAAAAAGGCTGGAAAACTAGGTCAGAATGGAAGTACAGTAGGAGACTTCAGCTGACCCTACCAAAAGGGAACCAAAACTCAAAAAAATAATTGAAACACCATGCTCAGTAAGGCAAGGCCTGGGAATGATTTACTTCCAAAAGCCAACACTGTGGAGAAAATTGAGGTCAAGAAACTCTGCCATGGTCCAGGCCAAAATAAGGGACCTAAAGGAAGATCCGAGGAAGGCAAGGTTGTGGATTGAGAATCCCAGGGCACCTGGACATGGTGGGATCTCCCCAAGAGAAAGGTGACATGGGCTGTCCTATGGAGGCTTGAGCCATACTGGATCTGTTTCTTGCTTAGGGTTATCTATGACACCCTTCCAACTCCTGCGAACTTACACAGATGGGGGATGAGGGATGACCCAACATGCAGGCTCTGCGGGAAAAAGGGAGTGATGGCACACATCTTGACAGGATGTAAGACCACAGTTCCCCATGGCAGATCCAGATGGGGCCACGACAAAGTACTAACTGTGCTAGCTGACATCCTAGAGCAGGAGAGGATCAGGAAATGTCAACATAAGATGAAAGGGCCATCTAGTATAACCTTTGTTAAGGAGGGGACAAGGCCACCAGAGCCCAATAAAACCAAGGTAAGTCTTATACAGTCTGCCCAAGCATGGGTGCTTAGGGTAGACCCAAAGAGAAGGCTCCAGTTCCGAGATGTCATCCACACTACTTACAATGCCATGGAAAGAGGGGTTAAAGGAGGCATTTAAAATTAAGTCTAAACGCTATAAAGTTCTGGAGCTGCAGGGTCAATGACTGGCAGACATGGTATCCAGTGGAGGTGGAATAAAGGGGCTTTTCAGCACTATCAGCCTGGAAGCTGATGACAGACATTAGACTGAGGGGACCTGAGAGAAAGAAGTCAGTGTGATAACTGATGGAAGCTGCAGAAAGCCTCATGCTGGATTTGGAGCTGGAGGTAGAAGCTAAGCTGGCAACCAGGATGGAGTGGCTGGCCCCCACTGCTAAGCCAGCAACAGGAGTGCTATGGCTAGTGGTCGAAACACAGAATCATTGATTACCATCTAATGACACAACCTCCTGGCTAAAGGCTCCAGTCATTAAAAAATGACTGAAGGAGAAGCATCCAAGGATTTATGCTATTACAAATAATAAAAAACACATTATGGGTTTCCCTTTTTTTCATCTTGAAAGTACATGATATATAGCTTTTAAAACCCCTGCTGCTGCATGTTACAATACCACTTTGAAATTAAGATTAACAACACAAACACTTATGGCTTACTTATGAAATCAGGAAGAGATGACAAGAGGCAGTGATTGTTTAAAGACCCACTGAGCTACTGACATTATGAGGCTGGTGATGTCATAGTATGTCAATAGCTTTAATTGTAATTGCACACATAGCTAGTCACTGTATGATGGCTGACAAAGAAACACATGGGTTTAAAAGAGAAAAAACAGGTTCTAGATGGTTCTACAGTGTGTAAATACCTTTACATAACACTTAATAGTATAGCATTGTGTTTCAGCAAACAACATAATGTTTAAGTCTACTCTCAGTTTATAACTCCTTTTAAATGTTGAGAGTATTCTAATGATAAATAGTAAATCACCATATATTGAATTTGTGTAGGGCTCCTTAATTTCCAGGTTTGTTAAGAGAATTGTTAAAGTAAATCAGTCTCAGCTTGTTTTGAGATGCTAAACTGTCATAGACACTTATCATGTATCAATAAGTACAAAGATATGTCATGCATTTTAAACGTCGTATGATTAGAATTAATTTTGTGGAAACTTTAAGAGTTAGTTTCTGCAAGTTACTCAGCAAATGGATCCTAAATGGATCTTTCTCAGGTCTTTATATTACTTTTTTTTTCTTTTTTTTTAGCTATGATCATACCTTCCTGATTAATCTCTCTTAAAACCCGCAGAGCCTCTATCCTGCCTCATTGAATAACTTGCTAAAAGAAAATTAAATGTAATACCTACAATCTTAAATCTAAATAAAATTTTTAAAAGTTGTAGTTTTGCCTTGAATGATGTTGTCTTTTGAAGTGAAGTTAAATGCGATCATGCATATTGAAGGGTGTTTGTTATCGCTTCCAGGGAAGCTGCACGGGAATGCCGGCGGAAGAAAAAAGAGTATGTCAGATGTCTAGAATTTATTTCGTGGAAACTTTAAGAGTTAGTTTCTGCAAGTTTCCCAGCAAGCCCTTGCCTGAATGGATCTTTCTCAGGTCTTTATATTACATTTTTTTGTTGTTGTTTTAGCTATAATCATACCTTCCTGATTAATCTTTCCTGCATTCTCATTACTCAGAAAATGAAAAGAGTGATCGAGACAGAACATAATTAAAATAATTATGAAAATACTTTTCATAAAGGGTAAATAAATGCCTTCTAACAAAAAACCTCACCCCATTAACAATTCTAAGAATTATGTTGTTAAACAATAACCCACTTTTCACTTATATTATTCAAAGCATCTGCTAAACAAGACTTGGATATAAGCTGTTACTATATAAACACAGTAATATTAACATTTATGTTATTACGGAGCAACCTGCACCGTTATACTGTACAAAAATCATGTATATCCTCTGACCAAAACTGCTTAGAATACACCTTTATAATTTGTGCTGTTATGCATACAGTACCTTCTCTTTTTTTTCAGTTGTCTTTGCACATCAATAGCCACAAAAGAGCTCAAATAATTCTGTTTTATTATTGGCACGTTAGTTCATATATTCCGGAATAAAATAAAATAAGTTACAAATTTCTTGACCAGATATATAATGTGCTTGACGATGGTTTTGTCTGTTTGTGTGTGGGTTACTCTAGCTGCTACTGGAGACATGTCAGCACTTCAGATCTGTTCTCCTACTGTCAGCCTGCCGCAGGGTGTAGTGACAGGGAGCTCAACAAGGCCTCTGCACAGCTCTCAGAAACTTCCTGAGGAGGCTTCACGCAAGAGGGAGCTTCGCCTGATAAAGAACAGGTAACATACGGTACTCTAGTTCTATACTTACCACACTACACACTACATATCTGTACTGGTGTTGTGGTATTGAATGGTGTCCTAGTGCACAAACACAGACAGCCCATTTTGCTATGTTTTCAACAAATAACTGCTCTCATTATTTATTTTTATGCATAATGTTTTCAATTACATCAACTCAGTGGCTTTAGTTGTTCAACACAGTTTCTACTGTCTTTTTATTTAAACTTAAATTACTGACAAGTAATTTCTTAGTTCAATTTCAGGTTTGCACTGCCAGAAACTTGTAATCCTAGTAATCATATGCTGCAGAAGTGAGATATAGGCTTGTCATATTTTTCTGCTGAGTTTAAAAGGAATTCATAATAGTGTGCTGCTACCACATACAGTAATCAGCTAATCCTATTAAAATGAACAGAACTTCTGGTGGATTCTTAAAACCCGCGGAGCCTCTGTCCTGCCTTATTGAATCACCTGCTAAAAGAAAATTAAATGTAATAGCAACAATTTCAATTCTAAATAAAATATTAAAAAGTTGTTGTTGTTGTTGTTGTTGTTTTGCCTTGAATAATGTTGTCTCTTGAAGTGAAGTTAAATGCAATCATGCATATTGAAGGGTGTTTGTTATCGCTTCCAGGGAAGCTGCACAGGAATGCCAGCGGAAGAAAAAAAGAGTATGTCAGATGTCTTGAAAATCGTGTGACTTTGCTTGAAAATCAAAACAAGGCACTCATCGAAAAACTCAAGGACTTAAAAGACTTGTACTGTCACAAAACAGAATAAAAAACAAATGTTGAAGATAAAACACTGGAGACTGTGCTCGTGTTTCACTCTCTGCTTAGTCACTGCTTGCAAATGCAAAAACTGACACTGATGTTCATGTATTTTTATATCTTGATTGTGAAAATGTGTGAGTGCCAGGTGGTTGTTTTACAGAACTGATTAGCTGCACTTATCTAGTGAACGAGGCATTTTGCCTCTATTACTTGTGCTTTTGCAGTATTAAGTGCCAAAAATACTATTTTCTATTTTATCTCTGCTTTTTCTCTTTGTTTAGTTGTTCTGCATGTTTATTATCCTCCTTCATTTTGTTTTTATAGCTATCTTTAGAAGAAAAGATATATACCAGTACAAAAGAAAGACCAAAATACCTTACAATATATACAATATAGATTATATATTAAATAAGCTGTTACTGTATATGTGTATATTTAATTGTAGCTTCCTCACATACAGATGTATTTGTACTGCGTCTTAATGATGAACTAAATATTGAAGTGATTTTGGATCTTTATACATTTTATGAATTTTAATACGGAATAATTATTTGATTATTTGATATATAATCTAAAAATATTTTATTTCTTTAAGGTAAATTACTCTGCATATTTTTATGTAAAATTTTGGTACAGTACATTATATTACAGTTTCCTACTTGTTTTTTTTTTTTCAAAATACCGTACATTACTGTAAAAGAAACAGCATTACTGTGATTTACAATATTTAACTGTAAATCACAAAGGCTTTTTGGATTTTCATTTAGGATATGGAATGCTACACTGTTTTGTTCATCATCTATTTCTTGTAGAATCCACAATTATCGGGTATTGTAAACATTCTATTTATGCAGCATTTATCTTTTTGGATGTAAACACTATTTTGAAAACAATTACTCACGCATTTTAAAACCTTTCTGTAGCACTTTATTGCGGTTGGTTTAAAAGAAATACAGTAATTAACTGCAAATTGCAAAGCATTTTGGGATCTTCAGTGACGCGGGAACTCCATGCTCTTTGAATCTTTTCATCCATCATAATCGTGGAATTTTTGTGGAACCCATAATCATCAGGTATCGTAACCAATTTTTTTGTTTAACATTCTCATACTCAGAGTGTAAATTAGGGAGGGTGCACACTTTTGAAAATGTCAAAACATTTACCACACGTGTCAATGCACCACAAATGCTTATTGTTTCTGTACAAGCTGTTTAATTTTATTAGTACAGCTAACAACCAACCTGAACACCAGCAGCACATGCTACACGTGCTATAATAATTAATTCAGCTCCCGTTACTGAACTAATCATGACGTTGAATTGATTTGAGCTAAACATTAAGCACTAAAAGCTATAAATAGTCATGTTGTGTCGAAGTTGGTTCCCCCATCGGGATTATTATTATTACTATTAATATTATTAATGTCTTGAGACCCTATTCTAGGTCCCTTTTCTGGCGTTATGGTTTTGCTGAAAAAACAAAAGAGAAGAAATATCAGACAAAATCTCGCCAGTATTACTGCTGACTTGTTTCTCGACCACAGGGAAAGTCTGTGCACTGTGCTTTGTCACTGTCAGATACTTTTTTCCTCATATTTTCTAGTTCTCACCAGTGGCGGCTGCTAGCTTTTGAAACAGGGGAAGTTCATATTAGGCCTTCATCTTAAAATTCATTATGTTATTTGTATGTAAATTCTGCCTCCGTTCCTTTTGCAGAAAATGGTCTTTGACCCTGACGTACCAATTGGCCGTCTTTTCCAGGGACTTAACCAGTTTCCTCTCAATGGCCAGGAGAGCAAGGTTGCTTAAATGATCTTGGCCCATCGTGTTGCAGATGTATGACTTAACCCATTTTTAACAGGAGAAGCTCCTCTCTACACCTGCTCATGTAGTGCTAACTGTTGCGACTAACGACAACAGCTTGTATGGCTGAGGCATTGCACTTTCCAACTCCATGTCTTTAAAAAACACCAAGAAATCACATAGCTTACCCCTGCTCCTCTGTAAGTCATGATCGGAATATAGTACTTGAAGTTCAGATCTCAGTCTCCCTGAGTCAAAGAAATGGCCATAACTTTTCAGCACACTTTCAAATGCCTCCTCTGGAAACACTTGTCTCATTTCATCAAATTTCCCTGGATTGACTAATTCTAAGAAGCTCATGCTTTCCAAATTTGAAAAACACTGAGAAATCTACTCCATGAGTCTTGTCTGCCATTATGCACAGCTTGTTAGCTGGCTAGTTTCCCCTTTCACGAGGTACTTCAATTATATGAACGTACTAACTTTACAATACTGAAACTAGTATATATCACCAGCAAAAAATACAGAGTGCAGCAGTTCGTTGTACCACTTCACCTGCAAATCCGCATGGGACTGAACTTGAATCTCTGTAGCGCTGATGTATACTTAAGACATGCTGCCAATCAAAAAAGGGGTTCTGCCCTTTAAACAGCTCCTCCAATCATCATGCAGCAGCCCAGCGTCCTGGCCCGCCCACTGCTCTATTCACTCCCAGAGAAGCTGAGCTTCCCTGGAAGTGACGATTATGGTGCATTTATTTAATTACCGACCAGCTTTTCTGCAGTGAAAAAAGCTCCTCTGTGCTTGCCCATAGAGCTCGAGTGAAGCTGGGCTTCAGGAAGGTTTAACGCGCTGTGCTGCACGGAAATGTATGACAAGAAAATCGCGTCAAACAATCTACAGTAAATACCTGATTCTGAACGAGCCAGTCATGAAGCTGAACGCGTTCTAGCGCACTTTTATTAAAACCAATATAAATACAACAGTGCATATATGAGCATTTATTTTCTGACATAGTAGAGGAAGCGAAGCTTCCCTTGTAGTCTTAGAGCAGCCGCCACTGGTTCTCACACATATTGGACTGTTACTACTGATGTGTTGCCACACCACAGGTGAATTAGCTGAATTTTATCCTTCTAAATATGTTCATTATAGCAAGGGAAACCACAGAAAATCACATAGCATTTTTAAAGAATTAATTGATAAATTCTGTGGTAAAATAAGTATTTGGTCACCTACAAACAAGCAAGATTCCTGGCTTTCACAGACCTGTAACTACTTCTTTAAGAAGCTCCACTCCGCTCCACTCATTCATTACCTGTATTAACGGCATCTGTTTGAACTCATTATCAGTATAAAAGACACCTGTCTGCAACCTCAAACGGTCACACTCCAAGACCAAAGAGCTGTCAAAGGACACCAGAAACAAATTTGTAGACCTGCACCAGGCTGGGAAGACTGAATCTGCAACAGGTGAGTAGCTTGGTGTGAAGAAATCAACTGTGGGAGCAATTCTTAGAAAATGGAAGACATACAAGACCACTGATAATCTCCTTCTATCTGGGGCTCCAAGCAAGTTCTTACCATGTGGGGTTAAAAAGATCAAAAGAACTGTGAACAAAAATCCCAGAACCACACAGGGGGATTTTGTGAATGACCTGCAAAGAGCTGGGACCAAAGTAACAAAGGCTACCATCAGTAACACACTGCGCGGCCAGGGACTCAAATCCTGCAATGCCAGATGGTCCCTCTGCTTAAGCCAGTACATGTCCAGGCCTGTCTGAAGTTTGCTAGAAAGCATTTGGATGATTCAGAAGAAGATTGGGAGAATGTCATATGGTCAGATGAAACCAAAATAGAACTTTTTAGTTAAAACTTAACTTGTGTTTGTAGGAGAAAGAATGCTGGGTTGCATTTAAGGAACACTATACCTACTGTGAAGCATGGGGGTGGAAACATCATGCTTTGGGGCTGTTTTTCTGCAAAGGGACCAGGGCCCGATTTTCAAAAGTTTATTTATCGCTAAGTGGTTCTTAAGTTGTTCCTTAACCTCTCTCTTGACGTTATGGCACATTACCCAAAACGTACCAACCTTAACTCATTCTTAGCATAGTTTCAGCTCAAGATGCTAGTCGCCACCACTGCAGTCTTTATAAATCAGCGATGTATGCAAGCACATTATGGCACATTATCAAAGTCGTATTAATTATAGAATATACTGTAGGCCTTTTTAAGAATTTTATTTTATTTGATATCAGAACTAATATGGGAGCGATACAGCGTGTTGTTGTACTAAACTGAAGATGGCGCCGTCCGCGAAGCCATGTGGTTCATGTAAATTTTTCCTTACTACACACGGTTTGACTCTCTGTGAGGTGCGGTGTTATACCCCTATCTTACCTAAGTGGTTTCACGCGGTGGCCGTAAGTAGGGTTCATCATGATTTACTGCGAGTTTTTGCGCTGTGATTACGTTTTCATCTTTCCACAGGAAAAATTTAAATAAACCTGACAAAAACCCACGCTGAATCATGATGAACCGTACTTACTGTGTGAAACCGCGTAGGTGAGATAGGGGTATTAAACCTCTACTCTGTCATCTCATTGTATTCATTTTATAAGTGTGCTATACAACCCCAACCACTAGCATGCTTCACATTGTTTCTGAAGCTGGCTAAGTGTTGTCAGCTGTTTGTCAATCAACTATGATTGTATACCCGGTTCATTTCACCACCACTACAGGTTACATAAAAAAAATATTAGCTTGGTGACAGTTAGGTGATTTTATTTATATATTTGTCTGTTATGGCATGCTATTGATAAGTTACCAGGAAAATACCAGGAACAGTGTTTGAAAACCTTGTGAAGACTAACAGAAAATGTTATTGCGAACAAAGGGTATATTAAGATGAAATTTTTTCATTGACAAAATACTTATTTTCCACTATAATTTGCAAATAAATTCCATTAAAATCCTACAATGTGATTATCTGGATTTTTTTCTTATTTTGTATAAGGTATACCTATCATGAAAAAAAACAGGCCTCTCTCATTTTTTTAAGTGGGAGAACTTGACCAATTGGTGGCTGACTAAATACTTTTTTGCCTCACTGTACAGTATATAGCCGACAAGTGCATCAGCTGAGGTTCATCATTCCAAATATGTCCTGTATAGCAGCAGAAACATATCCTGATGGCTAGAATTCATGTTATCGGATAATGCGTCCACAGCTGTCAAAATGGTACGACTGACCTGTATACAGCCGACAAGTCCATCAGCTGAGGTTTTCTAAAATCTGTCATTCTAAATGTTCTGTATGTTAGAGCAAGGAAAATGTATCCCGATGGATGAAATTGTCAAGGTCAAATACTTTTT